>NC_088934.1:14165000-14432500 GCF_038396675.1 Hydra vulgaris | reverse complement strand
GTCCTAGAAAAAGGAAATCCTTGTGAGTACAAACATAACAAAATAAAACAAGCATGTTAAATGGGACATTTATACATAAATCAGAAAAGAAATAAAGTTCCACCAAAGTACCCTAAGTTTACTTGCAGGTAAGTTTCAAACATTCAATGTAAAATATATATATTGTTTAGGCAGGCTTGGCCAGAAAGGCATGCGATTTCAAATCTTTATATGACCACACAAAGAATATTTTGTTTTGAGAATTTAACCACGGTTTTTAACAAATGCGCAGAAAAAATTGGTATTTAATTATGTCGAAAATAAATAACTTCGACACGTTTATTTTTAATGATGTTTTTATATCAGCAAGAAGCTTTTAAAAAAAGTAGCTAATGATTTTAATTAAAGTATCATTAAAAGTTTTCAATTATACTATTTAATTATATAAGATTTTTTCATACGTTAATTAAATAAAGTGAAAGTTATACAACAAAAGTTTAAATTTTATAAGCTACGACTTTAAACAACGATGGTCTTCTTTAAAAACTTTATATAAGAATCATTAAAGTTAATTAACTTGAAAAGTAGAAATATTTTATGGAGAAGACAAACTTTTTGAAAGCCGTTTGAATTAAATAACTTTGATCTTTACTTATGTTTTTATATTATTGAAACGCATTTAAATAAAGTTACAAATCACTGCTAATGATTTTTTGAAAAATTGATAATGAATAATAATATATATTTTTTATACTTATTTAAGTATGTATTTTTTATTATAAATATCTTGAAATAAAAAAAAAGTCATATCAACTTTTTGAATAAACGATTTAACTATTTTTTTTTTTGTTCACGTTACTGTGAAGCATTGTTAAGAATCTTATATATATATATATATATATATATATATATATATATATATATATATATATATATATATATATACATATATATATATATATATATATATACATATATATATATATATATATATATATATATATATATATATATATATATATATATATATATATATATATATATATAATTCTAACTCAGTCCCAACAAGGCTGCAAGCAACCACTATTAAGTTGGCAGTTACTAGGAAAAAAAGAATAGATATATGGAGCAAGGTTGGCAAAAGATTTAAAAAGTTGTAGGTTGTATGAGTCAGGAAAACATGAAGATAGAAGAGAGTCCCAAAAAGTTAAAGTGCGAGGAAAAAAACGAGACAAATAAAAGTTTTTAGAGCATGCAGCAACGGATACAGTAAATAAATGAGGTTTAGCTGAAGGAAAAGTTAAACAAGAATGAGTTTTAGTTGATGGAACTTGCGATATTAACTCCTTTGAGCAGCGACCATGATAGTGTTTGTAGAAAAGAGAAAAAGATGCAACTTTATGACAACGGAATAGGGGCTCAAGCTTAGCAGATAGAGTGGGTCCAACTACAATTACAATTCACTTTTGAGCCTTATCAAGAAGAGAAAGAGCATCATTAGAAGAACTAGCCCGAATATGACTACAGAATTCCATACAAGAACGAAAAAAAGATTTGCAGAGACAGAGAATAGAATCAGAAAAGAGAAAATGGTAAGCGCAATAAAGAGAAGCAACCTTAGCAAATGCAAATTAAGCATTTGTTTGTATATATGGTTTCCATGAAAGATCACTAGTTAATGATAATCTAAGAAGACGTAAAGAAGAAGACTCAGTAAGAGAGTTGCCATTCAATAATATAGGAATGTGGACCATATTACAATAATAGTTTGCAGTAAATATGTTGGAGTTTTGTTAGAGTTAAAATAAAAAAGTTACTGTGAGCTCCAATCTGATACAGAAGTGAGATCAGATTCAAGATTGGTAGCCTGCTCTAAGGAATCAAAAAGAAAAGACTTTTTGTCAAAACAGTAGTATAAAGTTGAGTCATCAGCAAAAATACCTATTTTAGATAAAAGGTTGTCAGGAAGAGCATTAATGTAGATAAGAAACAAAACAGGACTAAAGTTAGAACCTTGAGGTACCCCAGAGTGTTAGCCCTAGAGGATTACTTTAATAAAGCGTTTAGAAAGAAACGATTTGATAATCTCAAAGACTTTCCCAGATACAACACATGAAGCAAGCTTATGGAGATGACCAGCATGCCAAACTTTGTCGAAAGCTTTAGATATGTCGAGAGCAATAGCCCTAGCCTCACCCCCTCCATCTAATGCACAATAAAATCTTTCTGTCACAGCAGTTAGCAACAGAACCGAAAGCCGTATCGATTTGTCTAACAGTAAGTTATTCAACTCAAGATGTGAGAAACTTGTTGATCAAAGACCTTGCTAATAACAGAAACAAGACTGATCCGATGATAATTGGAGGGTTCAGAATGATCTCTGCAGTTTTAGAAAATTGGAACAACAGATGCCATTTTCTAGCAAACAGGAAAACAAGACTCAATCAAGCACTTATTAAAAAGTTTAGAGAGAATTGAAGAGAGCTCTGGAGAACAATTTTTTAAGAATGTGACAGGAATTTTGTCTGAACCACAAGCCATAGAAGAGTTTAATTGAGATATGACTTAAGCAATGGAAACTTGAGTACGATTTGAATGACTAACAATAGGTTAACCTGTTTATTTGGAATGTAAAGAAGAGAATGGCCATAAGATTCCAGAATCAAATTAGAAGAAAAGTTCTATGCAAATAGTTCTGCCTTAGGGGTCGTCCATAAAGTACGTACGCTCATAGGGGGGAGGGGGGGGGGGTCTTCAAAAAGCGTACGAAAGCGTATGGGAGGGGGGGGGGGTTCAATTTAAAAGTACGTACTTCGATTTTCTAATTTATCACAATTAACCAGCTAATCAATAGAAAAGTTACATTCTGACTAAAGATTCTAGTTTGCCAACATAAAAAGATGTATGGTATATGAAGTAGAGGGTATAGTTTTCCTCTATGCACACACATGTATGGGCGCCCTCAGAATTTTTTGATGTTCCAGATAGGACACTTTCACACATCGTGCAAACTCATAACTTAAGTTTGTTTATACCTATGCCAAATGAGGAGGCCTTGCAAAATATTGGGATGGCGGAGGCCTGTGATCAAAAAGCCTTAAAACGCTTACCCTCCCGACCCCCAAAATGAGAGGGGTGTAAATTTTGCATGGTTATAACTTTTAGATTTGGAAAAAAATTTGGATGGCCTCCGCCATCCAAATTTTTTGCAAGGCCATCTCATTTGGCATATTAACAAACTTAAGTTTGCACGTTGTGTGAAAGTGTTCTATCATCAAAAATCAAAACATCAAAAAATCCTGAGGGGGCCCATGCACACATGCCCGCCCTTATATACTGGCCCTGAGTAAGACCTGAGGGCCGTGGTTGATGGGACGGAGTCACCCCAAAAAAAACGTGTCAATGGCGTCTCAAAGACCGCTAGGTTTTGCTAAAATAAAAAGCTTCTTAAAATAGCAAAAGGGCACAAAATTTGCTGTTGCTCCCTCCCACTGGGTTTTACCCTTTGTTTTCAATATTACTGATCTCACCTTAGACTCGTTTTTTACTTACTAAAGAGGGGTGCCTAAAAAAAACGTCCACCTTAAAGTATAGTTTATTTACATTTGATTCGTTAAAAAAACAAAAAAAAGTTTTCCTAGATATCACCGAGAATCGAACCTGGATCTCCGTCGACTATTGCCGCCGCATAAACCTTTCGCCCAAATACACACTTACAATAAAGAATTTTAAATTTATGTAAATTATTATTTGCATTTATACTTAAAGACGTTTTTAAAATGCGTAAGCAAAAAGCTTTGGGGTAGTATAAAGTATCTAAGGTACCCTCCGTCTTTTTTTTTTTTAATTAAACTTTTTAATTCAGAAAAAAAAAAAAAGGTGGGTTGGGGGGGTTATTTGAGGGGGAGGGGGGGTATTTGAGAAACGTATGTACTTTTAAGGGGGGGTGGGGACATAAAAGTACGCATGGCAACAGGGGGAGGGGGGGGGGTCAAATTTCAAAATTTTTGGCGTACGTACTTTATGGACGACCCCTTATTCTTGGGAGAGGTAATAAGATCAGTCCCATGAATGAGAGATAAAATGTTAGACCTACCCTTGTTTACAATGCTATTGAAAAACTTCCTTAAAGTCTCTAGAGCCTAACTTCTGAGATAAGATGTGAGATTTAGTGAAGTAGGAACAATGTCTATCTAGGAGCAAGCAATGGTGAATTTTGCTAAAGGTAATATTTTGGGTCACTTTGGGCATGATTTAAGTTTTATGAGAACTTGAATCATTCATAGATAGAGCACAGCCTCTTAAGCAATTAGCTATACAGTTGTCTCAGTCCTGTTAATTAACCCTTAGTTGTAATGTAGAGCGCTTTATTTAATTGAGTTTTACATGTGCTTTGGCTCAAGTTCTTCAACCAATTTAAAAAATTTATCGAAAACTACAAAACACAAAAAAACATTGCCATCACCAAATTCTCTAAATCAATCATAAACTAATATTTGTAGTCTTTAAAGTAACTTTTCTTTTGTTGAGACTTATCTTTTATCGTTCATCAGACCTACTTGCTCTTTGTGAGACTAATTTGAGTTCAGCTGTCTCATCCTGCGATCTTAGTGTTGAAGGTGATCTACCTTTAATTCATAAAGACATCAATAGTCACATGCTTGGCCTGGGCATTTACATTCATATAAATTTAACCATTTGTAGGGAAACTAGGCTTGAATCCACAGACTATTCTTTTATGTGCTTTTATATTGCACTACTTTACTCTATCGCCTTTCTCTTTAGTCTATATCGCTCTCATTCCTCTCAAGACTACATTCTTTTTGAAGTTATTTCTGGACAAATTGACCATTCCCTTTCTCTTTATCCTTCAGCCAATATTGCTGTTGTTGGTGACTTTGATGCTCATCACAATGAATGGCTTGGTTCTAGTGTCAGCGACTCTGCAGGCGTTATGGCCAAACAACTTTGCTTTTCTCAATCTTTAACACAAATAGTCAACTTTCCAACTTGCTTTACAGACTAGTGTTGTCACGTTACTAAAATTTTAGTATTCGATGCCAATACCAATCAAAATACTTGGTACTCAGTACAAAATTCGGTACCTAAATGAAAGAAGAATAGTACTGCCTACAAACCAAATTGTAAGCGTTTGTAGTGCACAACATCATAAATTTGCATTTTTAGCAAAAACTTGAATTTTTTGTATTTTTAGTCTGTTTTTCTAAAAATTTATGAATAAGGTATATAAAAATATTTTCTGATGCTCATTTCAATTTATAGACTCTATAAATTTTTAAAATTCTTTCTGAATTTTTTTCCTTTGTTGAATGTAAATTGCGCTACCTTATTTTTGTTATTTTACAAAAAAAAAGAAATATCGCAAAAAACGATTTTTGGTAAATGACTTACCTCTTATCTATCAGAGACAGCTAGGAATTTCCAAAAAATTCCAAACTTAGGGTTTAAATTAGAGAATGGTGACATCAAAAAAGATATGAAGTAGTTTTTTCATAAAAAAATAACAGTAATGGTGAGATCAAAAAAGATATGAAGGTTATTCTTTTCAAAAAATGTCTTTTTGCAAGTCACTAAAATTTATATCAACCAACTCGTCGGCCGAGGAACGAAGAGACTGTATGTCCATTTTATTGTGATTCCGAGAAAATCATGTTTTAAAATTTAATTTGAAAAGACTTTCTGCCAGAATGTCTGACTAATTTTATTATATTTTTAAAGGTTGTATCATTCTTGAGACTAGATTTAATGGACACATACCGCATTGATTGTTGAATATTTATTGATAATAAACAGAAAAAATACTAAATGTGGACAATCAGTCTCTTGGTTCTTGGCTGACAAGTTGTAAGTCTATCACTAAGAATTGGTTATTAAGCATTTCGACTTTTAAAAACTTTGTTACTGCTCATATAATTCATCATTTATAAACATAAACATTTTACAATGTTCTTATTTTACAATTTTCATCAATAAAATTTAAATAAAAAATTAATAACAACAGGAGCAAGTAGAAGACAGAAATCTTGTCATCGAGCCCCAATAGTAAGCGTAAAGTATATTTTATAAATTTCTCATTACATAAATTTACAAATACTCGTTAAATAAAACAAGTTAATATGTAATTACAACAAGAATAAGATAAATTGCAAAAATTAAATAAATAGATAAAGTAAGAAACATTACAAGATTTTTTAATTTTTTTATTTTTCTTACTTAAAAAAACAAAAATATGTTTATGTCTGTTAAATCAAGTAAATACTGTTTAACTATATTTTAAAAACAATTTATTGAAGTTATACTTTTTTTATTTTCATCAAGAACTGTTTCACAGACAAGGTCTCTATATGAAATTGAGTAATCAGATGTTTCAAAAGTTGACTTAGGTAAATAATGTTATGGATAGAGGACCTTGTTAAGTATTTATGATTAATTTTTAGAAATCTGTTATTAAAGGATTTTGGACTGAAACGATTTGAGTTTTGAAATATCAGCATCTTATTGGAGTATATCAATCCTAAAAAAATTTCTCAAGTCCTAAATAAGGTAAATTATATACAAATTTAACTTATTTAGGCAAATTTATGTGAAATTTACCTAAAAAAGAAAAAAAAAAAATTTTTTTGTAAAACAAGTAACTGTAAGATAAACACACCTTGAACTTTTTTATTAAACCAGGGTGTCTATCTTTTAAATGTTTCATGAAATTAAAAGTGTTTCAAATTTTTGTATTTAAGACTCTCCTACATTGTTTACAAGTTGGCATGTTTTTGTTTACTATATTACCCTTGTCATCAGCAGCAAACAAGAAATGCTTCCATGAATCTTGCTTTAAAACCTTTTTTTCAAAGTGTGATTCTTTAGGTTTCCATTTTTAATTTTGTTTTTTAACTTTTTTAATTAAAAGCTTTAAAACTGCGTTTTCCATTTTTGACAATTTTTGTACTGTGACAACACTATTACAGACAATCCGAACCATTTACTTTCTCTATTCGACATATGTCTTGTTTCTGATCCTAGTCAGTGCTCAGTATCTCTAGTTATCATATACTATCAATGGTTTCTAGTAATATTAAACAGATATCTATTTAATATTGTTAGAAACCATTGTAAAAAGGTTTTGTCTAAGCCAAAAGCCTACTATTCTCAGGTCATAAAGTCTTATATTTCATTCAAAAATTAGGCTCCAGTGATTTTTAAAGAATCTTTAACAGTGTCATAATGAGGG
Organism: Hydra vulgaris; assembly: GCF_038396675.1. NCBI lineage: Eukaryota > Metazoa > Cnidaria > Hydrozoa > Anthoathecata > Hydridae > Hydra > Hydra vulgaris. Next base: position 14,425,275 of record NC_088934.1, on the reverse strand, counting down.
CAAATCCCTTATTTCACCTCTCTTGCATGGTTCCGATTTTGTTACCTCACTTAAAGACAAAGCTGAATTGTTTGCCAAGAACTTTTCATCAATACTATCTCTTGATTTCACTAGTTGCGTTTGCCTGATATAGCTGACAAACAGGTTGATCCATTCCTTGACATTCGTATTACTCCAGCTTCTGTATATCAAGTGATTTTCTGCTTAGACTCTTTTACAGCTTGTGGTCCGGACAACATACCTGTTATAGTCTTACAGAAGTGTTCTCTGGAGCTGTCATCTATACTTTCAAAACTATTTAACAAGTGCTTATCAGAGTCTTGTTTTCCAGCATGCTGGAAAGCGGCATCTTTTATCCTCATTTTTCAAAATATGGAGAACTATCTGACTTGTCTAACTACTGTCTCATTAGTCTTCTTACTATCATAAGCAAGGTTTTTGAATCTTTAATTAACAAACACTTAATTTCTCATCTTGAATCTAATAACTTACTTTCTAATATTCAATATGGATTTTGATTTTCTTGTTCTGCTGCTGACATATTAGCGGTAATAACTGATAGGTTTCATCATGCATTAGAGAGATGTGAGGAGGTTAAGGGTATTGCTCTCAACATTTCTAAAGTTAATAATTAAGTTTCGCAAGCTGGATTTCTCCATAAGTTCTTTTCTTACGGTGTATCAGGTAACATCATTAAGATTATTGAATCCTTCCTTACCAATCGTAGTATAAAAGTTGTCCTCAATGAACAATATTCTTCTTCATTTCCTGTAACTTTAGGGGTTCCTCAAGGATCTATTCTTGGCCTTATAATTTTTTTAATTTATGTTAACAATCTCCCAGAAATTCTCACATTTATGTTGGCATTGTTCACTGATGATACTACTGTTCATTCTTGTCTTGATAAGAAACCAACACTCTCTGATTACTTTGAGGAGACATTGGAGCTTGAAAAGGATCTCACTTCTGTTACAGCATGGAGCTCTCAGTGCACAATGGTTTTAAATAATCAAAAAGTGGCATTAATTCTAGATTTGCGAAAATCTGATATGAAAAGTTCTGATTATGCAAGTTTGTTATATTTTCATGTTCTGAAAAAAAAATTTTTTCAGACCACTTGGCGCTTCCCCACAGATGCTCAAAGTTGTCATTTTTTAAAGAACAATTATTTAGTTGAAAAGCAATAGTTTTGAACTTTTATTTGAATTTCTTTAACCACACCAGTGAACTTCCATATATTATATATCAATCGGTAGAATATTTAACAGACTTTCAGAGTTTAATGTAAAATATTTTATAAAATTACATTTCATGCTGTAAAAATGCTGAAAAAGATAACATTTTGGTCTAGGATATAATAGCATACTTGAATGTGACTTTTATTTAACTCTGTATGTTTCTGTAAAAATCTGAATACCTATGGATAAACATTGACCCTTCTTCATTTAATCTAATATAGGTTTTGATGCACCCGGACCCGCCCAAGAACAACTATTTTCAATTTTAAAATGATTCTACTTAAATTATTTTTTTGTTTTTTTACATAAAACATGACAGTCATTTTCAATCAAATTGCATAATATTATCATAAAAAGATATACTTTAGGTAACTTTAAGACTTACCATTTTTATAACGTCAAAATACTTCCTTTAAATTAAATAACCTCAAAATCTTCCTCAAGTTGAAAGAATTTACAAAAAATCTTTTTGTTTATTTAAAATTGTGTAAATAAATAATAAAGTACAAATCGTCTTAAATGAAGTTAAAGAATAAAGATTTTATTTCTTTTGTGACTGGTGATGTTATTAAAATGTCGGAATGTTTAAAATTTTTGGAGAAGAATGTTATGAAAATTGAAGGTGCTCAAGAAAAACAAATAAAAAATTATTGACATCACAAACCACGTACAAACAAAAAATGAAGGATGTTCAATACTTCAAGTATAAATTTCATAGAAAGTCAATTTCCTGGTTAGAACATGAATTTAATTTTAAATTTAAAGAACTTATCTGGAAACTTTCCAATGTATTAGAAATGCCAGAATTAAAGAAAGGACAGCATACGTTGCCTTTTAAAGACAAAACGAAAACAGGCTAAAAGAGCAGCACTTTCTAATCTGTCTAAAAAAGTTGAATATGATGTAAAGTATATACTCAAAACAGCAAGATACACAGCCAAACAAAAAGGTAATAAGAACTTGAAAAAATTATCATGTGCATTCTACAAGATCAACAATTGGCATATGATAAAAACATTGACAAAGGAATAAGAAAAATGCCTCCAGAAGAGGGACTTGCTTTTCTATTAAATTATGGCTTTACTAAATCTCAATACATGGTGATAAAATTGGAAAGTAAAGAAAGAGGTGCAGATATTTATCCGCGTTACAGTAATACTCTGGAATCTAAAAATAAATGTAGACCAAATGATAAGCAAATCTCTGACAAGGAGACAAATGCGCCATTACAAAATCTATTAATACATACTGTTCAAAGAATAATATAATCACAAGAGGCACAAATTATATATAAAATTACTAATATAGAAAAGTACTTAAATCAGTTGATTTTTGTTATAAATTGGGGATTTGATGGAGCCAGTAACTTTTCTCAATTCAATCAAAAATTCAATGAGTTATATTAAAGTTTATCAGACGATTCACTTTTTTTGTTACAATTGTACCCTTAAGACTTCAAACATATGACTGGGATGTGTTTTGGGCAAACCCAATTCCTACCAAATAGAAAAGTTCTTAATATCAAAAGCTCTTTATTTTTTAAAATAAAGTTTTAGCAGAAATCATTGAAACACTGTCTCATCAATTGTGTTCGCTTTGTAAAACAGCACCTACTGAAATGAGTCACACTGAAAATTACACAAACAAATTATTCAAGACTGAGAAAGCAATTTTAGTCTTTGAGATAAGTCCACTTCATTGCTGGATCTGTTTCATGTAATATCTCCTTCTTTTGTCGTATAAATTGGATATTAAGCTATAGCAGGCAAATAGAAAAATAAATAAAGGTTATGTAAAAATTTGAAAAAGTCTTATAGTTGTTATTGGATGGGTCCGGGCGGCATTAAAACCTATATTGGATTAAAAGAAGAAAGGTCAAAGTTTATCCATATGTATTCAGGTTTTTACAGAAACATACAGAATTTAATAAAAGTCAAAACTCTGAAAGCCTGTTTAATATTCTTCCAATTAATATATAATATATCAAAGTTCACTGTTGTAGTTTAAGAAATAAAATAAAAGTTAGAAATTATTGCTTTTCAACTAAATAATTGTTCTTTAAAAAATGACAACTTTGAGCATCTGCAAGGAAGCGCCAAGTAGTCTAACAAGAAAAATTCTTTCAGAACATGAAAATATGACTAATTTGCAACAATGTTGCATAATCAGAACTTTTCATATTGGATTTTTGCAAATCTGGAATTAATACCAATTTTTGATTATTTAAAACCACTGTGCAGTGGTTTTAAATAATCAAAAACTCAATTTTTTCAGCTAATTGTTATCCCAATAATATAGATCTTCCTATATTTATAAATGGTAATGTACTTGATGAGTGATCTATTCTTCATCTTCTAAGATTAACTCTTACTTCCAATCTTCCTTGGAAACTATATATCAAATCCGTTGCAAAATTAGCATCTGCTAAGGTTGCATCTCTTAATCATGCTCGTCAACTTCTTACTCCGGATTCTATTCTTTATCTCTGTAAATATCAAATCCATCCTTGTATTGAATACTGTTGCCATATTTGAAGCAGATCTTGGAATGATGTCCTTTCTCTTTTAAACAAGGTGCAAAAACACATTGTAAGCATAGTTAGGCCTGGACATGCAACTAATCTTTGGAATTAAGTTCTTTGGAATTCACTCTTGTTTTCCTCATATATATAACTTGCAATCTTTTAAATCGTTGGTTAATCGTTATCTTGCTTTATAAGTTGAGTTTAAGAGCTGTAGCCTCATTAGGAGATAACAGGAAGAGTTGCATAGCTACTATCGAGGAGGCACAAGTAAAAACCTATGAGAAAAGTTAAGATGATCCACCATTTATTATTCTAGGCAGAAAACAATGTAACACAGGTTTACATCTACGCCAGCCTAATAGATGAAAAAGAAGTTCAAATCTGGTTAGCAGGATTATTCTGCTTACTCCTTAAGTCTTTACTTGTGAGGCCTCCTTTAAGACAGTAGCTGGATGCAGTTAACATCAGCCCGAGATGAGTATTTTTATCAAGACACGATTAAGAGTGACTTGGTTATGTAGTTGTTTAATTCAGAATCCCCACTCCAATAAAAAATGAACAAGCCTCATTAGCATTAAAAAATAATGCATAATGATGCATATGTACACATCCTTTTTCCTATCGATGGTTTTTCCATAAAGAAAAAGTTTTGAAAAGAATAATATAATAGTTTAACAAAATTTTAATAATTATCATTAAATTAATGTTATCATCAATATCAAAATTACATAATAATGTAAAAATGAAAAAAAATAACCAATTGACCTATTTTAAAAAACAACTTGACCTACCTTAAAAGGTCTTTTTGCATTTGGTTTTTTATATCTCAACCACAAAAGAGCAACTATGGCTAAAGAATAGAATATCCAGGCAACAAAGTTGAAGTAGTTCATAAGAGTTGTGAAATTTGTAGATTCTGGAATCATTGATATCCAAGCCAACACACACTTAGTAAATAGAAAAATATTTACAATACACTAAAAAGCATAAAACTAAAAAATATGTTATGATCAACTAAAATGAAAAAATTATAAGTAGACAATCAAATCATTTTTGAAACAAATTAATTTTCAGTGATTCTATTCTCTATCTCTATATTTTTTATCCTATCTTGTCATCTTGAAATCTCCTTTTTGCTGTTTTGAGCTAACTATTTTATTTAGAATTTTACTATGTTTGATCTTATTTTTTTCTTTTCTTTGTTAAAATCAATTGTTTAAATAAACTAAGCTGTTTTTATCTTTTAAACTGCACCAGTTAACTTTTCTCTTTTTTTCTCTTCTGCGCAGAGCTTTTTTAGCATATCTTTGTTAATTTGATGTCTTAAAAAACTCTCCTTAAGAAAATTATCATTTTCTTATATTAAATTAATAATTAAAATTAAAAATTTATTTGTTATTTTTTAATAATTTTTATATTACAATTTTTAAAAAAGTATTAAATTCTTAAAGAAATGTAGTTTTTTTTGCTTAAATTGCTAGTCTGAAAAATATTTTCTGCCAATAAAATATTAACTTGTCACTTCATTTTTAAAGGGATCCAATATAGGTTAAAACCTATATTTGGATTATCTCATCAAGGTTTAAAGTATACATCCAGATTTCAAATAAAACATAATTAGTTTTTTTTTCATGAAAAAAATTTGGAAAAAGACAATTTTATTTTTTACTTAGGCAGTTGTTATGGACAATTTTATCGTAAAATATTGTAAAGTAGATTATAAAAATTTTTAGAAAGTTTCCTTTGAAAAACACTTTTTTTGGTATTTTCTTGAGTTATTTCATTATAACTTTAAGTAGCAACTTAAACAATATGCTTTCAAAATTTTCTAAAATTGTTTTATCCTGTTTGCTAAGCATATTGATGTTCATTGCTGTAGCAAGCTTTGTTTAAGGCTCAACATATTTTGCAGCCCCATTTCTAAAGCGGATGGGACTTTTGTCAATATCTATTAAATTGGCCTACAAGTTACTGAAAAGTGTAAAATCATATATAAAAAGATTTGATTGAATATTTACAGTACTTCACAACTTTTTCTTGATTTAAAGATGTTTAATGAAAAGCAAAAAGTAAAGAAAATTTTTTTGCTAAATTTAAACTATTTGAAAATATAGCTAGCAATAAAAATAAAGAACTTATGATCGCAAGGTCATAAATTCCGCCGTGATGTTTAAATAAGTACTTTTAAATAAGAGTCTCAATCGCCACAACCTTGTTAGAGCACTTTTGACTATATAAATCAATAAATCAAAAAATGAGGGGTAGTTGAGAGGGGAGGGGGAATGAATCTGTAAAAAGTACTGTTTCTTAAAAATAATAAAAAAAGATCCTTCAAACTAAAACAAATTATTTTTGAAAATTTACGAAATTTTGAGTAAAATTTCCCAGAAATTTTCAACCCTAATGAACGCTTAACAAAAACTTACTGTTAATACAAGAGCTGGTATAGGTGTTTGTTGTTCACAATGAACCATAGCTATTACTTTGGGTAAATGTTTTTTTCTAGCAGCAACAAGTAATAATCTAATAATTAAAAATAATAAATAAAAAATTACTTTTTTATATTTTAAAAATGTTAAAACTAAAAAATATAAATTAATAAAACTCTCTCACAGGTAATTAAAAGGGTATGAGAAAAAAAATCATTTTTTACATTTTCATGCTGGATAATAGGTTTACAGGTTTCTTGAAGGATAATAAAAAATAAATTTATATAAAAATAAGCACACAAAAATAAAAATAAATTACAAAATAACTAACTAACTTGAATAATTTATAAATAAACCAAAACAAATAAATTTAAATATATATAAATTTCATGCATTTACTACGCACCATGTGTATTTTAAAAACCAAAGCCTTATGTAAGATAATTTATAAGATTAGGCCAACATGCAATTTAACATGTATCATAGCAGGTGACTTGTCTATTAGTTATAAATTGATCAATTACTATTAGTTTTAGAGATTCTTCCCATGATCTATTTGTAGATATGTGCTATTCGAATGTCTTAATTCAGCATGTATCTGATGATACACGTCATACCAACCTTTTAGATCTAATACTAACCAACAACTATATAAATGAGTTTAATGTATTCACAATCAACTGTGACCACCATATGATTCTTATCGATAGTAATTTTTAAGATCTTTTTTAAGAACTTTAAGATCATTGAATCCTTCCTTTCCAATCGTAGCATAAAAGTTTTCCTCGATGGACAAAACTCTTCTTCTTATTCTGTAACTTCAGGGGTTCCTCAAGGTTCTATCCTTGGCCCTATACTCTTTTTAATTTACATTAACGATCTTCCAGATATTCTCTCACCTAAGGTGGCATTGTTTGCTGATGACACTACCATTTATTCTTGTCATGATAAAAAACCAACACCCTCTGATTGCTTGGAGGGGGCATTTGAGCTTAAAAAGGATCTTACTTCTGCTAAAGCATGGGGCTCACAGTGGCTGGTGAACTTTAATTCAGATAAAACTTAATTTTTTTCAGCCAATCGTTATTGCAATAATTTAGATCTTCCTATATTTATGAACGGTGATGTACTCAATGAGTCACCTACTCTTCATCTTCTAGGATTAACTCTTACTTCCAATCTTTCTTGAAAACCATATATCAAATCAGTTGCAAAATTAGCATCTGCTAAGGTTGCATCTCTTTATCGAGCTTGTCACTTTCTTACTTCGGATTCTATTCTCTATCTCTATAAATCTGAAATCCGGCCTTGTATGGAATATTGTTGTCATATCTGTGGCGGATCCTCTAATGATGCCCTTTCTCTTTTAGACAAGGTGCAAAAACGCATTGTAAACATAGTTGGACCTGCTCTTACAGCCAACCTCCAACCATCGTTGTTATGTTGCTTCTCTTTCTCTTTTCTACAAATACTATAATGGGCACTGCTCTAAAGAGCTAGCGTCTCTTGTGCCATCTACTATAATTCATTCTCGTGTTACTCGTCATTCAATTAAGTGTCATCCTTTTTCTATGACTGTTCCTAAGTGCTCCAAAAACGCTTATTCGTCTAGTTTTTTTTCCTCGAACATCAGCTCTTTGGAATTCGCTTCCTTCATCTTGCTTTCCTGACTCATATAATTTGCAATCCTTTAAGTCGTCTGTCAATCATTATCTTGCTCTACAATCTTCATCTTTTCTCTTTCAGTAACTTCCAACTTTAATTAGTGATTGCTTGCAGCCTTGTTGGAAGCGAAGATGTTTAAAAAAAAAAAAAATTTAGATAATTCTAAATTCAGTAAGAGACCAACCAGTTATAATTTTCACAAAGCTGAATACAACGCACACAGCCTTACTTAATGTAAACTAGTATATGCTAGCCAAACAAAATCAAGATGTTGAATTATTCTGGTAAACTATGCGTAATTATTTAAATTCATCTATTTCATTACATGCACTACATTCTGGTACTTTGCAATAGAAAAAAACAGTATCCAACCTCTAGCCATTCAAAAAGCAGCCTTGAAAATTACAAAAGTATTAGCTTCCAAAGGTTAAAAAAAATTATTAAGGCATCTATCCATGTCAAACATGATTCTTGTTTATATGGTGCAGAAATAAATAAATTTTGTATTCTCAGAGAGAAAGTTGATAAAACTAATATTGCCGAGTTTCATACCTTTGTAAAAGCAAAATCCAAATTCTGTAGTTCTGTTGCATCGCTACTCCAACCTGATGGTTCTCTTAGTACTAATGATAGCGAAAAATCACATATTCGGAATAACTTTTTTGTCTTGTTTTTGATACAGATAATGGTATTGCACCTCCATTAGATTTGCAGACACACTTAAATCCTTTAAATAATGCAATGTTTTTGTAGAATTCTGTTGTATCAACTCTCCAAAAGCTTCCATTAAAGTCTTCCAAATCAGATGATGGATATCCAGCAATATTTTTGAAATCAATTATAAATGCTATTGCTATTCCTCTTTTCATTCTGTTTGAATTATTTGAAACCACAGCCTTTAATTCTGCAACTCACTCTAAGTTACTGTTCAAACTGCATTTCTATGGCATTAATTACAAATTTCTAAACTGGAATAAAAACAGATCGTTTTTCAAATGTGTTTGCATCGGTAATGAAAATTCAAACAACATTCTTGCAAAGAGTGGAATATCTCAAGAGACTGTCTCAAGTCCTATCTAATTTTAAGTTTTTATAAATTATGTAACCTTATGCATTGATGGTGATTGTAGCACCAAGCTGTTTGTGGAAACCTACAAGCTGTATCAATACATTAAAAAATTTCAGAATGGTCAAACATTTGGCAACTTGATACAATAACCAAAAAATGTTTTTATCTACACTATGACAACAGTCCTTTACCATTACATTTATACTCAATGAACAATGCTACAGCTATTGAATCAGTTAAATATATTCAAGATATCGGTATAATTGTGTCTTTAGATATAAAGTTTTCTAATCGCTGTTTTTTTATTTCATGCAAGGCACATTCTGGTAATTATTACTTATAAAAATTTTTATCAGTAACAACTCCCAACTGTTGATAAGTGCCTGCAAAGTTAATATTTGACCAATATTAGAATCTTGTATCTCAGTGTCGAATCCCTACCTTTTAAAATATATACATCCAATAGAAAAGGAAATATTTTATTAAGATTGTCTGTAAAAGATGTTGTATTCCTTATAAAGATTATTCTTTAAGACTCAGCACTCTCAGCCTTGGTCCGGAAGCGGGTTTGATTGCACTCCTGATTTAGTTGTGTCAATTAGACCACAGCTTTTAAGAAGTTTTGAGAACATTCAAATTTATGTATGTTTTCATGTATAACCAAAAAATTAGGTTTCAACATGCTAAAAAAATTAACTTTGTAACATTAATTTTTTGTAATCAAACATTTTTATATTAGAAAATGCTTTTAAACAAAAATTTTAATTGGTTGTTTACAAAAAGAAATTTTCAAAAAAAAAAATTTTATTATATAAAGTTTTACTAAAATTATATAAAGTTTTACTAAAATATTATATTATATATTATAAAATTATATAAAGTTTTACTATTATATAAAGTTTTACTAAAAAGTATATAAAGTTTAGTAAATTATTTAATTTTTCGTTAATTTTTTATAATTTAACTGTAAATCTTTTAAAACAAATTGTATAACAATTGCTTTTTTAATGAAACTAAAAAAATATATCATAAATTATTTTTACCTTTTCAGTTTAATCATAAAAGTTTGCTTTCAAATAATTTGATGCAATAAAAACTTTTAGTTAGCAAAATATATAATAAACTATAAATTACTTAAAATGTAACATGCCTTTTGAATAATAATTTATAATATATTATAGTATAATAAACCGATGGACTTCAGTAAAATATAAAGTTACTAAATATATACTTAGTATGCAGTTTAAATAATGATCATTATAGACCGCTGATTCAGGGGTCTAGCACATTGTGCAATTTTTTTAAACATTTAAAAGACACCACTAAAAAATTGTTTAATATTTCTGTAGTAAAATAACAAACTAATTATTTCTTCTGTTCTTTTTACTTGAGAAGAATTGTTTCAAATATTTTAAACTTATTTGCAAACTATGCAAAGCAAGAAATGGTTATAAAAAAATATTTATTTTTTTATTTATCATATAATTCAACTAGCATTAGTTTTATTATAATTTTGTTAAAATAAAGCATAAATACATAAATAAATAATTATATTATAGTCTTTGATAAATTGAAGAATGTTTACTTCCTTATTAAAAGATCATTATTAGTAAGTTGTTACTTTATATAAAAGAGCCTCACTTTATTTTAATTTTGCAAACTATCCGGTCAAAAACCGAATACCTGATTGTAAAGACAAGAAAAAATGCATTAAAACAAATTTCATATAAATTTTTTTATTTTTTTTTTCATTTTAACAAATGATAGGATATTTTAGGGTCACCTACTGTTTTAATATAATCAAAAAAACCATATAGTATTTAATTTTTCATAATAAATTTTCATAATAAAAACACAAATAGCAGAAGGTATAATACACACAGTAAAACACTCATAATACAACACTTATAATGCAAATCTATAGAGTTATACATCTTGATATTTTAAATTAAAACAATTGAGCAAACCTTCCACCAGAAAAAGCTGAGCCATTAGCAGAACCAAATGATGAAAAGGCAATGAATAAAGGGATCAAAAATGCAAAGTGGCCATATATTCTATCTGCTAAAGTCTAAAAGATAGAACAAGACTAAATTTACATTAATTAATTCACCCACCAAGTCAGACTAACACTAATAGTAACTAAATATAATAATAAATATAACTACAAAAAAACTAAAATATTAATAATAACATTACTTTTTATGTTACAATTAAAAATTTATTAACAAAACATTTTTTATTTAAAAAAAAATTAAAAAAATTACCACAGCAACAGCATTTGACGTTGCAATCTCTGTTGATGTGAGAACAGTGAGATAGGAGATGTTTATCAAGACATAACACACAGCAACTAATGGAATTCCAATAAGGATAGCTAGTGGAAGATCATGATTAGGATTTCTTAACTCTTCTGTCACAAGGTTAAGATTATTCCAGCCATCATATGCCCACAAACCTCCATAAAATGCATATCCTAGTTTTGACAAACTTACATTTGATTTCTTGAAAGGATTTTTAAACTCGTTGTTGTACCCTTAAAAAAAAAAAAAGATTTTTTTTCAAATTTTTTTGTCTAGAATAAATATAATAATGAATAAAAATAAAATATAATGTAAATATTAATCAGATTTAACAATAACAACCACAAAATTTAAAACAAAATTTAAAAGATTTTTTGTTTGTGCAATGCATCATATGTAATCAGCGCAACGAGACATTTTACACTAACGATAACTAGAAAAATTAATCGTAGCATTTTCTTAACCTTTGTAAAACATATACTTTTACAAAATTCCTTGTAATCATTGTCAGGCAGCAAGTTATTGTAAAAAAGTTAAACATTTACTTAGTTGCAAAAGTTTCATTTATTCTACAAATAACTTTTTATTTTATGTATATATATATATATATATATATATATATATATATATATATACATATATATATATATACGTAAGTGTATATATATGAATAAAGAAAATATCTTTATATTATCATGTATAATATTGTATACTTAAAAGAGTGCTCAATAGATAAACTAGAGCTATATAGTATATATGTTACTGTTACCCGCAGTACCACAAATTAGCTAAATCCTAATGTTTATAATATAATTTAATATTGCAACTCTGAGTTTCATGTGCTATCACAATCATCAGGCAAGTAGTAAAAGTTTAATTTTGCTAAGTTTTCATGTTGCACATATAAATTTATTTTTTTGTAAGACTTTCTCCGTTGAGTGAGTTTAAGTTGGTTTGTCAGCAATTGCAAAATTGATTGGCATTTTCATGAGAATTAAATTATATACTTTTATTATGAGAAGAAATAATACACTTGATGTTTGAAAGGCAGCTATAACTAACCTTTAAGTTGTTCTGGTTAATAAAATTATGATATTTAGGGCCTTTAGGAAAATATTTATCAAATGTATTTGAAAATGATTTTGCTACATTTGTTCTGACATTGAGTGAATAAGGTGGATTAAACCAGATAAATTTTCTTATTTGAGGTTTTGTATTATAATTTTGATATTTGGAATGAAATCGATCTTATTTTTGAATCTACAAGGGTTAAGAGCGTTATTATAAAATGGTGCGGCTCTATCAAAAGTTTTTATGCTTAAAGGTATATTACTGATGTGATTAGAGATCATTATTGATATCAATTTAATGATGCTTGGTGGATGATTGGAATTTTTTTTAATGGAATTTTCGACTGTACTTTTTTGTTGTTGTTGTTGGTAGCAAAATTAAACTTTTACTACTTGCCTGATGATTGTGATAACACATGAAACTCAGAGTTACAATATTAAATTATATTATAAACATTAGCATTTAGCTAATTCCTAGTACTGCGGGGAACGGTAACATATATACTATATATATATATATATGAATATATATATATATATATATATATATATATATATATATAAATATATATATATATATAAATATATATATATATATATATATATATATATATATATATATATATATATATATATATATATATATATATATATATATATATATATATTGTAGGATATATCCAAGAAGAAAAAGGGTATTATTTCATTGAGCTAACTGAGAACACTTTCAAAGGCGGGTAGTATAAATATAAAAACTTTATTGTTTAAAAAAGTAAGACCAACTCCACTGAGCTTTTGAAACTGGGGCAAAAAAATATACTACAGTTGTCTTATCACTAAGTATGGAAGCTTAAAAATAGCAAACATAGCATACATAACGGGTGATGAGGAAGTTATTGGACAAAATAAAAATGTCAATAACTTATTTATAAATAAAAAAACAAACTACTATTATATTTTTGTTAAATAAAGCTTTTATCTTTTAATAAAAATATATTATTTTTTATATGAAAAAACACCACCATCTGCAATTGATCTCAATTTTGCTCTGACGCCTTTCATATGCGACTGTAAAAAGTTTAAATCAATTTCTTGTAGTTTTAGTTTAATGCGATCAATCAAGACTTGCTCTGTTGAAGCTTGCCAATCTCCCTCGTAAACCTTCTGTGCCAAATATCCCCAAAAATTTTCAATTGGTCGTGCTTGAGGCACATTTGGGGGATTGGATTCTTTATCAAAGTAATAGACATATTGGTCCATTCAATTTAGAGAATCTTTAGAATAATGAGAACTTGCTAAATCTGGCTAAAATAAATAGTTAAAGTCTCCATGATACTTGTGAATAAATGGAAGAAGTCGTTTTTCTAAACATTCATTAATATAGATTGATGAATTGATCGCTACAGCCTTGGAAGTGCGAAACAATGGCTCGGACATACCACGGTCAGATATGGCTATCCACATTAATAATTTTTTTGGAAATTTCTCTTTTCCTATAAAACGAACACTTTCTAGGCATGTTTTTTTGTTTTGTTTGTGTAGTATCCAGAATTTCCAGACATGTTGTCCCCTGCAAAACAAAAGTATTTTTCGTCATCGATGACTAGAAGCGATTTTGTGTTATAGAGTTGGTTAACTAGTTTCCTGCTTCTTTTCTTTGCCTTTATTCGTTGTTCTATAGTGTATTTTGGAGTCTTTTCACGTTTTCTGTATTTAATATTCATTTTTTTCAACTGACGACCAATTGTCGATTGATTTACACCAAATTTAATACCAATTTTTCTCTGACTGACCTCTTTTCGATTGTTGAAAAGTCTCGTTAATTCGGCTTTTTTTTCTCTAGTCCAGGATGTTGGACAACCAGGGTGGTTTCTATCAGAAAACGATTGAATAGTTTCAAGTCTTTTTAGGTTATCATATATTGTACTTCGAGCAAATCCTTCCTTTTCAAAATGATTTACAATTTTTTTTTTTATATTAGGTTTATTTAGAAAAAACATTTTTAGTCGCTTTCGAAAAGATTCTCGTTCAGCTGCATATAACCTCATTTTAAATAATTGTGTTTCAAATAATAAAGTTTATATTTTATAGAACGTTTATGCCTACGCATAAAACCACAAAAACTAATTATTATGCTCAAATAATGAAATTAGGATTTGTCCGATAACTTCCGCATCACCTGTTATAGGACACAACTTTGCCTTTACCTAAGAATAATTTATTGATACTAGAACAACTTGATATATCTTAAAAGTAAATTGTTTTTAATATATCATAGGCATTTGTAACTATTTAAACTTAACAAGTTGCCACTTTTAGTCTTCTGAAACTTTAAAATCAGAGTTTTAGGCCAGAGTTGAAGAGCAACTTATGTAAGAACCAGGCAATAGTGAACTTTTTTAAAATAGCTATTTTTTCAGTAGGTTGATGCTATTTATACTAGAAGTTAAAGTCTAAAAAAATATTTCAAAAATATTTATTGGTTATTTAGATATTGGACTTCAAAGTCTGACAGTTATTTCAGGAATTTTGATTAAATGGCGTTGAAAACATTTTAAACTTGGAAATAAAACATAGTAGGCACTTTCCAAAAGTTATTTCACTAGAATTATGTTTATTGGCAAGTTTAGAACTGAAAATGATCAAATAGGTAAGGCAAACAATTGAGCCTGTCTAAATATCATGCTTAATAAGGCATTAGTCTCAAAATCTAACTAGAAAACAGAGTTCTAGTCAATTAGCGCAGTTTTTGTGACCTCATAATGGCTAAAGCCTGATTTTACCAAGAAAGTTTATTTTCAAAAATGGGTATAAATCTTCTATTTACCATATTTATTTAAAAAAATACCTGTAGGGTATTGCAATAGTAAGTATATTTGACATAGATGATTTCTTTACTGATAAAGAGCCGTTTTCTGTAAGAATCAGACAGAGCTCATTTCCACTTTCAAAATTCTGGTTCTTTTTAAAAGTTATTGCTATTTATACTAGAAGGTTAATTCAAAAATATTTTTACCGCGCATAGTTACTTTACTTCATTATTATTAATTAGCTAGTTGAGACCAAAATGAAGATAAAATCGATATGGCAGGTAGATGGTTTATATAAAATATCATGCTTCGAAAGTACACAAACTGATTTTTCGCTGTTTTTTATCTATATTATTATTGCTTTTATAACTTTTGAAAGTTTATAACTTTTTTTTTAACAATAAATCTTAATTTAGTAAAAATATAAAAATACCATGATATTTTTAACCCTTTACTTCCGGATTGATACTAATGGGAAAGTAAAGGATTAGGGCTGTTTAGAAAACAAGTCACAATGTTTTGGGGGAAGAGTGGCTAGTGCATGAATTCTGTGTAGGGTTGCCAGATGCGCGGTCGCCCAATGGAGGACCCACGTATGGGGCCGACGACACCCCAACCGGTGTCGTCGGCCCCATACGTTCCAGTACACAAAGATGCTGGGTAACTTGTAGGTATTATAAACTATTACTTAATAATTATAATATCGAAAAAATATCGAAATTGTTGCAACAACAATAAGCATCCTAACAAGATTTTAGGTAAGGCGGTCGTGGCGCTTGCCTTAGAAGCAGGAGGTCCAGACTCGAAAAAAACTCTGGACATATATTCGCGTCACGGTAAGGAAGGAGGCATGAACTTCCTAGTTAAATGCATTTCCGCGGTGCTCTGTGACAAGACCGTTAGGTTTTCTTGGGGCACCTAAATAACAAAATAAAAATAACATGCTTTTTTGCAGACTGCGCATCTATTAAATCAAGTTGTTACAAACTGAGGTAAATTTCTCCAAATTACAATTGCAACTAATACTTTTCAATTAAAAAAAAATGCAACGATAAGGTTTACAGTGTTTTAATATATTATATTATTTAGAATAAGATGTTTGTCAAGTAACATATTTCTCGGAAGAGCCAACTTTGCGCAAAAGATTTTTGTTAGCAATCATATATTTACAAAACTGTTCATAGGTACGGTTCTTTGAATTATACTTTTTGAGAAAGATGCCCTTTACAGTGTCAACTAAATTCTGTTCCTTTCCTTTGCCTATTGAGCAATAATCAACAAGATTATTCTTTCAACATTTCCGTTGTGTCCTGGAATACAGAAGAATACTTCGCAAATTTTAAGCATCATTGAGAAGCAACTCGCATTTGGGCAAGCTTTAAAAAATAAAACCCACTCTTCGTGCAAGAGTATTTCAAAAAACTGCTCATTTTTGCTTTGCACCAATGATTTTAGATTACAGTATTGGTCAAACAGTCATCCAAAATAATACCTTTTTCTTTAAGGTATAAAATGCACACCCCAAAAGATCATCAAACGTGCTGTCTTTTACTTTATTTAAAAATTTAAAAACATCCAATCAAAACACTTAAATGTATCAAAAGTTTCCAACCATTTTTCTAAATAAAGAATACATGCTTTGTACACTAACTTAACTTCTGCCTCAAAGCAATTATAATCTTCTTCTTGGTCACTTTCTTTAAACTTTTTTAATATATGTGACTTTAAGCGATAAGAATGTTTCATTTAACTGGCTTTTTAAAACTACCAAAGTATAGTGAAAAGGCTCATAACTTCTAAAACTGACGTTTGTTCCCTTTCAACTGCTGCAATATTCACTTGAAAGACAGACATCAAGGAATGCAAAAAACTAAAGATACGCTTCTGAAAATTTATTCTCAAAAAATGCTTTTATCGTAACAGGTGGTTGATCTCAGGTGGTTAACCTCAACAATCTTTCAATAGCAGGAAACAAACTTAACCACCTAGTTTTAGAGTGATAGAGTAGTTGATGATAACTAATGTCAACATAGTCGCATAAATCTTTTAAAGATTCTGTTCTAACAGTGTTTATAAAAAAATAATTGAATATTTTCAAGACAACAGTTTCAGCATCAATCTTTATTAAATCTGTACCATGCTGAGTGCAGTTGTGCAAAACGTGGGCAAAACATCCAACACCTACCAACGGTTTTTTAATGCTTCTTTCAAGTACGAAAAAACATTTTTGCATACTTTTCTATTAATGCCTCCAAAATTTACATTAGCATTGTCTCTATCAAAAGCAACACACTTAGACGACAATTCGTAATTTCGGAGTGTTTTAAAAATATATTGAGATATAGTTTCAGAAGTTTCATTTGGTGTATTATCTAACGTGAGAATTTTAGATTGGATACCACCTGGCTTCCAGTCAAAGTATTGAATAACGATCGGAAATATTTTCTGTGAAATCGAAACATGATATGCTATCTAATGATTTCATCAGTTGATAAACAGTGTGGGGGCCAATTACCTGGTTTATGATTGCCTCAGTTCTTGTTTTAGAACATGCGATATTTTTTCAATTTTCGAGTCTTCAAATAGCGTGTGCATTAAACCAGCAGTGCAAACCATTGAGTTGTAAGACTGATTTTGATGTGACAAACTGTATGAAATGTTAAAGTTTCTTCAGCTGAGTGGGCTTTTTGCAATATCTTTGAGTTTTTATGTTAAAAATAGGACGTCAGCTTATTCGATGACGCTGACACTTTAATTAGGTTTTTGTGTTTTTCGCTGCTAACAAGGCGCTTTAAGTCAGTTGCTCTTTTGTTAGCGACGTACAAGTAACTATCACAAACTGTACACTTTGCCTTATTCTCGTTGCGCCCTTCAGCAAAGCATGAATACTTTGTTTTCATAGTACTTGAGAATTTGCATTTTCTCTTAGTAGAAACTGAAATCATTTTTATAAAAAAAGTCGCAATTTAATATAAGTGCTGTTGTTGCTGTAAAAGCGTAAACAAAGATTGTGCTAAAGTGAGTTAAAAACGTTTTAATTAAAATAGAAAAGATCTATACGTTTTTGAATGGAATGAAATTTTTTTGAATGGAATGAAACAGTTTTAAATAAAATGAAATTATGTTTTAACTTTCATTGCTTCGATTTTTGTTTGTCAAACTGTTTGACTTATGAATGAATGGACTTTTGGACAAAATGAACGTTGTAATACCGTTTGGAAAAGCGAATAGCGCAGAGTTAAAAGTAGAAGTTGACATTTTAATTAAAGAATTATAAATTAAAAAGTCAAGCTCTACTTTAAAAAAAAACTTTTAAAAGTTTTAGGTCAAAAGGTTTTACAAGTTTTACAGTTTTAAGAATAGCTAAGTTTAAATGAAAAGTAAAGAAAAAAATTAATTAAATAAATTAAAATATTAAAAACTTAAAATATTAAAAAAGCCGGACATCTTAAATGATTTCAGCTTCGCCTGCCGGACAGAGGACAAAGGATAAAAACGGAAGATATGTCCTCCTTTTGCCGGACGTCTGGCAACCGTAATATTGTGACACTTTATGATAATTTAGTCTTTCTTTAGTCTAATTTAACTTTGAAATCCAAAAATCTAGAGCAATTATCTTTGATTTCATTTTGCACTAATCATTGAGATCTAGTGCACCAATCATTCTTTTTGAAAAAATTTTGAATAAAGCTTCCATGGCAAATAATAACATATTAAAAAATAACATTTTTAAATGAGGTCACTATTAAGAATTTATTAAGCACCAATCATTATTAAGAATTTACTTATTTTCCTAATTTTACAGAAAGTTGCTCTTAATTAGCTGAGTAAAAATTTCTTCATTTAAGTTTTTATTTAGCTATATTACATCAAAACATCTGTTTATGGTTCTATGAAAAATTCTTTTTAACATAATATACAATACTTCTGGGGTTTATATATATATCCTTGTTATTTAAGAAAAATAAACGCTTTAAAAAAAGGAAATAAAAATATAACTTTTAAGAATACATTCACGTAACCAACGTTATCTTCATTTAATATAATCTTTTTTAATTACCGTTCTCTTCATTAAGAAGAATAACTGTCATTTATAAGCGATTCCGCTTCCATATCAACAACTTCACCTTCTGTTTTGTGAAGATCATACGTAGAAATTGACAACCTAAACAGCTGCTTGTGAAATTTTAAAATATCTGCATAGCTCCTCGTCGTAGTCAAAGAGAGTATGACCAAGATCGTTTTTGTGGTCTTCTGCTAACAATATTTGGGAATTTTATTGCTAACGTGATGATGGAAGGTTTATTTCTCAGAAGAGCTTGCTTTGGGTCCAAAAGGGGCATTTCTGCCAGAACACTGTTTTGTTTTAATGGAAACCTGCGTTTTATTGGAACATAAAGTTCAATTAGGAATGAAATTACGCCATTGTGAAACCGGATTTCTTTTTCTCCATAATGGTTGGCGAATTAACTGGCCTTCAAATTGTCCACCCGAGTCAATGGTACTAATTTGTTTTTGCCAATTCGTGTTGAAACCTTAAGCTTTGTTTCGCTTACATAAATTTTTTACATGAACACTCTAGTTTGTTGACTCAAGGATAATAGTAGTTGGGAAGTAGAGGTTTTTTTTAATTATAAGTTATTAAATGTTTTTTAGTGATTTGAAAACTGGAGTATACCCTGCATTTTTTAATTGAATATTTAATACCCTTTTTAATTGAATATTTAATTTTGGTATCCATGGTAAAAAAATATAATTAAATTATAATTTTTTAATGTTATTGTTGTTTATTTTGCTCATGGTTTTTTTATTTTTTTGACAATGTTTTAAACTATTTTTTTATTATAACCATTTTCTATACACATTTCCGTAAGCAACTCTCATTCTTGATTTATATGTTCTTTGCTGCATAATGAAAAATCTCTTTGGATATAACCTTTGAATGCACCCAGAGGCAATTTTACGGGGGGTAAAATCCTCCTCCCCCCTCCCCAAAGAAGGTTATAGTCGGTTTGTTAACGAATTTAGTCGGCTAGTGTCAGGTATTTGACACAATTCAGTCGGGCAAATTTTCGTTTTGAGGACCTTTTTTTTTATTATTATTATTTTTTATTTAATTTAAGGAACAAGTTAGTACTTTTTAAGAATTTTGTAAAATTGCCTCTGAATACACCATAATTTATTTTTGGGTTGTGGCAAGAATGCGGCTTTTAAGCGGATGAGGGGGGAGGGAGTGGGGAGTGTGACACCTTTAAAATTGATCCTGATTATAGCTTTAAAATCATTTGCATTTTCAATAGCAAATCTTTAGTAGTTTTATAAGCGGTCAAAAAAGCACTAGCTAATTTTCGGATGTCTCTATGTCCTTTAATAGTTTTATTCAAGTTTCTTAGTCTATTGCTGACACCTTTCTGCTGATATCAAACACATACTAACTTACATACTGTAATACCAAATTAAATATCCAGAACATAAAAATAGTTCTAACAATCTTTATTACAATGAGAGTTTACGTACCGTTGCATGGGCACCCATGTAACGTTGTTTATTTTGTGAGATTAAAAGGTTTGATATTCTTTGTGCACCAACTTTTTATGACAAGAGCCAAGTCATTAACTCATTTAAACAAAAGCAGTTTAAATGAGTTAATGAGTTTATACAACGTTGCTCTGGTGGTTTATGAAAAAAATGTGCTAACCTGCACAATTGTTGTCAATGCACCAATCAACAACTTGAATCTGATTAAATTCTCACAACTTTCAAGAACCCAATTGACTAAGAAGTGGTTGAAAGAGCTTTAGCTGCCATTGAAAGACATACCTAGTACATTACTGGAGAAACAACACCGTTGTCACTCTTCTGTAAGCAATCTTCAACATTCGAATATGGAAAACCTGTCATGCTTGGACTACCAAGAACATCATTGCAAGCAATTAACAGTTCAGTACTTTTTAAAACCTGATTTTTCAATATAAGGGCATGTGTTATCATAAATTAACTTAACATTTTTGTGTTCCAAGCCTTTTTTTTTTAAAGTTCTTGTTAGAGTTTGTTGAACTGAACACAGTCGGTAGCTGCCTAGTTGTGGAGTCCAGCAGAAGCAGTTTCCAGTTCAAGATGCAGCTTATGCACCAAACTAAAATCAACATCATTTTAAGATGTAATTTAATTTTGGAGTTGCTTTATGTAATTGTTCAAGCTCTAGTCTTTAGTGCTGTGTGACTTAGACTACATACTCTAATTTCTGTTAATGGCATGGTTGAACCACTTAAAAGTTTGGCGTAAACACCGAGTTAAAAATAATTTTGCCGTTTTGTGTAAGTGGTGGCCAATAGTAACTTCTATGCGCCATAAAAGCATTGAAACCAACGCTTTGCTATTGTCTTAGAGACTCTAACCTTTCAAATTGCATATATTACGTATGACTTTGACTGTTGAGTAGCTCTGAAACATAAATAATGCAGTAGCGTGCATGCTTTTTAACGTAGTCCATTTTTTACAATACAAAAGTCTATTTTTTTCAATGCAAAAAAAGTTAAAATGCTAAAATTTTAATATTCCCGATTTCATATTATTTAATATGACCATTTTCACGCTTAAAATATACACATTTCAATTTTTGAAAAAGTTGTTCATTGCTTTTTAGCCAAACCAATAGTTCATATTTAGTTCAAGCAGTCTGTTTTTAGAAATTCAATTTCAACAATTTCAAGTTTCAACAATTTTATTGCTACTTTTAGCAATTTTGGCAAGATTGTGGCAAGATTTGGTTAGAGTTCTGGCTCAGAACCATGAAGCTTGAGGTTCAACGCCGGCTCTAGCCCAATAAGCGACATTGGTATGGAAGGAGACGTGAACTTCCAAGTTAAATGCTCTACTTCGGTACTGTGTGTTAAGACTGGAAGCAAACAACCACAAAATAAAAATAAAAAAAGAGTTTTGTGTTACTTTGTTGGCGCTTATTTCTTACAGGTTTTTTTTAACGATTTCCTACCCACCAAACTGTAATGTAAAAAATAGTCATAAATGCTGCAGGTATTTTTTTGTTTTACTAAAAATTAGTACCCTAAAATAAATAGTCAATCAAAAAAAAATCTTTCCCTTTTCTTCACAGAATATAAAAACTCGTAAAGCGACAATTTAATTTAAGAACTGATAATTTGCCTTTTTGTTCACTAAACAAACAGTTTAATCCATGAAAAAGCCATAGCAACGGATACATAAATAAAACTTTTTCAATACTTTACTTCAAAAAATCAAAATAAAAGCTGGTTTACTTATTTAATAAAATTTTACTTAGTGTATCATAGTCTACTTAGCTGAGATTTTTTTGATGATAAGTTAAAATGACCATTCGTATTCTTTGGGTATAATCAAGTTATTAAAAAGGTATATTTTAAACAATATTTCCAATATTTTACTGAAATTATGAAAATTTACTCTAATGACTTTGAAAGTATAGAATGAACAAATAAATTATTTTACAAAGAATGAACAAAGAAAGTAAGTAGAATGAAGAAATAAAATAAATACAATTTCATAACCGTTTTAAAAATGAACATAGCTGTCAAACTATCACACAGCACAGCATTTAACAATAATAAAAACATAAAAGTTTTTATCAACTTTTTGTGAAAACAAACTTCTTTTTATTGATAAAGTTATTTTGCAGAAAATGTTTGAAATCACTGTTTGTACAGACTCATCATGACCTTCATTAATTTAATCTGAAGATGGTCATTATGTTGGAAAAAACAAATATAAATATATATATATTTTTTATAAATACATATAAATATATATATAAATTTCTGATGAGACTTTAATGATGAAACACAGTGTAAAATGAAAAAAAAAAATTGTTAAGTGATTTTCTACTAATTTATATATATATATATATATATATATATATATATATATATATATATATATATATATATATATATATATATATATATATATATATATATAAATTAGTAAAAAACACTTATCTTACTTTTATCTTCGACTTGAAGTTTCACCATTGCTGGATCATCAGGAAGAGTTACTAAATCTCAAAAAAAATTCAATTTATAGAAAAAAATATTTTACAGGAAGTTATAAATTATTATAAAATATTTTTAATTACTATGTTTTTTTGTTAACGGGAAGTTACAGAAAATAATTATGAAATAATTATCTTTGGAATGGGGATAGTTTAATTTGGTCATTTGTTTTTATAATTTTTTAAGAGGTATTTATTTTTGTGCCTACATTTAGAAATTAATTCAGATTTTTTATAAAAAATTAATTAGAATAGAAATTAATTCAGAGATTTAGTAACTCTTCCTGATGATCCAGCAATGGTGAAACTTCAAGTCGAAGATAAAAGTTAGATAAGTGTTTTTTACTAATTTATTATTGCTCTGTTCTTTAAGAACATTGAGCACTCTATTTGTAAAATACACTATATATATATATATATATATATATAAATATATATATATATATATATATATATATATATATATATATATATATATATATATATACATATATATATATATACATATATATATATATATATATATATATATAATATATATATATATATATATATATATATATATATATATATATATATATATATATATATAGTTATATATATATAGTTATATATATATATATACTCTATTTGTAAAATACACTATATATATATATATATATATATATAAATATATATATATATATATATATATATATATATATATATATATATATATATATACATATATATATATATATATATATATATATATATATATATAGTTATATATATATAGTTATATATATATATATAGTTATATATATATATATAGTTATATATATATATATATATATATATATATATATATATATATATATTATAGTTATATATATATATATATACATATATATATATATATATATATATATATATATATATATATATACATATAGTTATATATATATATATATATATATATATATATATATATATATATATATATATATATATATATATATATATATATATATATATATAGTTATATATATATATAGTTATATATATATATAGTTATATATATTTATATTTATATATATATATATAGTTATATATATTTACATATATTTATACTTGTTTCCCCAACATAATGACAAACCTTCAGATTAATATATATATATATATATATATATATATATATATATATATATATATATATTATATATATATATATATATATATATATAAACAGAGAGAGAGAGAGAGAGAGAGAGAGAGAGAGAGAGAGAGAGAGAGAGAGAGAGAGAGAGAGAGAGACAGAGAAATATTTCGACAAAATGCTTTTCCATTTGAGGGCCGCTTTTATTACTAAAAACTGCCAAGCAATCGTCAAGTTATAAACCAACCTCAAACTTGTTATAAAAGTTTGAAATTTGGTAAAGAAGAAATATTCCTACCAGCTCAAAAACCTTTGCGCCGTAGAACGCTCCCATGGAAACATCAAACAAACCATTTGATTGCTTTATCCAAACCTAATCATTATTAAAAAGCAAAGACTTTCTTGCATGAAAAATTAATGATAGTTCTCTTTATTTAATATTAGATGTTGCTCCGCAAAATTGATTGTTTCACTGATAAAAGGGTAGAAGTCAATAATATCAAAAATGAAAAATTTATAAAGATGTTTTATGGTCTTAAACCAATTGATAACATTTCGAGTGTTTTTTCATTGATGAAATTGTAATATATTTCTTAGGTCTGTATTAATTTAGAAAGAATATCTTTACTAATTCTACCAACCTCGTTTTTAGCAGGATTCAATAAACAGACATTCGGATTCTTCTGTTTCTAAAGGCTAGCTCAGACACTTTCCAGACAAAAATCTATATATTGTATCCATGCATTTTAGTTATTTTGGTTACTAGAAACCAGCATAAAAAACCTGAACCATATCTAGCTAACCCAGCCATACTTCATATTGCCTATGATGGATTAAACATCAAGTATGTATATATGTATATGTATATGTATATGTATATGTATATATATATATATATATATATATATATATATATATATATATATATATATATATATATATATATATATATATATATATGTTTATGTATATATATGTATATGTATATATATATATATATATATATATACTATATATATATATATATATATATATATATATATATATATATATATATATATATATATATATATATATATATATGTATATATATATATATATATATATATATATATATATATATACACTTTTTATATATATATTTATAATATAGTATATATAGTATATATCATCCATAACTATTTGAATCGTCATACTTTTCCATATAAAACATAATATAGTTTTAACTACTATTGTGAGAAAAACTGTAAGCAAAATCTACCTAAATTATATGTTAATTATAAATTAATATTAAAAAATTATATATAATTTACTTGCCTATTAAATCAACCTTAGCAACTATAAACGCTTTACATACTTTTGGCATTCTACTTAACGACTTATCTAATTTGTTGAAGTCAATTTGATGCCCATCAGTAATAAGTTTTTTCCACGTCTTTTGCGTAATAAGGCATCAATTTTTGACATCATTCTTTATTCATCCATAAAATTTTGATATTAGAGAGATCTGGTGATTGGGAAAATCAAAGCATTCAATTTAATATTTAATCGTTCTCAAACTTTGTCAGATAACTTATTAAATGTTTTGAAGAATTTGTTTTGGATTTAAGCTTTGCATTGTTTTCTTTAAAAAAAATGAATGGCTTCCATTTGACCCATCTTTCCGAAAGTTTATCATCCCTTTTTCATTCGAATCAATACAGCCCTACGCCTTAATACTATATCCACCATGTTTCACAGTCAGTAATACACACTTTTTATCATACTTTCAACAATTTTTCTTCGAAACTCTAGTTTAGATATTAAGTTTTTATTATTTATAGCTATAACTATTTTTTTTCACCGTTACGGGAACGTAGTAAAATATTATACTAAATTTCCATAACAAATTTGAAACCTGTTTTAAAAGCATGTGACATTTAAACTTGACTTTAAAAAACCTTATATAAACCGAAATAACTGCCCGTAAAATTAACGTCTTTTGGGTTACGCCTGAATCATGATAAACACGAGTCCGAAAATAAAACTAGATATGCTGGCTGTAATAAAAGACGTCTTTGTTAGTAGTTCGAATTTTAAAATTAAATATTGAAATTGTGTTTATATTTTGTTGAAGAGAAAGCACACTGTGTGTCAAAAAGACGTTTAAAGAGACATTCTAAACTTAAACCTACTTAAAATAGATTTAAACGTGTAGTAGATTGTATACTCATAATCAAGAGCAACTTGTAGTTAGTTTTAATAAAAGATGATTTTAGCATTTATTTTTACTGATTGAAAGCAGGAGTTATGTAACATATATAATAATGTTGTAATATTTTATAATATTTTTATTGTTTTAAATATTGTTTAAATTATTTGAAATTAAACTTTAGTTTTTTTTTTGTAACGGGCACCTAAAATGATAACACTGTATTTGTTTTATAATATTTTGGTTTAAAATTGTTTGTGAATACGCCATTTTTAGTAAGGTGACAATTTTTCCATCTGGTTATTAAGGTGCTTTAAGAAAATTACTAAAAGCACTTAAATTTTTACAAATTTAAACTCTTACTAAAAGCATTTCAATTTTTAAATGCATCAAATTTTTTTGCGTGAACGATATTCCGCCTGCCTGAGAGCTAGCAGAACACGTCAAACTAACGTCAAAACAATGTTGGCGCAACGTTTCTGATATTATTTAAACGTTTTCCCAACGTAGCATGCTTGATGGACTTTGTTTGTTGTAAGATTTAGCGTATAGAAATATTTAAATGTTATCAAAAATAAATTAGTAAAAACTTTTTTTCTAAAATTAATAAACCAGCTTTTAGGAATATCAAGACCATTTTTACAGTAAAATAGAATAAGAAACCAAAATAACAAAAAACTAATTTTCGGGTACCGAAAAACCGGAAACCAATCTAATGTTGCCAATTTTAGTTTTATTTATTTCAATATGCATAGATTTTACAATGTTATCATTAAGTTCTAACCGGTTTCAAACACTTTAAATCATGCTACTAAATATTTTGAAAATTAAGTTCTTATACCTTTTATTAGTCTATTAAATCTTATAACCTTTTTTAAATTTAAAGCCATATTGCTACCCCTTTTGAGTGTAAATTTATAAAGAGTTTTTAGAAGAAAGCCTTCTCATTTTCATTATTTATTTATATCCGGCTGCTTGTAACTAAAAAAGTTTCCTAAACAGGTAATTTTTATGGTTAAGTTATGGTGTTAAACATAAACAAAAACAGTCAGTAACATCTTATCAAGAGCAGTCTATTTTTTTTATTTATTTTTTATTTAAAGAAATTAATTTTTTTTAAATCACCTTAAAGGACATTAATAAAATTTTATTTAAGTAATAACTTACTGTATTTGAATAGAATTTTAAAAATCATAAAATAAAATTAGATATGAAATATAAATGATAAAATGTTAATATATAAAGTATAACATATTATATTAACATATAAAATGATATTGTTTTAAAATTTGGAACGCATAAGATATGATTTGTGGTATTGACGGCGCAAGAAAAGGTTATAACCAATGAGGCTGTTATTATCAATTAGGTTAGACAAATAATGATTATCAAAAAGACAAGTTTAAAGATTATTTTATAAATATGCTTTTTCTAGAAAAAGTAAACAAAGTTTGTTTTAGATCAAACTTAGATCATTACCAGGCAAGTTTATTTATGTTAACGAAAAAGTTTGTTCAAAACGTACAAGAAACAAAATGTACGTAAAAACAGTTTTTATTAAAAACGAATATTAGAATTATGAACACATAAATCTAAAGTTTTTCTCAATCTTAAGCTACTATGGTTGGTGACAAAAATATCATGCAAATTAAGATCATTGTATATATGTTTATGTATTGTTCTTAACTGTTTTGACTTTTAGATCTAAAAGCTAAAACAAAGAGTAACAGTTTTAAGTTAAAAGTCAAAAATATGCACGGATAAATTTCTTACATTTTTCAGAAAAAAATCTTGCTTCAACTATCAATTTACATTTATCAAACATAGGACTTTATATAAACTTACATTTTACAGGTTTTCCGATTCCATATATTTGCATTAATTACTAAGAAACATTGCACAACCACAAACCTGTCTATTCAATGGTATCAAATTACCTTGACTTAATCTTACTAATCCAGTAACAACAATAACAACGATTGCTAACAACTTTGCTGCTGTAAAAAGAACTTGAATATATGTAGACCATCGAACGCTTGCACAATTTGCAAATACGATCAAACCTAAAATAAAGTGATTTTTTTTATTTTTGAGTGTTGTTAAACGGTGTGATTCACCCTCAAACCTCAAAATCTTTTTAATGTTTATTAAGCAAAATTTTAGTTTAAAAAAATAGTGGAATTTAAAAGTAAATAAAGTTACTAATGCCGACACCAGATTTCAGCATATCATAACTAAAAGCTAACTTTTTTTTAAACTAAAAAAAAAACGACTTAATAAAAACACTCTAAGAAAATCAATCTAATTGATATACCCTGGCGACAAAAATTTATAGATCCTGGTGAAGGCTTTGGTAGCTAGAAAATAATAACTTATCAACCTAAAAAAAAAGCTGCTATAATTTTAGCAACCAGATTTCTTTCCGCAGGATTGCATCCTGAAGCATAAAAAGGTTCGGCCATGTAATCTCCGCTTGCTAATAATATTGCTGCTAATGAAGCTGGTTTCAGAAAAAAAGTTGATGTATAAGAAAAAACAAAAGCTGGTAATTCTCCAAATGCTTCTAAATAATAGCTGTATTCACCACCGGAGAGTGGTATCATTGTTCCTAACTCTACATAGCATAATGATATTAATGCAACAAAAATACCAGTACCACTCCAAACTAATAAAGCCGTACCAGTGTTTTGTGAATGAATAAAAACATCTTTTGTTGAAGCAAATATTCCGCTCCCAATCATTGTACCAACAATTAAAGAGACGCAGCCAAGTAGTCCAACTTTTTTAATAAGTATTTTATCTTTTTCATAAAGTACTTCGCATGACGAAGTTGTAAATTCACACGAGGTAGTGCTTTCACTATTACGATAGGAAACAGATAACACTTCGGTTGAAGCCATGAAATGTTTTAAAAAAAAGTCGAAAAAAAAAATGTTTTGCTAACTTTTCAAGGTATAAAAATATTTGACGATTGTGCGGAACCTTACAAACAAGTAAAAGTTGTCCTTCGGCTAAAGTTACTATTGTTTCATTGATAAATTTCTTTTTAATATAAAGTATCATATATGTGTTTGTTTTTTTTTCGTTTTCTCTTCTATATCTTTAAACAAAAAAATGTTGAATCATAATAATCTATTGAGGAACATGTTTGTTTATACAACTGTCCGAGCATAAGCTTTAAAGTTACTTTATCGTTTATAATATATTAAAACAATATTATTTTAAAAATCGTTGCTCCACGATATTTTATAAAACAGAAAATCTTTTAAAAAAGACTTTCCGCATTTTTAACAGGTTTGTAATAAAATATTTAATCTGATATCGTGAGATTGTTGCAGACGTTGTAACTTTATCTTAAGAACAGCTTTGCAAAACATTTATTCAAAAAGTTTTGACAATGTGAGACTTGAGTGACTTAAAACTTAAAAATACAACAAGATTTCTTATAGCTAAGGTATCCTTTTTAAACAATTAATATTTGTAAACTTTGTTAGTCGTAAAAAGTTAGTCAAAATAATTTGATAGTCAAAAAGAATTAAAACATTACTTTGAACACCCGTTATAATGTCATAACCCGTTATGTTAAAACCTGTAGTATTTTTATAACCTGTTAAATTGTAGAAATTTAAAAATGTTAAAACCCGAAATATTTTTATAACCTGTTTAATTGTAGAAATGTAAAAATAAACCATTAGGTAACACCTAAATAAAAAAGATATTTCACTATGAAAACTAAAACATTTTATTTATGAGGGTTATTCAAGAAAATAAATAACACTTAAAAGCGATAAACGTTGTTTTATTTAATACTTTTTTTACAAGTTTTTTCACAAATTACTTAAAAGTAATGGTTTTTAGTCACTAACTATTTAGCTAAAGGTATTGAGAAGTTTAAATATGTGTAAAAATGAATAAAGTTTTAATTTGATATAAAGTGAGATGGCGAATTTAATCCTAACAGTCTATAGCATCAAAAAAAGTCTTATTGCTTTAATTATATGACAGTATTATTTTGAGTTTCAGTTCAACAAAATCCTTACCATTTCATTTAATGTTAATGCCACGTCGATATTCCAAACATTTATAATAAAAAAATATTTTTTTTAACTTTTAAATTTAACTGTGCAATAATGGAGCATTGCATATTAATAAATAAGTACTAGTTTTCTTCCATTTTTACCAAACACTTTTTGTAAAAGTTACAAGTTAAATTTTTGAGGTATGGGGCTGTCCATTAACTACGTCAACAAAATAGGGGGGAGAGGAGGTCTGGAAATTTTTAGACAATATTTGATTAGGGGGAGGGGAGAGGTCAAGAAAAGTTGACGTCAACAACGTTACTTTTTTAAATAAATTTTGTTACTTCGTTACTAATCATGCATACTTACTTAGTTACTACTTTAGAGAGAGATCTTGGAGTTCTTATCTCAAATGATCTTAAATATAATGCTCAAGTTTTAGCAGCTGCGGTGAACGCTAACCGCTCCTTAGAGAGGCTAAAAAAAACTTTTCGCAGCCGTAGTTTTTAAGTGTATTAAGAAGTGTATATACTACGTATGTTCGTCCTCACCTAGAGTACACTATCTAAGCGTAGTCACCTTACCAACGGGCAGACATAGAAACGCTAGAAAAAGTTCAAAACTGTGCTACAAAAACCATTTCTTTCGGCGGTGCGATTAGGCATCGCACCGCCGAGCAGCGAAGAGTCATGTTAAGTCTTACGACACTTGAAGAAAGAAGAACAAGAGGTGATTTAATTCTGATGTTCAAGTTCATGCTTGAATTCGATAAAATAAACTTTCATGTATTATTAAATCGTCCTTCGTCGTCAAAATATATTATGCGTGGTCATAATCAAAGCACAGCAAAGAGTACTTAATTGCAGGCAAAGAGAAAAATTCTTCACGAACTGTGTTGTGTTGCAGTGAAATACCTTGCCGCAAATAGTAATTGACGCGACTTCCGTCAACATTTTCAAAAATTGACTAAATGAACATTTAAATTAGATAAAAGAGAGTTTTTAAACGATAACTGGAAATAAACCCTCTCCCCATATGTTTCCAGTATTCTATTATGTTCTTAAAGTATGGTACTTGTGTCCTCAAGTATCTTAAGACTGTAAGTATAGAAGTGCCTGATGCAGCACATCTTTTTTGGTATTTTAAACATGGCGAATAAATTTCTAGACTTTTTTTCAAAAGCCTATAAATTTATTGCGGATTGTTATAAATATGTTAAATTATTGACCACTAAAATAAACAAAACTAAACTTAAAAAAAAAAAATTAGGCGGCGTTTGTAGTCTTGTGTTATGTACTCACCCAACTTTTAGTATTTTAATCACATTTTCTACATTCTTCTTTTTTTAAACCGTGTTGTGCTTTAAAAATACCTGACACATACAGAAGTAAATGAGTACACGCGAGATGTTTACTCGTAACACTATTATTTTTTCAAAGTTTGTGTTTGTTGCCCTGATGTAAAAACAAATAAAGATTTATGTAAGTACATAATCTACATTATATTATTTAAATGTTTATACCAGATTTGGTAACCTGCTGCTCGCAAGCAGGTTGCCGACCCTGGTAGAAATATTTGATGTTTAAATTTCACAGTTATAATGCGACTCCCCAGCTCCATGCACAAATACTATTATAACATTAAAAAACAAGATGTTAGTAGCTCTTTAAAAACTGGAAAATTTTTATAAATTGTAAAATTTGGGTCTTTCGTCTTAAAAGATTGCTAACCCCTTGTTTATACAAATTATCAAATGCGTTATTTTGTTATGCTATTATTATGCAACTTTATTAGAATTAATTTGTTTTCAATTTGGAATTGGATTAGGTCTAAAGTTAAAGTAAGGAGGATTGACACATTCACGTTTTGCGACTCTGCACTGTACATGAATAATGATAAAAATATTATCATAAATATTTAATATTATCTAGGAGTAGGTCTGTTGACGGGTACGTTGGTTACTAACGTTATCCTAAATTACCTAAATGCGAACGTTATCCATGCAAAAACAATATATATATATATATATATATATATATATATATATTATATATATATATATATATATATATATATATATATATATATATATATATATATATATATATATATATATGTATCATAACTTTCAGATTAATTATATATATATTTTTTAAGTTTTCAACTATTAATCGTAATATAACAACTTAAAAATATAAACTTGTTTTGTTGAAGATCTTGAAGATCTCATCAAAAATTTATCATAATAAGAATTTCGGAAAACAGCGAGGAATACTCTCCTTCATCAAAGTTTTAATGTTTCTCTTAGTTCTTTTAAATTCCATGACTGAAACGATTTTTTTGTTATTGACATAATATCGACTTGCAGTTCTTCGATAAGTTGAGTGAATTTAATTTTTTTACCTTCTATCATGCACTAAAAGAAGTTTAAACCAATAGTGTTTCATGTAGTAATCACTTTTACTCCTATTCACTTTTTGTTCAGAGCAAGTCTTTATAATTTTAAAGGCTTATATATATTTAAAAAATGTTTATAAATAAAAGTTGAATTAATTTTTTTTTCTTAACATTTTACTTTTAAACACTTTTTTTTTTGAAGTTGTAATCTATTACTACTACCAGAGACGTATTTATATTTTTGGCGCCCTGCGACACTAATTTTTGAGGCGCCCTCTTTTACAAATAACTGAATACTTTGATATGGGGTGAATAGTTAAAAAAC
Source organism: Hydra vulgaris (assembly GCF_038396675.1). Taxonomy (NCBI): domain Eukaryota; kingdom Metazoa; phylum Cnidaria; class Hydrozoa; order Anthoathecata; family Hydridae; genus Hydra; species Hydra vulgaris. The sequence continues at coordinate 14,392,053 of NC_088934.1, read as the reverse complement.
AATGACATTTTTGATAGAAACATATATATTTAATTAAACTTAATTAACATTAAAAAAATATATATAATCTTCTACGTGAATTTTGTTTTGCAAATGTATTTATAATGTCATTAAAGTTCATATCATTGGTAAGTGCAGATTCAATAGATAGAATTGCTAACCAATTAAGACATTCACACCAGTCATTCCCGACCTTAAATAAGACTTAACCCTCTTCAATGCTAAAAATGATCTCTCGGCTGAACAATTGAACGTTGGACAGCGTAGATATGTCCTTAATGATATATCTACTTATAGTAGATGTAGCATTAAGGATAGTTAAATAATATTTGAAGTTTATCAGTTCTGATCATTATATAAATATCTATTACAGTTTTTGGTCATATGTTTTCAGTTTAATCATTATATAACTTCTGAATTGTATACACTCGTTAGCAAATGAAGTCGAAAGATCATTTTTATATATATTTTGAAGTATTTATGCTTTTTTATAAACTTATGATGGTGATAGTTTTACCATTTGAAACAAAAAGTTAAATTTTTTTATTGGCTTCATTATAGCACAATTTTTTTCTTTCTAGGTTAGAATGAAGTTTATCAATAATAGCATAATATATATTAATCTTTAAAGAGTATTTCAAAACTTATTTCTTCTTCTATTTTTTCACAGCAGTTAATTTTCTTTTTCTTTTGCATTATTTTTTGATATATTTTATGTCCCAATTTAGTAATTGCTCTCTCTCTCTCTTATAGATATCAAACATACTACTCAGATCTAATACATATCAAATTTACGATTTGTATGAACTTACAACTGTTTCTAAATCAATCTTAACTGACAGCAGCTGTTTACTATTTTTGTTGAATCTTTCTAGTATGTCACCTCTTTATATGGCCATTATAATCGTTTTAAGATAGTTCATTAGCTTTTGATCTTGTGACTGACTTTTGTGATTTATCATCTTTGATCAAAGATAGTGCATTTATTATTTATTATTTCATTTAAACTTTTGTTTAAACTAATTTTTGCATCAGATCTGGCTGACTACTTGTAGTTTTTAAGTGATACATTTTCTGTTGTTATTTAATTGTTCTGAAGTATTTCTCATCAACATGTAAAAGCTCTGATAAAGTTATAGATACTTTGAAGTAAAATAAAAAATTCTGAAGCATTTCTACAACAGTCCACAGTGCATCCACCATTAAGATTTAAAGAGTGTACTAAACATGTTACAAATGTAGCTAAAAGGTTAACTTTTTTAATGCGAGTTTCTGTCCTGTATACCTACTAGACATGTTAGACGCATTGTAATCATAACCATAACTATTTTTTATATTAAATCCATGCAGTTCTAAAACTAAAAGTATAGCATCTGATTTAAGATCAGAAGTTAGGCAAAAATCCTAAAAACCTTTCTACCGGACAGCCATTCTTTTAAACATACCGAAAAATGAACACAGTTAATCTACACGGCTAATATTAGAAGTAGAATCAATACTGATGAAAAAATATTTAGCTTTCTTTATTTCTTTCGCCTTTGTTGTATAAAATTATCTGCCTTATATTTATAGGTTTAAAATTATAATACCTATAAACTGCTCATATATATAAAAAGATAGGTTCGATCCTCTAAAAAGATAGGATCCTTTAAAAAAGGGTCAAACTGAACAACGTGACTTTTTTTTACCAAACCAACGTTTTCGCACAAATAATTCGCGCATAGTTATGTAATACTAATAATAATTATTTGCAAGTAGACTTTGATTGCCTTTTGAATGATACTTTCTTCTGCCAAACATACACATTTATGATTTTTATAAAGATGAATTTCCAATGGTAATATTTTCGATTAAAAAGCATCCGCACATATACTTGTAGGCAGAAAAGCAAATAATTGGAAATATTGCCTCAAAAACTTGGATATATATAGTAGGTTTATTAGTCAATCTATGATGGTAATATACAAATTTTCGTGAAAACAATATAAAATTACTACTTAACAACTTTCTAAGATTTTACCATTCTGACGGCTAGCGCCCTATCAAAACTTGGCGCCTGGGGCTAAATCCCCCTCTGCCCTCCCTGTAAATACATCTCTGGCTACTGCTATTTAAAAATGTTTAATTGAACTACTATTTAAAAATGTCATTTAAAGAACTTCTTATTTTAGAAGCAAAAAGTCCAAGACTAGAAAAAGCTTTTACGGATGTAGAAGGAACTGTTTGAAGAGCTTTAAAAAGTAAATTTAAATACTTGTAATTAATATAACTGATGAAATCGAATTAGTTACTGATGCTGATGAAGTTGAAATGGTAACATTGAAATCAACCAATGAAGTACAGCCTATCAACGCGCCGGTGGAAACGGCTGTAGTTGAGGCGGATCTGGGAAGACAGGATGCGAAATTATATCTCGCATCGCTGCGTCAAAGCGATGCGAGAAATAATTGCACAAACGCAGCTGATCAATGGACCCTTGCATACAGCAGGAGAGAAGTTGATTGGTGCAAGACAAAAACCAGGCTTTTTCAGAATCTCAAGACATGCCCGGGGTTAAAGACAACCTCAAAGGGTGGAGAATTGGGAGTTTCCAAAGGGATTCAGACCTAACAGGAACCTTTGTAAATGGGGAAAGTATTCATTCTTGCAAAGTTGCTATAGAACAAAGAAGAAGAAAACTGTTAGTAAGTATACTTATATATATATATATATATATATATATATATATATATATATATATATATATATATATATATATATATATATATTTATATATATATATATATATATATATATATATATATATAAACATATACATATATATATATATATATATATATATATATATATATATATATATATATATATAAATATATATATATATATATATATATATATATATATATATATATATATATATTTATATATGTATATATATATATATATATATATATATATATACATATACATATATATATATATATATATATATATATATATATATATATATATATATATATATATAAATATATATATATATATATATATATATATATATAATATATATATATATATATATATATATATATATATATATAAAGTTACAACTAACAATGACTCAAAATTTAAAAATGGGGGCAATAAGCTCCAGATGTTAAACAAATATTTTCACATTGTTTGCAGGCAAATCTTACAGATCCATTTCATGGCTTTAATATCAGCCCCATCTGGAGTCTCTGTGCGTTTAGTATAGTACCAACCATTACATAAGTCTCAGCAGACCCGTTGTTCTTCGTGACCCCCATGAATATTACATTTTAGGCACAAGGTGTTGTCCTTATCACTGTCCCTATCATCTCCAGCTGGAAGATTTCTTTTCTGGTGATCTTTTTTATTGGAGTGTTATCTTTCTTTGCTGCTTCAACTCTCAGTCGCTTCAAACATTCATCACCTGTTGGGCTTTCTCCGTAGCGAAACCTGGAGACTCTAGCCGACCTACTATACCCTGAAGTTTGAGTAAATCTAGGCTGCAGTTCTTTGAGAAAAAAATCTCTAATAGAAGACTTTACTGATAATGAAGTAGACAATGATGTTTGCGGTCCTGCAGGTGCTGAAGTGTCAATGAAGTCACCAATGCTCTGGGTCACTCTAGCAGCACCTTTTTCTGCTAACACAACTTGGGTCTCTGAGTCAGTGACAAAACCTGTTTCATCGCAGTTGAACATTTGTCCCTACTTGGTCGACGATCGATGAAAGGAGTTTCAATACCATTTTCTTTCACAAGTTCCTGTATTATGTCTTTAACCTCCTCTTTACTAAAACCCCAACCCCACTCAGCTAACACAATAAGGTAGTCTGCCAGTTCTTCTTCTTGCTTAGATGTTAAAACAGTTCGCTTCCCTGGATGACAATTAACTAGTATTTCTCCTCGCACTCTCCTTAAAAGAGCCTTTTTATCAACTCCATAATGAATGGAAGCATAGTTGGCAGACATCTGCTTACATTTGACAGAATTGTAGGCATCTAGCATTGCTTGGCTAGTTGCATATGACTTCCATCCTGTTTCCTCTCTCTTTTTGTATGTTCAAACCAATCTGCTAAACAAAGGGGGCAATAAGCTCCATTATCAAAACTATATTTAAAAAAGTATTAAACTATTTCTAAAAATAAGTAACTTTTGTTTTCAATTTAAACTATATCTGTGTAATATTTATATAATTAAAACATTGACTTTATTTATCTAATCAATTTTATTCGGTTGTTTTAATCACTTTTTTGGCATTTGGGAGCATTAAGCCCCTGCTAATTAAAACATTAATTTTTATAAACTAATTAAACTAAAGAATAATCAAATAAATCATATTTCTCTTAGGTATGCTTTCTATTCAAAGCATGTAATGGAAATTTAGTATTAAAGTGAATTTTAGAGCTATTTATAAACAATCTCTTAGACATTCATCTAACTGCCATTTTACTTTGCAATAATTGCTACCTTAATTTTCTCTAGAAATATTAGTACTTTAATTCATTGATTACATACACAGTTAGTTATAAAGTTAAAAATAGTACTTACTAAGTTTATATATGGTTGTATTTTTAGTCAAAACAAACACGCGTTTATATGTACTTGTATTTAAGTCAAAACGAACACGCGCTAATTTAACATAAGTTTTTCAATAAGTTTGAAGGAAACAGAAAACTAGATGGAAAAATCACTCATCTATAAATTCTAATTAAATATTAATGCCATTGGTTAGAAACCCAAGTAATGTTGAGAAAAGTTCTTTGATTGGTTAGTTAGTATCTATGATGTAAAATTTAATGTCCATCTCACTTAATACAATAACATTAAGCATTTTAATATATGAACAGAGTAAATGGGGCTTAATGCGCCGCTTTTCCCCTTATAGTATATATAATAATATATATTGTATATATGTAATATGTAATTACACATATACATTCATATATAAACACACACACAAACACACACGCTCGAAATGTATATTTATTTTTAATTATTTAAATATAGATAAAAACTCACAAACATTTGGCTTTATTTTCTCGAGAATCTATTATACTATTTGAAATACAACATCTTCTAGTATCGTGTTGAAATACAGCTATCTGAATGTCTATTTCAGTATTCCAAATGTTATTAGAATAAACTAAAAAAAGTCAACCAGTTAGCAAATAATTCTTTATAAGATTGCAAAAACTTCCTAACATAAACTAACGAATAATTCATTCATTTGGTGCAATCTTTTGACTAGAATTTAATAAATTTTTTAGTAATCTCTTAAGTTCTGTTGTCGCGTTAAATAAGTAGATAAATAAGTAGACAATCAGTTTTGCGCAAGCGCGACGCATGCGCAGATATGCGTAAAGCTTCCGTTACGTAGGTTAAATCGATCCTTAAATAAGTAGCCTTGTTTCCCTTAGGTATAGACTCAAAAAATATTTAAATTAAAGAAATAATTATATTTTTAAATTTTTTTAAATTATATAGTTAAAATGCCAGTTTATAATTACATAATTGAAATGCCGGTTTATAATAAAAAATATCTAAATTTAAGCAATAATCAGATTTTAAAATTTTTTTAATTTAATTAAAATGCCAGTCTATAATTACTCTGTTGAAGATATTTAGCAGTATATCTCCGATGGAAAAATAAATAATGAAGTTAAAAAATGTCAGCTTTGTGGTAGGTGTATATATAATCAACTATTTAAGTTAAACTTTTATATAATTTATGATTAGGAGTTTATTATAATTGTATATTTTAGGAGTTTGGATTGTTTATTTGGAATTGTATATTTAGGAGTTGTATATTAGGAGTTTATTATAATTTGTATGTTTCTGACGTTAATTTTGTGCTATGTCTCAGCATCTCAAAATCCTCAGTTGTCTTGGGACTTTTATGCATAGATTTATTTGTCAATTTTGCTCAGAACTATTTTGTTATATATTTAAATGTTGTAATTAAGTAACACTAGAGGAACTATTTGAGAACAATTAAAGATTAAATAAACTTTTATATAAGTTTAAGTGTCTATCTTTGTTTTAAATTTATTATGGATATAAACCTAATTTTCAGAAAGTTCTACTTGATGGAATTTTATAGTTTGAGTCAATATACTTATACTAAAATAAATTAATTAGTATAAAAATGGCCTACTTTATTTATACGGCCGGATATTTTGCATTTTGAAAAAAAAAATAGAAGGCCAGTTTTTAAAATCGTAATGTTTCAAAAACTTAATACATTTTGAACATTTTCAAAATTATTTTACTTTCTAAATTTAAAAAGTCCACTAAAGTTGTATAAACTCATAATTTTAGATATTAAACGAACATTTATTATGAAATAAATAAAAAGAGTCCTTATTTTAAAATTTAGAATTAGTAAAAACGATGTAAGAAACAAGATTAAGAAAAAAGAAATTTTACATGATCAACAGCTACTTCGCTGGTAGAGATAATTCTTTTATTATTAAGAAAAATGTTGATAACAATTCTTCCAGCAATTTTTATCCCAGTTTTCTCATGCATGGGACAAGAAAAAGTCTGAAAAGAGTCATAAAAGTGGTTTAAAAAATATAATAAAGCTTGTCGTGCATGTATAATTAAATTTCTTTATTTTGTTATAAGAGTAGTCAATCATAGCAAAGGATGTGCAAACATAATCCAAAAGTGGTGGTGAAGGAATAGTGAGACCACCCCTAGAAATAAATGTTAAATAAGTATGATCAGGATTGCTTTCATCAATATTGACACAACATAAAAATTCTTTACAACATGTACCAAAACGTTTTTTAAGTTTCTTTGCTATATATCCAGCAATATGAGCACCTACTTCCCTACTTTCTGGTGCAAGTGTCATGATTTCTGGAGTACACTCAGCTTTATCAATATCAAGAAGAAATTTTTTCAAATCTGTTAAATTATTTTCTTACTCAAGAGGCATTTTCAAACTATTATCAAAGTTAATACTTTCTTTAACTATACTTTTGATTTTAATATTTTTTCAGAAATAGTGACATCTTTTAAACCCACCAAAAATCTTCTACCGCTCATTTGTCTATATTGTCCAAATCTCCTTTCTAATGGGTCAATTTGAAATCTCGCAGTTAAAACAAAGTGATATCCATCATTAAGTAAGTCCTCGATCAATAAGGCATGACTATTAAGTGTTCTTATTAGTACTGCAGCTGTCTGAACACTTAAAGTAAACTTCTCACTGTTTGGTATCTTTTGTGATTGCCAAGCTTCAATCCAATGTGCCATTTCCCTAAAAAATTCAGGTTTTTTATCACCAGAAACGACTGCATTACCTAAAATATTACATGTTGAATATTGACATTTAGAATTTGATAAAACTCATCACTTGTTAAATAGTGTAAGAAAATCTGCACTACTTTTAAGATCAGGAAAATATGAGTGAATTGCTGCAGATGTAGTTTCATCAAAAATTGCAAGTGCTAAAGAAACATTTTGTTTAAAATTGCCAGGATGTAATACTTTCATTGTTATTTTTGGTGCTTTACGCAAGCCAGCATCAAGAGCGATGTCTTTTTCATAAATATTATGGAAGGTGCTCTATTTAATTTCTCCCCACATACAATTATAGGATCTTTAAATCCATTAAAGTTAAAATCTGGAAATAAAAATCTTTTGCAATTTAACAAATTATTTCTGATGTTTTTAATAAGATGTACAACATCAAAACAAAGGTAAATTTTTTTTAGATTGTAAATAAAAAACAAATCTTCAGCTTGTTGATTCGATGCACAAAGAATTTTTTTAAAACAAGAAACATTAGAGGAATGGTTGTCACACACAATAACTCTAACATTAAATTCACATTCAGTTAAAATACGAAGACATTCAAAAATTTCTTCTTTCAACCATTCAGCATTGATTTTTTTTTCAGGAAACGTTTTAATCACATTTGGAATGTTTTGTTTCAGGCCAACTATCATAAAACAAACTGTTCCCTTATACATCTCTCCAGACTCATCACTACCAATCATCTCTCCAGCAAAATACTCCTCACATTTTTGCAAGTACATTTCATCTAAAAATCAAGCAAATGCCTTGAGATATCTTACTTTCTAATTTTAAACGTTTTACACAACTTAGAGCATCAATATTTCCACTAGTTATTTTTTTAAGTAATGATAATGATGTTTAAGGTAATTCTTTGCACAAAAGTTGGTATGACTGCATAGAAGTATATCGTAATATCAGTGAATATTTTATAATATTGGCTGAATAAATAGGTTTTTTCATTTATTTAATTTGCGGTAATTCAGTCAATACAGATGTAAATTGTTCGGCTTTTGATTTAATGTAGGTAGAAAAATTATGAAGCATACTTTTACAAGATAAACGACAATTTCTTCCTTGACGAAACCACTGAGGCAATGACAGAGGTAAACCTTTGTAAAATAATTTAACATGCATCTCATTGTTTACACGAATGCACTCTGTAACTTCTGGAATAGATAAAGTACTATTACTCAATTTATAAAAAATTACATGATCATGATACTTCATGAATGAAAAACCATCTGGAGCAAGACTTTCAGTAATATCGTCAAAGCTACTAATCAAATCATTCAATAAAAACTGTTCATATTGATCTGGCTGAAATATTCTATTAATTGGTGATTTTCTTAACGAATTAGAAGATTTTATAAGTTGTGATGAACCTTCTTCAGTCAAATTTGTGCAATAAAAAATAGTTGGAGTAGGCTTTAGTTTTTTTATTAATCTAAAACCTTGATTCGTGTTACCTTTCTTAAAATATTTTTTTTCAAAGTGTTTGATACATATAACGGAATAATTAGTAGGTGTCCAATTTTTCTATTTACAAATTTAATCCAATTTTTTTGATAATTTGAACAACAATTTACAACGCAATATTTGTTAACCATCTTTTTGAGCTTTCAAAGCTGCTTCTTTAAAAACACTTTTCAAGAAAACTGGCCTTCTATTTTTTTCTTCAAAATGCAAAATATCCGGCCGCATAAATAAAGTAGGCCATGGTATAAAGATGTTACATCAGTTTCACCAATTTTTAGATAGATCCAGAGCCATGAATTTGGGCATTAAAATTCTGGCCCTAGGTACACGAATTCCTAGACCTTATTGGACCTAGTATATTTGAAGTATACTTGACTTAAAAAAACTTCTGGCTAGCTTAATGACGCCTTAAGTGATATAGCATATCTGGGTTACAAAGTTTAAAAAATTGGTTTTTTTTTTGCATTTTTAGTTGTTTTAATTCAGGTGGTTTTTCAGAAAGTAACAGTTCTATGTAAGTGATGTTAGAAAATAATATTTGGTGCTTCTAAGATGTTCTGTGATGATGTTGTTTCACATTCATTGTTATTTCAAATTCGAGTGTTGCTTCACATGCGAATGTGTTCAGATTTATGATTCGTTCTTTAATAGTTTAAGTAAAGATGATACACCACTATTAGTGCATAGAGCTGCACAAGTAAATGATTGCAATTTTTTTGTAAAAGGTAATGCAACAGCTTTGTGTAGCTGTATGAACCCAAGTTTAATTATTTGGAAAGATTATGATATCAGATAACATTACCTAAAAGGTATTGAGAATGGTAAATTAATGATATTTCCTTTTGTTACTGTGTTAGGCTGTTGTAAAAGGTGTGCCATTAGTACTATCATTGTTGTGAATGTAACCTGTTATTTCTGCTGTTATTTTGTTTTGTTTTTATGAATTATTTGAATATTTAGATTCAATTAATATACATAAATTAGTTTTTTTGTTTTTTATTGTTTATGTACCTTATGTTTTAGTTAAAAAATTCATTATTATTATTATTGCTTTTTTTTTTATAAGTTTCTTATATATGTCTAAAGTTATATAATTGGCTAATTTAGGTCAACTATTGCTTGTTCTTTATTTCATTATTGGCATGATGACTTGTTTGCTAACTTTGTAGTTGTTTACTTCTTACTGTCATTAGTTCATTTTATTACCCAGGGTTATTAATATAATATATAGTTAATAGGTACAGTTATTAAAGTCAGTTCTTTATTTGCATACATTTGTTGCAGTTGCAGTTAACTAAAACCACTATTACAACTACGACAAAAGTAGTATTTAAAAATATATTTATGTTATTAATTTTAATTAAATATTTGATCAATTTTTTATAGAATATTGTAAAAGTATAGACTTTTCTAGCATGTAGATGCCATGACTGTTTTAACATTCTTAACATTTTAACACTCCTATGATTCAAAGACTCGAATCCTTTTGGCACACATTTAGAGTTCATTTTGTACATCAATTTATTGACATATATTGATCAATGCATTTATTAAGTAATTTTCTGGTATAAGAGCAGATATTTTTTATTTTCTTTTTTGATAAATTTATGATAATATTTATGTTAAACTATAATTCTATACTATATAGGCTTGTAATTCTATATGGAAAAATCGAATTTTTTCCGTAAGTGCCCAAGTTTCGGCCCAATTAAATTTTTTTAACAGGACTTTAAAGCCATGCAATTTTATTTTGTTAACTGTATTGAGTAAGGATATTTTGATCTTATTTTCAAAATAAAGTTTTAGCTTGGCACAGTGAGCCATAAAGACCGCCAGGTTCAACTTTTCCCCACCTCTAATTTTTTTTCATATTAAGACAAGTGCTGGTTAGATATGTTATTTTTTTGTATTGGACAAATCTAAAGTCGATCAGAAGTAACAAAAACTTATTTTTTTACCCTATTTACCCCCCTTCAAGTGATAAAGTTATCCGCTTTATGATATTACCTCCTTTCAAAAAAAAAAAAAAATTTAATTAATCTTTCATTATCCTCCTTAAAAAAATCATTACTTTTTCTTACTAATCTTAAATTGAAGTGATTTAAACTCCTTGTACACTATTATACCAATAGTTAAAAGGAAAAAAATACAATAAATGCAACAAAAATAACTCAACTACTTTTATATTACAATATTTACATTTTATCTAAGCAAAAGGTTGCAACAGCAGATTTCAATCTTTTAGCATAATCTTTATGTTCAATCCTTCGCTTGTATTGAGACCAACTTGGTTTGAAGGCATTATGAACAGCTTCTCCAGTCTGTTCAGCATATGATCCCAAAGAACAACAATTAAACTTTACAAATGGAAGAATATGACAGATAACTATATGGACTTTCCAGGTAACCTTCAGCTCTGTATTCAAATGCATCTTTGCATACTGCTGTAGGTCACAAAATGATACTTTAAACTCTTCAATAACTGAAGAAGCATTGCTGCCTAATTCGTATCCAAAGGTGCACTCTTTAACCTTTTCAAACTTTCTGAGGCAATGAACTATAGGCAATAAATTAGTTTGAGATGCTAACACATCTCTCTCTAAAATATCTACTTTTTCCAGAAGTTTATTGGAATTGTTCCCATCAAAGCCTATCCCATGATAACCTTGAAGTAAGATATAATGTTCTTTGAGCCAGTTTTTAAAAAGAGGCCAACGATCTAAAAGTAGTCTACCAAGTAATGTCAAAATCCACATAAGAAGATGTAACTCTGGTGGAGGGACTAAGTGATTAACTTCATCTTCAGCATTTTTGTCTAAATTAACGAGTCGAGGACTAATAACATTATAAAAATCTTTCATCTCTAACCGCTTTGCCCCATTTTCAACAAATAAGTTGTACCAATAATCAAAAGAACCTAACGTTCTTGGAGTACCACTTTCTAGGGAACATTCGCCTTCACACCACAAGCAGGCATATTTACCTGAATGAGAAGACAAACCAAAGATGCTGTTAGCACATTTTAAGTCAAATGCAAGGTGATATGTAATATTATCCAGATTTAATCTACTCAAGATTTTCTGCAAATTTCCATTGTCTTCACAAACATCTTCAACAATAGCAAGAATAAAACACTTTTTAACTCCACTGTCAATGTAAATCTCATTTTTATTAGTTTTATCAAAGACATTTACAATTACTTTCAGAAATCCTTGACCTCCATCTATTGATATACGTATCATACTGGAGAGAGGATCCATTCCTCTTTCAATTAAAATACTAAGAATAAATTCAGAAGTGTCATAGATAAATACTACATGTCTTGTTACAATTTCATCATTCCAAATAAAGTTCTCTTGTTCTATTTTATATTTAGATTCAATTTCTTCTTGTAATGATGTCATCATACTAATTACATTATTCTCCACAACAGTAGATGATCCCAGATTCTTACGGAGACTTGATATCAGTTTTTTTGTTTTATTTTTTGTCAATTCTAAAACAGAAGTTAATTCCATCACTGTTTGAAATGATATCTGATTAAAAAACTTTCTAGAAGATTTATTGTCTTTAGTTACAACAGTTAAATTTTACGGATTTCCACCTTAAAGATAAAGTATAATTAATTATATGTATCTTTAAACTACCCCTACTCTAAATTTACAATGCAAACATTTTGAAAAAATTGTTAGCAACCTATACAATTGCTTAGTTACAAAAGCCTCATATCTACTGAGTGTTTTATATGTGCATTTAAGTTTTATCTGAACATATAAACCCTTTTTAATTATTTAAAAATGAAAATAAAAACCTAAACACCTGTAGATATTTTAAAGGACTGGCCTCTCTCAATGCCTTCTCCCTCTATTTTGTTTATCATTATGCCTGAAGCAACTTGCTCACATGATGTTGGATCAAGAGTTTCTGCCAAATTAATTAAATTCAAAACAGCCTGACTAGAACAACAGTTGTTATGACATCCTGAAGAATAAAATTTACTCTTAAAATAATATACGCCTAAAGGCTTTTTATTGAAGTTTATAAATGAATATTTGATAACTTTTAATTTACTTATCAAGTAACTTATAAATTTTTAACCTCTTGCAAGGAGAGTAAAGCAGCAGCTGCACATATTTTTTTTCAGAGATTCAACATCTTTTGTATTAACATGAGATGATTGTATAATATCACTAAGCTCAGTACTACGTCTACTTCTTGGTCTGTCAACCTAATTCAAAATAGCATTTAATAAAAAATCTTTATATGTATTAATCATTTAACTTAAATAAGTTTAAAGTCATATACCTGAGAAACTTTACTTATCCAGTTTAAAAGATAAGTGTTTGATCCTTTTTCCAGCAAAAGGATGTTTCTTCTACAACTTGAACAAATTACATCCGGACAGACATTAAACTCTACATTGTACTCAGGCCAAATTAACTCCTTGATTTTATTTGCTACAGATGGTTGTACTTTTACTAAAGATTTTGAATATTTACCTTTTTTTCCAAACAGACTGCACAAACAGACCGTTTTAAATCAGCCATCTTTACCGTATGTATATTTTTTTACCTGAATCATTTCAAAACTATTAAAGAAAAAGAAGCCGAGGATGGCGGATTGCGTTACATTTAAGACTAAATTTTCAGGTTTTTCTAATTTTTAATACTTAAAATACTAACTCTTCTGATCGACTTTATTCTGCACTTGAAAAAGACTATCGATTTGTTCTGCACTTGAAAAAGACTTAAACTAACTGCATTTACTTTAAAAAAAAAATTAGAGGTGGGGAAAAGTTGAACCTGACGGTCTTTATGGCTCACAGTATTGGTCTATCGTTCTGTAATGTCGTTTTTATTTAAAAAATTCACATAGAAATGGTAAACTAAGTTCAGATCACATTTTTTATTATTTTGCTATATACATAACACCGCTGAAATTGTCGAATAACACCCGTCTAGGTTGTTATTCAACGGTAGTGCAGTATCGGCCTCGCCTCATAATTGAGAAGTTCCAAGTTTACCACCATGTCCCTGGTAGTACCGCGCTCAACTTGTTTCTCCGCGCAGCGGCCTTGTTCGTCGTTGTTTGTGTTTTAGAGTAATAGAGTTGAGAAAGGGTTCTAACCACTAAAGCTGCCTCCTCGACTGTAGTGACTTTCTTGGCCTTGGGGAAGTAAGTTAACACACACAAAAAAGGGCTAGACAGGAATTAATAAATTCTCTTCAGTTCTTTTTGCTGCGAAAATATCGGAATACTTTCCTTACTATTTATCTGCGTACAATCAAGTAACAATTACTTTTAATCAAAAAGCTTAACTGTAAGTGAAAACTTTTCTTTAATTAAATATCCTTGCGTATTTACAGATCACAAACTTTTACAATTGTTAAGTTTAAGGGGTAAAGATGAATAATTTAGCGTGAAACGCTGTTAAATTATTGAGGAATTCAGTAAATGTGCTAGTGAGATGACTGTTTTATAGCTATTTTATTTGATATCATTGAAGCATGTCTGATTTTAGCATACTTATCCGGTGGGTGGCCTAAGAAAAAAAAAATTTTTCTTCAGAAAATGTTTCTTGTCATACTTTACTATAAAAATATAAATTTCGACTAGAATATATACAGTGAGTTAAATAGTAAGTGCTTTTAGTTCAATTAACGTATGCTCTTTTTAATTTGTTCGTCAAGGTTAACAAAAAATGCCTCAACTGTTTAATTTGTCTGCTTATTTAACGTGACTTATACGTTAAATAAGTATCCGCGAATTAACGCATGCGCAGAGTATCATTTTGTCTACTTAAACGGTCTACTTACTTAATGTGACCGTAAAATGTTTTGGGTAAAACTGGCTTTAAAAAAGTCACGTGACACCGTCTCCTGTTTATTAAACCTCATTGGGTGAATACCACCGTTTCGGTAAGCAAAAGATACTATGACTCAAAATAAAGTTTTGATTTTTCAAAAAACGAAGATCGAATATATTACTGATTTGGAGAGAAATGTAGGAGAGTGCTGCTACATTGGCTAATTTATGGATAACATGCAAGGGAATGCTGCTACATCGACTGAGGGTTAGGTTTTGGGCAGGTATAGATTAATTAATGTAGCAGCACTCTCCTACATTTCTCCCCAAATCACCAATATAACAACAGTAATGGTAACAGTAATGGAGACTACCAGCTAAAATGGTAGGTAAGAAAAAGATATTTCGCTTACCCACCATTTCAGCTGGTAGTCTCTCATTTCAAACCCCTATTCTGATGTTGAGCATCTTTGACGTCCGAAAACCGGGATTTTAGGGAATAGGCAAATTGGGAAATATATATAAATATAGGCGCATCGCAGTGTACATATATCGTCTGATTTATATAGCCATAAGCATAGTGAGTGTGCATACATCGACTGAGGGTTTCGGCTTGGGCAGGTTTACTTGAACTGAAAGATTGTTCTTTTTCGTATTTGCGGACTTGAAGGAGACCGTCGGAATAGAGGTTTGATAAGAGAGCTTACCGAGTCAACACCGCGCCAGAGGTTCAGACAGAACACAAACATACAGATAGCAACTTACGGGTAAGTGAGCACCGCACCGGAGGTTCAGACAAAACACAAACATGCAGATAGCAACTTACGGTTGAGTCAACACCGCGCCGGAGGTTTACACAGAATACAAACATACAAATAAAGTAGATTACTAGTGAGCTAAAACAGTAACTAAGGCACAACAAACTATATAAAAGCCCCCTTCCCCCTCCCGAAAATAAAAAAAAAACAAACAAATAATATGTGTGCATATATTACTATAGGCATGACCGATTTTAAATTGTACTGATAACAGGAAGCAATCTCCATCCAGCTTTTGCTAAGAAAGCGAATTCCACGAGGCGTGAGGACGTGGAACAGGTTGCACTTGGTTACATGTTACCAGTAGCAGGGTGATCATGAAGACCATACACCTGACCTAACTGAAAGTAACGGAGGAAGAAATTATTAATTTAAACTAGAACTTATATTCATTTTAGTCAACTTTGTTAAATTTTATCATGTCATCATATTTACATGAAGAGATTTTGTACTTTAAACTTTGGATGCAAATTTCTCAATTTAAACAGCGTTGTATACGACGCTTGTATTCCGAGCTGACGATATATATATATATATATTTATTTTTTATTTTTTTTTTATTTTTGGGTGCCCCAAGAAGTCCTAACGATCTTGTCACAGAGCACCACGGAAGTGCGTTTAACCAGGAAGTTCACGCCTTCTTCCTTACCGCGACGCGAAAATATGCCCAAAGCTCGTTTCGTACCTGGATCTCCTGCTTATAAAGCTAGCGTTCTAACCACTGCGCCACGGCCGCACATATATCGAACTAACTAAAAAAATTTTTGTTTTAAATGTTTTGAAAAATTAATGCGTTTAGTTGATTTCGTAATAAATAATGTCTACGTACGCAGAGGTTGGAAGAGGGAGGGGGAGGAGGGGTTGTTGAAAACAAAACTACGTACAAGGGAAGGAGCTTCTAAAACCAGTATTTTACTGCGTACATACTTTATGCCCCTTTTGCTGAAAGAAAAGTTATGAAAGCAGTGTTTTAACTTTTTCTTTTAACTGAAAAAATATTAGCAAAAAAATATTACAAATTTTAAGCTTTTAGTAGGCACTTCACATGATTTTGATTTCTTCACTATATTTAACCATAATTATTATCAAAATATGTGAAAAATACAGACGATTTCAAAATGAGTTCATTTTTTAAAATTGGATAATTGGTTCCCGAATTATGACGACTTATGTGCTGCCCAATAATGTCTATTTTGGGTCGAAATTTGTGGAGTTTTTCTAAAGGATTTTTGGCACCGAAATGAAAAATTTTTATTTACTTTTCAATTGACATCGA
Organism: Hydra vulgaris; assembly: GCF_038396675.1. Lineage (NCBI taxonomy): Eukaryota > Metazoa > Cnidaria > Hydrozoa > Anthoathecata > Hydridae > Hydra > Hydra vulgaris. The sequence continues at coordinate 14,375,345 of NC_088934.1, read as the reverse complement.
CGAGAAGACTTACAGTTGAGCACAAATAATTAAGTATATTTCTTCTTCTTTTTTTTAAACAAAGGAATGAATGCATTCAATTATACAAATTATTTTTGTGATATAGTTGGCCAAGACGTTGTTTTTTCCTTTTGGCGCATTTGGGTCAAGAGAAATAAAATCACGGTAAAAGTAATAAAAAATAAGTTCAGTCCAAGAAAAAAAGAGCTTTTTCTTATATTATTAGTTGTCAGAGTGAACTAATTCATACAAATTTATGAAAATCTAGAAACTATATTGGAATCGCAGGGCTCGTTTCTCCCACTTGGGGTAATTAAGCCAAGAGCAACAAAATCTCTGTAAAAAGTACAAATATTAATTTTAGTTAAAAGACCTTTAAATAACCTTTTCAATCTATAAGAGTAAACAAATTCATAAGTTTATGAAAATTCTATAAACATTTAAGAATCCAAGGGTTTGTTGCCCCCATTTGGGGTAATTGGGTCAAAAGTAACAATTTCTTTGTAAAAAGCATAAAAATTAACTTTTGTTTAAAAACAGTTTTTTCATACCATAAGAATGAACAAATTCATATAAACTTATGAAAATTCTAAAATTATGTAAGAATCTTAGGGCTCGTTGATTATACCTTTTAACTTTCTAAACAACTCTTCTTTTTGTTACTAATCAAGTCATTGCGTTGGCTTTTTTCTTTTAGTGTATTGTTCCTTTGTTCTGGTGGAGGCAAGTTGCATGTGCGAATAAAAGTTATCAAGTTTTCCATCAGCTCATTTGAATTTAAATCAATACGTTTATTCCCAGAAACTTTAGTTTTAAAAAACAGCTTCAATGAACATTTTGCCACCATTACATAACAATAAAAATATAATTGACTTCTAATAACTTGCTTCCTTAAAGTATTATTATTAATTTTTTGAAGATTTATCTTCTGCTTCTTCTACTGTTAGCCAAACTTGTGATTGTGAAACAATTGATTAAGCATTTTAACTATATTTACTTTTTTTAATGATGCTTTCTTTTCTGCATCTGCTTTGAGTTGGTGTTTTATTCTCAACAGTGAAGTTTTCTTTGAAATTAACTCTACTTGTTGCTCTTTATACTTTAATTTTATTTATTCAACACTATGAAAAGCTGTTTCAATTAACATGTAACGTTCTTCTTCTGATTTGGTTTAGTTTGAATAAGTAGATCCAAAATCGCCAAATCGCTTTCTGAAGCTTTGTTAGTCGTTGGTACATTTTCAGCAGCCTTTTGAATTTGATCATTTGAGTTCCAATATTTACCGCCTGGGAGCTGATCAATTGCTTGTCTTTCAAGTATTATGGTAGTATTATCAAGTATATGGGAAATTATTTCTAATGACTGTTGCACCAAGACATCAAATTCTATATTGCCAGTATCCTCAAATAGTTTTTCATAAAGTTTATCTCAATGTATTTTAACATCTCTTGGGTCAAATACAGGTGTTTCATTGAGCATTGGAGAAGCATCTTTGCAAAGATCTGACAATTTCATTTTTAAATGAAAATAAATACTTATTCATGCTAAGAATGTTTTTCTTTTCTTTAATAAGTCTCCAAAGAGGACCAGTAATAAGCGTATCAAAAATACCTAGTGCACAAGATTCAACTAAAAATAGTATACTTGATATATCTTCCTTAACTGACTTTTATTAGATTATTAGGATTTGTAAAACAAAATGTTAAATCTCTTGCCTATAAAAGGAGCCAACATACACTTGTCTTCACCTTTTCCAATGAGAAAAGAATTGAAATATCCTGCAACACCAGCTTCATCACTACCTCATTTGTGGAATGCTTTACATGCAGTGCGTATTAGTCTTGCAGCCCCAGATTCAAAAGTTTTAAATGCAAAAGTGTCTTCGTGAGCATCACTCAGAGCAATTTTTTCAAATGAATCCAGTACATTATCTGTCTCAATTGCAAAGTTTGTTTAAAGATGTAGCTTGCAAAAAAAGTTTGACATATCCTTAAATTCATTTTTCTTCTCAATTGTTAAACTATCCCAATGTTCTATACCTTTTGGTAACAATAGCTCCCTCATTTCTTCGAACTTACTGTTTAACAGTGGATTGACAGATCCTAAATCTGACAAAGTTGCTTTGAATGAACAAATTAACTTTGCAAAGTTTTTTCCCTGTCTTTTGAGTCTAGAATATCACAAATTTCCTATAACATTTCTGTTAAAGTCAACTGAAAGTTTTGACAATGTTCATACTGACATTTAATGATGACAGCTCCATGATAACTTCTTAAATATCACTTGAATAACGTCCTCTTTCAAATGTTACAATTTCCTCATCTTCCAACAATTTTAAAAGACCATTTGAATAAATATTTTCTTTATTTAATTATTCAACTTTTGCATTAAGTTCTTTAACTTCTGACTTTAAAAAAGAGAGATTTTCAATTAAAGAAAAGGAAATTGTTTCCATTGTTTTACTTAAATTATTTTTCACGCGGCTTAATTTCTTTTTGAGATTTCTTTTTTTTATGACACAACATTTCAACTTTTGCATTACTATTTTCTAGCATTTGATTAAGGTTATTGAATTTCATATTTAAAGTTTGAGATAAGTTTTTCAAATTGTGCTTTTAATGCATCAATTTCTTTTTCTATTTTTTTCAACTTTAAATCTCGATAAACAATCTTCTTGTTTAAATTTCGAATTTTGTTTGTTTTATTCTTTAGTTTCAATGCGGTAAATTTTTCTAGACTCAACAGGCTTTTATTTGTTGCTGTATATGATGCTTTACGATGCATGGCTTGTCTTACAAATTCTACTTTCTCTTACAAATTCTACTTTTCTCTTCTAAATTCTCTTCTAAATTCTCTTACAAATTCTACTTTCTCTCCATTGCTGGTTTTTACAGCTAATTTAAGTATTTTATTTTCACTTTCAAGACCATTCAACTGGTAACAGTAGTTTTCAGAAACTTTTTTAAAATTGTTGATTTCTTCAACTTTGCGCTTTTGAGTTTTATTTTTGATTTTGAGATGTAGGTCTTTCATAAGATTTTTTTCTTTTTCAGATGACGTTGACTAGTTTTACGTTGACTTAGTTTTACTAGTTATTTTTTTATACTAGTTTTATGTGTATTTACAATTTTGGAAACATTTTCCACAAGTAAGGTCCACGATATAAAACTAAATATGAAGTTAGTTTTGAATTATATTTTCGAACAACGAAGTTGTTATTTGAAAATTTTGTTGGATATTTATGAACTATTTTGCGAAAATAGGATTTAAATATTTTAGAAGATAATCCTATATTTGTTTTATACATAAACATTGAAACTTGGTGTAAGTTGATTTTATATATATTTAATGCTCCAAGTATACGCAGAAGATGCTCACAAGGTACAGTTCTATTAGCTCCGAAAATGGTTTGTACTTGCCCATGCAATATTGCAATAAATTAAATAACAATGAATTTGATTTTATCCATATTTAGAGAAAGTTTATTACTTTTGAACCACTCATTAACTTTCGATAATTGTTCGTTTGTTGTTTCAAATAGTGTATTGATATCTTTGTGGGAATAAAAAAGATTGGAGTCATCTGCAAAAAGAATACAATTTAATAGGTCTGTTGCTAAATTTAAATCATTAATATACACTAGGAACAACAGTGGTCCTAAAATAGAGCCCTGGTTACAGCAGTCGAGAATGTTTGTTTTTGTTCATACACTATAAATTGTTTTCTATTGGTCAAATAACTTTTGAACCAAAGTAAATTGTTATTTTTTACTCCAAAGTGTTCAAGTTTTTTTATTAGTATATTATGATTAACGGTATCAAAAGCTTTTGACAGATCAATGAAAACTCCTAAGGCAAAGTAGTTACTATTGAATGCACGTCATATTTGATTGGCTAATTCAACAACTGCAGGTTCAGTTGAATTTTTTTTTTTTTGAAACCAAATTGTTTTGAATACAATATGTCTTTTTCTGATAAGTGATTAAAAAGCCTATTGTACATTATTCTCTCAAGTAATTTTAAAAAACAAGGTAAAACAGATATAGGCCTATAATTAGAGATATTTCAGTCATCTCCGGACTTGAATATCGGCCTGATTCGTGCAATTTTCAGTTTTTCAGGGACAATACCTGTTTTAAATGAAAGATTAAATATGTGAAATAACGAGGGTTCTATTTTATTATATACTGATTTTAAAACATTAATGTTAATTTCATCAAATCCAGCTCTTTTGTTAGTTTTAAAGTAAAAAAGTTTTAAATTAGGTTCATCCATAACTTTATCGTAATTTTTTAAATAAGATTCAAATGGTGTTGAATTCATATAAACTTTTAATGCCAAATTCGGACTAGCATTAGTAAAGAAGCTGTTTAGTTTTTCAGCAATAATTGATTTATCATAAATTGTGTTTTATCAATTGTTATTTTTTTTGGCAGAATGTTTCTCGCATAATTATTTTTTTCGATTATTTCTTTAATTACACTCCATGTTTTTTAGTGTTTCCGGTGGCTTCACTTAATAGCTTTGCATAGTAAAGCTTTTTTGAGTTGCTTGATGTTTTTTCAAATATATTTTTTATAATTTTTATGTCATTTTGTTTTTATAATTTTTTTTTTAAGTACTTATCATTTAACTTTTGTTTTCTTTTTGAAGATTTTAATAACCCGTTAGACATCCATGGAGTTAAAACACTTGGTTTTTACAATAACTTTTTTTTCAGGAAATGCTTGATCATATTGCTTGCAGAATTGATTTAAAAATAGATCATGTGTTGTTGTTCATTCAAAAGACCTTTTTTTTTTACCATATGAGAGGTTTGAATGTAAAAGGTCTTTAAATTTAATTTTAACCCAGACGCCGAGTGATCTTAGAGCGACCCCTGTAACCTTAAATAGAAAAATAAAGGTATTATCGATCAGACTTGATTGTTTAAGCTTTGTTATTCTACTTTACAAAATATTTCTATGCACAAAATAAAAAGTATAAAAATTGAGTTTAAAAAGTTACCAAAAATATTGTATTTTAATTTGCAAAACAAGAAAAACTTAAAACCTAAAACTTTTAAATAAAAATGATACTAATAAAAATTTTAGAAATTAGTTTCACTTAATAAAAGTTATTAAAATATAGAATTTAATTTTTACTCTGGTAAAAATATATAAACGTATAAAAATTATTATAAACAAAATTTCGTTAAAAAGCAGAGTCTTTATTTATCATTAAAAACAGAAAAAGTCGGCAAATAATAACATATAAATATTTATATAAATGTGAATGAAGCTCATGTAAAGTAGATACACTAATATCGTACTGTGTCTTACGCTTGTAAAACATCTTATAAATAACCAGATCTTAAAAAATATTTACAAGTTAACTAAATTTGTGTTATATAATGTATAGCATTCGTATATGTTCAAATAAAAATTGAAAACTATTTAATATTTAGGATGAAAATTATTTTCTATTTAAATTTTTGTATCTTCAATAATCGTTTCATAGTTAGATTGGGTGTACGATTCTACGATGGTATTCGGAAAATAAAGATTCGCTAACATTTGAACCATCAGTGTAAACTTATCTAAAATGTAAATTTGTTAGTTACGCTACCATTAACAAAAATTATGTTAATTCACCATGAGATATTATCAGAAAAAATGTAATAGTTTATATTTAATTATAACTTAATTACCGAAAAATTCCATAATAAATTGAGGTACAATTCGATACTTGATAAACAAAAAGTATACAAGTATTCCAGTAGATAAAACCAGAAGGCAATATGTAGACCCCAAAGGATTTTCGTAAAATGGCGCGATCACAAGATAAACGGAAAAAAATAACACAAAAATGGGAATTCCAATAAAAATCTATAACAATAATAAAATAGTAAACTGGTAATGAACAATTAAAAAAAAATGTTAAAAATAAAACATTAAGTAAAAAAAAATTCTTTACCTTAAATGGTCTCTTTACGTTCGGTCTTTTAAATCTCAACCACAAAAGCGCAACTATTGTAAAACTATAAATCATCCACGCAACAAAATTGCAATAATTCATTACAGTAGTAAAATTAGAAGAATCAGGAATCATCATTATCCAAGCTAATATACACTATAAAAAATAACATAAAAGCAATATAAATAAATAAGCTAATATACACTATTAAAAATGTAGTCTATTAAAAATTATAAGAAGTTAAATTTTAAATTACTAACATATAAAAATACAAATAAAACAAAAACAAACAAATAATTGTGTTTTAGGTTTGCTTGTTGAATGATCACTTCTTTAAGTTTTGATATTTCATGATAATGAAAAGAGCATTAAGGCTGACTGAAAATAAAGACTTTATAGTCTATCCTAAGCAAGTGAAGGTAAAGGGTGTATTGATACAGTAATAGATGAAGAATATACTAAGTAACTAATTGTACTAACAGAATGGTTAACTATGATTCAATATGATAATAAAGAACAAAACCTATTCTAATTCTGAATCTTTTAAATAATTTTAAAAGGTTTGATAATTTTTTTAAGCAAAATATATTCAAATCTTAAATCCCCCTGTACTAAAATGTCTCCCTAAATAAGGTGTTTACACATTAATTAATAATTTAATTCCAGCTCCAAGATATACATTAAGTATAAGTTGATGTAAAGAGTTGATCAGATGGAGTTTAAAATTTGCTGAAATATTCTCCAGCCAAATAAATGAAATGAGATTAAGATTCTAACTTTATTTTCATAACCATGCAGTTTAATAAAGGCATAATCTTAATCATAATCTTAGTCTTGTTAGACAAGTAGTTGCATTTCCATATACTATGCATTTTGGTTTATATAACGTTTTATTGACATCAAGTTAATATTATTGTGGAATAAAAAACTAATAAGCCATTAGAAATTTTTACAGATAAAATAATAAAAGAAAAGCTTTACTTCAGTACTCGATTTTTTTAAAATTATATGTTACCTATCTATTTAGTCTATATACTAACCAGTTTTAAAACTATATATATGACACTTTATATACAAACATCTTCATTCACGGTACTTGATGTATTTGTTTTCAACGTCTTTCTTCCATCTTTACAGTACCAACTTTATAACAATTAAGACTTTTTTCCAAACTTTGTTCTACTTAGAACAAAAAAGAGCATACTAGGAAGTTTGTGTCTCCTTTTTTACTTATGGCATGGAATATGCCCAAAGCTTGGTTTGAACCCTAAGAAAATTGAGAACCCCCTTTGAACTCACCTCTTGAGCAAGAGCTCTAACCACTGAACTAAGACTGCTTTATTAATCATATGTTGTTATTCATATATTATTGGTTATATATTTTAATTTATATTTTCTTAAAAACTAAATTGATTTTTTTTAGCTTAAATGCATAAATTTACAGATTGTATTGGATTTGCAATATATTTTAAATATATTACTTACCCAGAAAAATGCTTAGAATGGACTATCTGTAAATTTGCAATTTAATGTATTAACTTGTATAAATCAGCCAAACAGTAAGATATAACTTAGCATTGCCTCAATATAGGAGTGGCAGTTTATCTGACCAACAATGACATACATATTTAATAAGATTAGCATGTTTTAAAAAATTTGCAGCATTACAATTAACCTTGTAATACTAGTGTTTTGTAACAGAGGCAATAAACACATGTTAACCTATAAAAAAAAACACAATGCCAACATTTCCTCAATAGAAAGCCACTCATATGCCAATGTGGCACCAACAATTTTTTGAAGCCTAATAAAGCTGTGTTGCTAGAAAAGTATATTAATACAACTTGTTTCTCCGCGCAGCGGCCTTGTTCGTCAAGGTTCGTGTTTCGGAGTTATAGAGTTGAGAGAGGGTTATAACCACAATTAAGTAGCCTCCTCATCTGTAGTGGCCTTCTGGGCCTTGGGGAGGTGAAATAACTAAAAAAAAAAAAAAAAAAAAAAAAAAAAATACAAGTACAGAATATTTAATATAGATAGAACTGAAAAAAATGTTTATTTTTGTAATAAAGTATTACAAGGACTTCAATATAAACTTACTGTCAACACAAACAATATAAACTTACTGTCAACACAAACAATATTAACTTACTGTCACTACTAAAGCTGGAATAGGTGTTTGTTTTTCACAATGAAGCATTGCAAGGACTTTAGGCAAATGGTTTTTTCGTGCGGCAGCATAAGCTAATCTGGAAAACAATATAAAATCTTTATAAATATTTATAAAAATAATTATAAGTTCAATTTTAGTTGTATGCAATATATTTGCATTTACTTTTAAAATGTAGCATAAAATTCTAACCTCCCACCACTGAAAGCAGTCCCATTTGCAGCACCCACAGTTGAAAAGGCAACGAATATTGGTATTAAGAAAGCATATTTACCATACACTCTATTTGCCATTGTCTTAAAATAAAAAAATATTTATCAAAAAGTTAAATAAAAAGAAAAAATTAGAATTCTTTTGAAAAAAAAAAATTAAACTGTACCACAGCTAATGCATTTGAACTTGCAATTTCTGAGGATGTCAAAACTGTAAGATATGCTACATTGATAAGTACATAACACCCAGTAACTAACGGAATTCCAATTATAATGGCAAGTGGAAGATCTCGATTAGGACTTTTTATTTCTTCTGTGGCTAAGTTTAGTGTATTCCAACCGTCGTAAGCCCATAACCCTCCATAGAATGCATAGCCGATACTTGATATTTTTAGACTTGGACCAGTAAATGCATTTTTAAACTCATTGTCAAAACCTAAAATCAAAAAACACTAAACGCTTTTTATAACTTCTTGGATTTTTTTAGTAGGTCATTATTATACATGTGTTGCCCCAATAAATGCGGTAGTGGTGAAGTGGTAAAGCGCTCGCTACATAAGCGAGAGGTTCCGAGTTCAATCCCCACCACGTCCCTGGTAGTACCGCGCTCAACTTGTTTCTCCACGCAGTGGCCTTGTTCGTTAAGGTTCGTGTTTCGGAGTTAAAGAGTTGAGAGAGGGTTATAACCACTATTAAGTAGCCTCCTCATCTTTAGTTGCCTTCTCGGCCTTGGGGAGGTGAATAACAGAAAAAAAAAAAAAAAAAAAATTAGTTTGTACTTTTTAAAGTAAATTAAAAACCAATTTGTTGTAAATAAAACAGTATGTAAAATAAATAGGGAAAAATAATGAACAATTGATCTTTTCCCACAATTATTGTTTATTGTTAAGTTATTGTTAAGTATACTATCTCTAAACAACTATTTTATCTATTCGTTGGAGTTTGATTTTCTACTCACTGCTTTTATTTTTTAACTATTGCCACTTTACTATCAATGAACACATATTATCACATATACACATCCACTAAATAAAAACTTATGCAAATAAAGTGAGCAGAAAATACTTGAAAGCAGCCATGTGGAGAGTGCAGATAAAGAGTTTAAGTAAACTCTATTGTTTGTGTCGTAAAAAATGGGTCTAAATAAGACGCAGCCGTACATAAAATGCCCATCGCTGGTTTTGAACATCGAAAATGTACTTTTGATGAATACAAAGCTAGAGTCAAAAAGAAATTGAAATAAACAGTAACATAGTATAAAATATGTGCAGGCAAGTATTGTTATCAATAGTAATGTGTGTCTAGATAAAATTTAGAGAATTGTCTTCTCTAATAGCATGGCATGCATCAATAAAGATTAAAGCAAAGTTATACATCAAATGCAATCAAAATGTTAAGATCTATGGCAGTGAAGCATATCCAATGAAGATGTGACAGATGTGCTAATCGACACTAATTAATTTAAAAAGAAGCAATAATTTTAGGCAGTAGATGAATACAATAGGATGCATTAGAGAAGCTAAAGTTTGGGTATGTAGAGCATTAAGATGTAAATAACTGTAGATAATCAGCATCAAGAGCAGTTTCAGGAGAAACTATTGGAAATAAAAAAAATTAAAAAAAAGAGAGAGTGCTTTCAGATAGGATAAAAAAGCTTTAGTTGAGAAGGAAAAATGCTCTGATTTGATTATAACTGGTTCATCTTAGAAAAACAGTATTATGAAAAAGCTCCTACAGTAAGTGCAAAAACTGCTAAATGCTAAACTAATAATAATAATGATAATGATGATGTACAAAATTATTTGTTTTTTAAATGCTTATAAAATCAAAATTGAGAACTTGATGAGTGTGACAAAGTACTTCTTAAATGTTGTTGACTAATATACACAACTCTTTTGTCAACCAGGTATATTAGACATTCTGAATTGATTAATTTGAAAAGTTGGGTTTACACTTTGTGTTATAAAACATAATTATATTACACTTTGTGTTATAAAACAGTCATTTAAGTATTCTAAATATTGTTGACTATATAAACAGTTAAATAGCTTGCCAACTTTGCTTTTTTAACGATTCAAATGTTTTTTACAAAAACTAATTTTTTTGTCATTGATATTATACCCACTTGTACCTGGTTTGTAAATGCAACCACATAGAATTATCATTACCAACATACAAAGATGCCTTAAGTTAGGATATGGCATCATTGTTTAGTATATTACCATTTTTTTTGAAATATCTAACTTATGTGGATTCCAAATTGTAAAAAATAATATATTCAAAATATTACACAGTTTGATATTGGTTAGGAATATAAGTTTACCAGTAGAGTGCAATTGGACATAAGATAAAAGTTATCTCTAATCTAGATAATCTAGATGATGATTCACTACAATGATCACTGATCACTGATCACTGAACAATAATCAATGATCACTGGATATAATCACTACATAATCCCTTGTTCATCAAAAAAATCTTTCACACATTTAATCTGGCCACCAGGTTATTTATTCAAAAGTAACATTTTTAATGATTCATTAAACTATTTTAAATAAACTCGATTTATATAAAACTCATCATTTTAACAACAGACAAAATTTGTCTACACAATAAAAAGATTAATGATTATTGACAATTATTAATACTAGCTGACCATACCAGTAAAAAAATGGGTCTTAAATGGACTAAACCGTCCATTTCCATACTTATCTATTGCACACCAATAGTTATATACTTATTCCTTATTTACTTCAATACTTTTTAGTAAACAGAAGAAAAATTATGCATTCAAAAAAATTGCTTCAACAAAAAATATTAACATGCGCACCTTTTTTGCATATGTAGAGCTTATAAAAGATTTATAAAATGGTTTGTTTTTTATGTAAACGTATATCTTCTGTAGCTCAGTGACTTAGTTTGTTTTATTTATTAGGGTTTAAATATACCATAGCAACATACGTGTTTCAATTTTTCCAACCTTGTTGTATATATTTAAAGTAAAAAAGACTTCTAATTGTTAAAATAAACTATTAAAGTTTTCTCATATTATAAAAAGATCAATCGCAATAGGTAACGATGATTTATAAAATGGCTTTTTTTCATATAAACGTATATCTTTGAAAGCTCAGTAATTTTATGTACTGTCCTCTACATTGACATCCTGAAAATTACATGGATTCAAATCCATTGCCAAGAATAAAATCATATTTTCGGTTTTTCAATCTTGCCACTTTTTATGATATGAGAAAAGTTTAATAGTTTATTTTAACCATTTAAAAAACAAAACAAAACAGTTCAAGCAAAAAAAACTTATAATTGCTAAAATATTTTCAAAAGTTATGTTATACATGATCATTCCAAAAAGACTGAGCAATTGTTGATTAATATAGAACTTAGTAATTGTTGATTAATATATACAGATACAATTCAACAATTTTGTCTATAAATAATTGATTTTAAGGTCATTGTAAATGTTATTAGTTTGCTGTTATGTTAGATTTATATAAATAATGAAAATAAAAATGTCTGGAGATGAGATATAAGGTTTAAAGAAAAACAAAAAGTCCACAAAAAAAACTGCACTAAAGAAAATAAAAAGATTCAGTACCTTAGAAAACTGAAAGTTGAAACAATGAATAGAAAGGCTTGATTTAAAGAAAAAAAGCAAACACAAAAATAAACAAGTTTTTTTCTTTTAAACATCTTTTTTTAACACAAAATTAATGACCAATAAAATGTTTCAATACCTTCAGGTTTAAATAATTGGATTCTTTACCAATGCAGTTAGACCTATCAAAAAGCTTTATCAAAAATAGAGCGCTGCTAAAATTTGAAAGTAAAATTGTTGTATAAGGTTGTTGGCTTTATTTTTAAAAAATAAAATGAAAAAAAAAAAAAATTAAGTTGTATCAGCAATGATATTAAGATAGTAATTAATTTTTATTTCAAAACCGACACCGCCGACAAAATGTCTGGTCTCAAAGACAAAATAACAGTGTGTGAAAATGAAAAGAAAAAGCTGATAAAAAACTTTTTGAGAAAGACTAAGGCTATTTTCCAATCAATCTATGAAAAGGTAATGGTTTCAATAAATTGAAAACTAAAAATGTACTTTTTTTTTAGAAGAAATACCTGCATATCAGTTTAAGTGCAAATTGAATGAGAAGTTTTGTTTATTACATATAACACCTGCTATGCAAAAACAAAGTAAAAAAATCCTTAAATAATCTGAATCTACTAGAGCAGGTCATGTGACAGCAGTAGAGCAAAGATCATTCTGGAAACTTTAAGTCACAAAAAATGGGTGCGTAAGGTAAAGTGAAAAAAGAATTGATGTTTTTTTTTTTTTTATCTAAGTTCCGAGAGCATATTTGTGAAAAAGAAATTTAAGCAGTCGAATTTAAAAAGGGCAAGAGGATTGCAGGAAAAAGAATTGAGTAGAATTTGCTAAGGCATGTTTGTGAATATTAAAAGAGTAGAAAGCGCGTTTTGGAGTAGAAACTCTGTTTAATTGTTTATAGGTGCTGTTTTTAACAACAATACTTGAAAAATATCTTTATAAAATCTCTATAAATCTTATCTCTTCAGATAATAGTGACAAGAGCAAAGATAGTATTAACTGCTTTGTTGAGACATTATATAGAATACTTATGTTTGAAAACTGTTTTCACTGTTTGAAACTGAAAACTCTTTTCACTGATGTCCTATCTTTAGATTTTAAAAATAAGTTTATGGTGAAATTAATAACCCAGCTATCTTTGCAATACAGTAAAACATTTTACTGGACATATTTTGCAACTTCCAATGAAAAGGGGGCTGCAGATGGTGTTGGAGGAAAAACCATGTCTCTTGTTCGAATAAAAGGTATCAGCAAGAATATAAAAGTGTGCGCACAAACATTTTAAAAATATTCTGAAACCATTAATAGCAGCTACTACATTTTGAAAAACTTTGCAAAATTCTGTACACAACACAAAAATTTATTATTTTTCACACACATAACACAAAAATTTATTATTTGTCACACACATAACACAAAATTTTATCATCTGTCACACACATAATATAAAAACTTATGCGTGTGACAAATTAAATTCCCAATAAACACATTATTAAGAAAAATATTATTTCAAATAATATAAATAACAGGTCTCCTACTATAATTATTATAATACCTTGCATATTTGTAGTAAATTATTTTTTTTAACCCCTTATATATATATATATATATATATATATATATATTTATATATATATATTTTTATATATAAACTGCTTTTTATGAGAGCTTTTGGTTTTGGCACAAGCTATTTGTTTATTTATATAAAAATTGCTTATATTTGCTTAAATACAAAATTTAGTTTTATGCTAGTTACTAGCATATGTTTGTAACGTTACTGTTACAATAATATATACATAACAAGAGTTATTTATTGCGCTGTGAAAAAATTCTTTAGACGTAAAAATTTTTTAACGATGCAAAAACCGTGCCTGTTTATTATCCAATGAATTTAATTTTTTTAACTTTGCGTTTTTCATTTTAGTTACAATAATAATTAAACTTTTGAGAAAAAAAAATTCTTTTGTGAGAGCTGTAAGTTGCTCCCGTAAACTGTTTTAGGGGAGTGTGGACGAGAGCTAAAGCTCTTGCTTCCCGCTGAGGCCTGCATTTATGTATACATACATACATATCAATGTATATATATATATATAATATATATATATATATAGATATATATATATATATATATATATATATAATATATAATATATATATATATATATATATATATATATATCTATATATATATATCTATATATATATATATATATATATATATATATATATATATATATATATATATAATATATAATATATATATATATATATATATATATATATAGATATATATATATATATATAGATATATATATCTATATATATATATATATATATATATATATATATATGTATATATATATATATATATATATCTATATATATATATATATATATATATATATATATATATATATAATATATATATATATATATATATATATATATATATATATATATATATATATATATATATATATGTATATATGTATATATATATATATATATATATATATATATATATATATATATATATATATATATATATATATATATATATATATATATATATATATATATATATATATATATATATATATATATATACAGTGGTCGGCCATCACATTAGGACCACACGTTTTTTTTTAAATTTATTTTAAATATGTTTCTTAAACCCGCATATGAGAAAATAAATATGATATTTTTTTTTGTTACATGTCAAGTTATTTCTATTCTTAGTAATATTTAAAAACAATTTTATCAATTGGCAACTCTGGCTGTCAGCAATCACCTGTCATAATCAAATTGGTGCATATTGGACAATTTAAGGTTATTTTTAGTTGTTAGTTTGATTGAAGTTTAAATATGATTTATTTTCATTTCAAGCATCTGCGATTTATTTAATTAATTATTTTTTTTGAACTTAATAATAATCAGTAAGCCATTAATTTTAAATAAAAGATTTAATGTTTTTTTTCCTGTTTATGTAAAGACACCAAATAGTTATTAATTTAAATTTTCAGCTATGGGTAAAAAATGTGATATGACACCAACAAAAGTTAGTCAAATTAGATGTCTTTTACAGAATACAAAATATTCTCAGCAAAAAGTTGCACATATTGTAAAGGTTTCTCACCAAACCGTAATGCGAGTGAGAAAAAAAATTGATGCAGGGGAAGAGTTTGGCCCAAGGAGACCACCTTCTAAATGAAAGACAACACCAAGAGCGGATTGTATTATCCGGAATATATGCCTGGAAAACAGAAAAAAGCCACAAAATGTATTGACTAAGCTTATCCATGAAGCTGGTATTCCTGTGTCAGGCCGGACCATTCGCAGAAGGCTGAAGGAAGAGGGATTGATGTGTCATCGCCCAGCCAAGAAACCAAAACTGACTTCACTCATGAAAAAAAAAGAGACTGGAGTGGGCTCAAAACTATCGTCACTGGTCTGTTGAGGATTGGGAAAAAGTATTTTTCTTCGCATTCATATTCATAAAATATTTTAAATATATTCATAAATATTATAATTTAAAATAAGCATTATTTTAGATTTGCTTCTCTGATGAATCAACTTTTCAAGTAATGATGGACAAAACAGCTTTTGTTCGTCGTAGAACAAACAAAAAGTTTCATCCTGACTGCATTGTGGAAACAGTCAAGCATCCAGCTTCAGTAATGATCTGGTCTGTCATTTGTGGGCAAGGAGCAGGGCGTCTCTACGAAGTAGTTGGCACAATGAGGCAGGACCAGTATAAAGAAGTTCTGGAGAACCAGTTGCTTCCTCAAATGGCAGATTGGTCTAAAAATGTCAAAAAAATTCAAAAGAAGTCCAAAAATGTCAAAAATCTTATATTTATGCAAGATGGTGCAACTTGCCACACAGCAAAAAGTGTTATGGCTTTTTTAAAACAGAAAAAAGTAGATGTATTGCCATGGCCAGGCAACTCACCTGATCTTAACCCCATAGAAAACATTTGGGAAATAGTAAAGCGAGATGTTGGAAAAAAAATTCTTACTAACAAGCAAGATCTTATGGAATATATTATCAGGATCTGGCACAATAACCCAGAGTTGACAGAAACTATAAAAAGTTCAATTGCAAGCATGCCACGACGAATCAAGCAGTTATTGCAAAGAAAAGGCGGTTTTACAAAATATTAATACTTAATATATATTTTATATAATTTATTGTAATAGCCAATAAATATTCAAAATGTTAAATTTTATTTGTTTATTTTTCATCAAGTATAACTTTATAAATAAAGGAACAAGCTTTAAATTACACCATTATTTTTCTTTTTGCCAAAATATTTATTTTTACATGATATTTACAAAAAATTACAGCTGGTCCTAATGTGATGGCCAACCACTGTATATATATATATATATATATATATATATATATATATATATATATATATATATATATATATATATATAAACACACACACACACACAAAGATTTACCTTGAGCCAATCTGACAAGACCAGTAATAACTAGAATGGTAATTGTAATTAACTTTGCAGCTGTAAAAACCACTTGAATATTTGTTGCCCATCGGACACTGACACAGTTTATAAATATAACGACACCTGAAATACAAAAAGAAAAATTCAACTTTTTTAATAATATAAAGAAATAGTAAAAATCAAATCTTTTTATTGCTAAAACAGTAATTCTCTTTTGTAAGCTTTACTTGACAATTTTGATGGCATTTCAAAACCATTTATTTAACAATTTTTTATTGATGCAAAAGCCTACACTTGGTAAGTTATTAAAAAGTATATATATGTTAATGTTATTTTCTGGGCAAAACTAAGTTTTAACTTTCAGCAAACTTAATTAGATATAAATAAAATGCAGATATGCATTTTTAAAATATTATTTAATGAAATGATATAAAACCTTAAACATCAGTTTTTAATAAATCAGTGTGATTTAATGCAAAATTGATTAAAATTTTTTGAAAAGTTTTGTTAATATTTAATAGGTTAATTAATTAGTTAACTTTATATATTATATTTATTTTTATATATATATTATTTTATATAGTATATTATTACTTATTATTTTTAATAAGCTTATTTAAAACAGTTTTGAAAATAAAAACTTGATTTTAAGTTTTTTTTAGTAAATATAATCTAAAAATTGAAAACATAATTTACCTTTGAGAATATTTTATTCAATGCTTCATTTAAACAATAGAAGATTATCATATATACACAAGATTATCATATATACATAGAGTTACTGCTATTTAAAATATGAATGTACAGGAGAATCCAGTAAATATTTTTGCTAAGGCTTTTAACTCTTTAACTTAGAGTTAAATTTTCTTTAAAAAAATTAGCTAAATGCATGAGATTTCAAACTTTTGAATTAGATTGCATTATCTTTTTATTTCTTTTTCTTTTTAATTCCACTAACATTTATCTATTTTTATCTGCTCTACTATGCTTTTTATAACTTAATTTTTTACAGATTTTTTTCCCAACATCTCATCAAGACACTTTAGAGTAGTCTTTTTTGTTTTTGTTTTTAATTACAATATATAAGATAAAAATACATATATATAATAGAAGAAAAATTATAGGAGCAAATATTGTTAAAATATAAAGAATAAGAAATAAAGTATAAAGAATGATACTTCAAAAAGACCATCAGGTCTTGTCACAAAGAACTGGAGCTGATGAAATAAGAACTTTTTAAAAAAAAGTTTTTAAATTTATTTCTTTATTTTTTTCTTGTTATGTTGTGTAAAAGGTTGGGCAGAAGAAACTAAAGACCCATTCAATGGCGTCGCTGTATATGAAACCATTTCATGTTTTTCAGCCTATCTTAAAAATTTATAAATTTTAATCAGTGACAAATATCAAGGAAATACAAAAAAATGCAAAATTTAAACTCCTAACCCTAAAAGCTTCAAAAGTTATGTTTTAAAATTCAGGCTAAAATGCTCTAACTTTTGCTAAATTCCTTCTAACTTTTGCTAAGTTCATTGTTGATTTTGAAATAGTTTTCATTTTTTATAAAAAATTTAATTTCTAACGGAAAAATATAAAAAAAGTTGTCATCTCACCATTTTGGAGGGTGTTAAATCAAAAAATGTAGAGATAAACTTTAAATGGTTAATGGGTCAAATCATTATATATCAACCAATCGCCTGTGGGTCACCACTGATTTTCCTGATATTTACATATTGTTATGCGCATTATGTAGATAGGAAAAATTTGAAATTTCAGACTTCCAAGTACAAAGGTTCGGAAATTATAGCCTTAGAAACATGACACAGTGGCCCCCCTCAATTCACATATGGTCAAAACAGACTACTTTAGAGCTGTATAACTTTTTCTCACTTTCAAAAAGTGTCTCATTTTTTCTCCCTCCCCTCCTCCTCACCTTAGTGAGTGGAGGGGGGGGGGGATGTCCAGACCCTGCACAGACTACTGATTACCTATAATAAAATAGAATTTAAAGAAATAATGGTTTCATTTCAAAATTTATTTAGATATTAAGTATCTAAATATCTAAATTAATTCAGAGACCTTTATTTGAAGCTTAATGAAGGTCTCTAAAAAGTTACTGCCCCCTTTATTTGTGCCCCTATCTACTATAAAGACCAGATCAAGAAGTGGACAACCAACCTTATCTTTCTTTTTATTAAGAAATGACTTATAATTAGTTGCACCCTTCACATAGGCCAGTTGGCAGATTAGAGGGGCACTGGTTTCTAGTAACACATTCAACCGTTGATGATTGAAAAATAGGGTTATTTAAAAATGCTGGCATTTTTGGCGTGGATTTGACAAGTTTATGTTGTTTGCATTTTCAGATAGTTGGGTCTAATGATCTTATATGCTGGTAATCTTAGATCAAAACAAAGTGTTAGAAAAATTTACAAGCAACTCAAAATGGCTGAAAATTGGACTTTTTAGGCGAGTGGACATTTTGCATTTAGATATATTTAGGTTCTAAACTGCAACAAGCTGCCTATATTTTGCCCATTTATTGCAGACAGTAGTAGCTAATCAGAAAACTTATCTGTTAAGACTTGCAGATGAATAGAATAATGCTACAGTTAGTTTCATTTTGGCATATTTTAGCAATTTTAGGCTTTTTCCAAAGTTGAGGAGGTCATAATTTTTTTCTAATTTAAAACAAGTTAATAAAAAACCACTTTTTTAAAGAGAGCACTATCCAGAAAATAGTTCTAAAAAAAAGAGACACTTTTTGAAAGTGAGAAAAAAGTTATACAGCTCTAAAGTAGTCTGTTTTGACCATATGTAAATCGAGGGGGGCCACTGTGTCACATTTTTAAGGCTATAATTTCCGAACCGTTGTACTTGGAAGTCTGAAATTTCAAATTTTTCCTATCTACATAATGCGCATAACAACATGTAAATATCAGGAAAATCAAAGATGGTGCCCCACAAAGTTTTATTTAAATTGGTTGAAATATAATGATTTGACTTTAATATCTAATTTTAAAATAAAGACAAATTTCTGTTCAAGCAACATAAGTTGCGCTTTCATTCACTTTTGGTGTTTCTTAATTCTCATGAATTCAATTTTTTAAACAAAAAAGATCTTAGGCTATTTTAATATAAAACACAGTTTTAGTCTCTTGAAGCATAATAAGAACATGCCATTTTAAAATTTTGAAAAAAAATTACATATTAGGGTTCACACTCATCATAGTAGATTTTATAGCAGTAGTTTTTCATGAATAATTTATGTTCTAGTGAAAGGTTATGACTAAAAATTGGCATCTGACTATTTTTAAAGCTGCTAAATCTAAAGATAAAAACAAAAGAAAAAAATTCAAATTTTATGTTCATTTAATTTTAAAATGGTTAAAACAAATTTTTTGATTTTAAAATTGTCAAAACAAACTTTTTGTTTCACTATAACAGGTTACAATTTCATTATTTTTTGGAGATTTGATTTTTATTAAATGTTAGTATAAATATAGCTTTGAGCTGACAGTTGCGACATGTAAAGCCTAAAAATCAATTTAATATTAGATTAATCACTAATACACTTATTAAATACCAATAACAAATCTAAAAAAGTTATTCTCTGAAAACCTCTGAAAGTTCAAAACTGAATGCAAGGTAATTGTCAGCTTAAAAATTGTATTTTTAACATTTTTATAGATATTAAAAGAGTTCATTTTAATTTACAAGCAGTCTTCCTTAGCGATTCCACATCGCAACGAAAAGCATTTGATATTTGACAAAAAAACACATTTTATGAACTTTGCTCACTTTTATTTTTTTTAATTAAAAATAATTAAATAAAACCTTGAGGGTTTTTGCATCATTTAGTTCGACAAAACCTCCTTTCAACCAATGTAGTAAGTTTTATATGGGTTTTTTTCCCCCCAACATCTTTACTTTCAACAACACGGCAACCACTATTAGAGCTGGAAGTTACTGGAAGAGAAAAGATGAAGTTTATAGAGCAAGATAACAACAGCTGATTTTCCATACTTGAATAAGTAAACAATTTTCCATACTTAAGTATGGAAAAACAGCCAACTTTCCTTACTAAAGTACAAGGCGTTTTGTCAAAAATTATTCTATCAAAAATCATTTTTCCAAGCAAATCCAATCAGCCAGCACAAAAAATGCAATTATTTCGGATCCACTAAACTTTTAATGTTAAAAGACCCCTCATTTTTCAAGTCTTTTTAAGCTCTATACAACCATGATAATTTTTGTAGACTTTTTTTAATGTCTACAAAAAAAAATCATGTGGAATAACTGTCTTGAAATTAACATGCATACAACATAGTCCTTATGCAGTAAAAGCAAATTTGTAGTATCAGGGGAGGAGCTTTGTATAAAATGCAAATATAAATTATTGCATTTTATACAAAGCTCAATCATGAGAACATGATTGAGCTTAATGTTACTAAACACAGAGAAAGAAATTATGTTGGAGTCAACAAGATTATTGCTTAATGGTACTTTCTGGTCAATGTCCTTTTAAAAAACCTAACAAACCTTCACTTGAAAAGAGAAACTTAATTTTTAAAGCAATTACTAAGAAATTTGTTGTTCTGGACATTATTTTCTGTTCTGAATGTCACTAATTTTTGTTGAATGCAAAAAAGAAAAACTTGAGGTTTCTAACAGAAAATAGCAATTTCAAATTTTGATATTGACCATAAAATCTTTGTCTATTAGAAAAGCAATAAAAAAGCACTAAAACTACCTAATCTAGTTTATTGGCGTCGAACCAGCAAAGATGTTATAGAACTTGTAAAACCTTTTTTTATGGTGACAAAATTAGATTGTTTACCATGAATTGCGTGGTAAACAATATTTTCATAAAAAGAGATGTCTGACTAACCTCATTGAAGCTCGTAATATACTTACCATTGCTATAGCGCTGATGTTATCTACACCAATTTCACTAAGGCAATCGATGAGGCCACCATCTTTATTTTATTTAGAAATGATTTACCTGATCGTATTGCTCAAAAGATAATGTTACATGGTCAAACACTTGGCTCATGCACTTTTGTCAATAAATTTAAAGTGATGCATGTGAACTCATGCACTAACATCAGTAAATTTAAAGAGATGCATGTAGGTTGTCCCAAGGAATATTCAACACACAAGTAGTCCATAAAAACCACTAATGGCACGCCACTAGCAACTACAATAAAAAAAAACATCAGCAGATGCTCGGACTTACCTCATAAAAGAACGCTGTTTACAAGGAGAAAAAATCCAGTGATTCAAGATACTAAACAACACCAACAAAGTAAATATTTTAGTCCAATAGCACCAACTGATTGAGTGCGGCGTATACCATTTGTGCAACCACAACAAACAGCTCAAACCTCAGCTTGTAAGAGGATGCGAGGAGAGATTTAACTATTTCACAAACAGAGTTGCAGTGCATTGGAATTCTCTCACACAACACTAAGTGGATGCTTCAACACTGAATGCATTCATGTCACTGATATATTCATATCGCTGAACATATCCAACTCAAACTCATTTTGATACTTCATAAATTTGAACCGTTTGGAGATATAAGCTTATATTTTGAATTAAAAATTTCATGTTTCAGTAATAGAAAGTACTGGTAAAAGTTGGAAGAAAATTTAGAGATTGGTGGAATGTCCTCATTTTAAATAAAATTACCTTAGAACTTTAATACATTTGTATAGTAACAGACCATATGAAGAACTTTAAAATAACTAGGACTGGTTAGTATAAAGTTTTTAATACATAAGTTTATCAGCTTTGAATGGATGTTTATAAACTCTGTATTATTTAAATTTCAGATAATATTAAAATATATTCTTATCAACTCTAACAATATAGAAACTTTCTACTGCATTAAAAATTTTAGCTTAACTTCTTAACTCTTAGCTGCTTAATACAAAGTGGGGTTGTTATAAAAAAGTGGATGGGAATTTTTTGTCCAGATCTAATAAATGGTGGGTGGGGTATCTTAATAAGCTTAAGGTGGGTGGGAAAAATTTCCAGAAATTAATAAATGGGAGGGGGTCCTGTGTACTAAGCAAGAGTAGTTATTTTTATTCACAATACAAGTATTATCACACTAAATGATTTAACACATGTAATTTCTTGTAATATAACTACCAAAATATAAAAAATAGTTTAAATTTAAACTAATTAAAGTTTTATTGAAATAAAGTTCAACTAAAACCAGGTTTGACATACCTACCCTATTAAGTATGTCAAAACTAGTCAATCTGAAGGAATATTAGTGCTTAAGAAAAAAGAACCAACCAAATAAAAAAATAATGCAACATACTCAAAATCAAGCTAAAAACTAGTTTGGCTTAGCAGTACAATACCTTCTAACAAATCAGATTAAGGTATAACTCCTACAATTAGGAGCTAAAATATTTCTATTAACATTATCACTATTATTATATTAATACAGTGACAATTATAATAATAAAAAAAATAATAGCTATACATACAAAATATAGTACTTTAACAACAGGAACAATAATGGACACTATGGGTTAATAATAAATGTGAATGCAATTAAGTAAGTGAGCTTAACCTAAAATAAAAGATGCTAAAATTTTGGAAATTATGATTCTATCTTCTACATTGCAGTCATTATAAAAGAAAGGTACTGTTATATAATCTCCACATGCTAACAAAATTGCTGCCAGTTGCGCAGGTTTTAAAAACAAAGTCGATGTATAAGAAAAAACAAAGGCTGGCAACTCTCCAAAAGCTTCTGAATAGTAGCTGTACTCCCCACCTGATAGTGGTATCATTGTTCCCATCTCTACATAACATAAAGATATTAATGCAACTAAAACACCTGAAGCAGTCCAAACTATTAAAGCCATTCCAGGGCTTCCTGCATTAATAAACACATTACTTGTTGAAGCAAATATACCACTTCCAATCATCGTACCAACAATTAAAGAGATGCAACCAAGTAGACCTACCTTTTGCTTTGTTTCTGCTTTTTTTTGTTGTAATGGTTCATACTCATTACCCATTTTATTTTAT
Organism: Hydra vulgaris; assembly: GCF_038396675.1. Classification (NCBI taxonomy): domain Eukaryota; kingdom Metazoa; phylum Cnidaria; class Hydrozoa; order Anthoathecata; family Hydridae; genus Hydra; species Hydra vulgaris. The sequence continues at coordinate 14,351,865 of NC_088934.1, read as the reverse complement.
TTTTGTGTCTGTGATAAAAAAAAAAATTTCACAAACTCAATATAACAATCATTACAAAAATTATGATAATCATAAATAATGTCTCTTTTCATAGTATTATGTGAATTTAAGTTATTTACTATATGTACAATATGTTGCAAACATGACAAATATCCATTAGGGTTAACTTCTCGGTATCTCCTCTTTACTGTATGAAAAAAATATTTTTATGGTTTGAAAGTAACCAAGAAATTATTGGTTTCATTTACTTGGTCAGCATTGTAATTAACTGTGAATAATTTTTTTTTTCAAAAGTAATTTTTTTTCTGTATCAAAAAAACCCAGAACATTATAGAGTTAAAAATATCAGAATCTTTTTTTTTAAAAGAAATGTTGAAAAGTTTTTTTAAAAGTGTAACAGAAAAATAGTGTTATAAATGCATGGTTAATATTTTTTAAAATATAAAAGAAACCAAGATTGCAGGATTTAACTAAAAGTTGACAAGGCTGCGGTCTAGTGCCCAACAATTTTGGGGACCCCAAAATAGGTTCAATAAATATTATAATTCTTTAGGGTTTTTGAGGCTTATTTTTAAAAATACTTTTTTCATGATTTTTTTTTTTATATTTATTTAAAAATTACAAGCATAAATTATAAGCTGAATCGATAAGTAATATTTGAAGTAAATTAACCTTAAATTAACTAAAAACATTAAAGTCTTCACTTTAAGATTAATTTTGTAAAAATTTTATTGTATATAGAAAATGAAGCAATTTTATGAAAGTGGAGCTCAAAAGTCTAAAAAAAAGAAAAGAAAAAAAAGCAGAAAAAGAACAAAAACCAATTAAAATTCAAAACTTGATGAATTTTTTGTCAAGGTGACTAATGCAGAATCTATAAAAAACTCATTGAACCAAAAAAATTAGTTTCTGAAAATATTAGGATTCTATACATCTATAAGTTTCTGAATCATTTGTTGAACACTGTGATTTACTTATCAACAGTAATAATGATACTTTATGAAAAACTCTCTTCAAGTACAACTTTCTATTTTGGATTTCACAAAGAACAAAATTATTAAGCAAATGGACACAGATTTTCAAGAATTATAACAGTTGTACAAAGATCACAATCATTTCTGTTCAAATCATTTCTGTTTTTCACAGGCAAAAAACCAAATAGTAAAAGTTAAAAATATGAATGGTTGATATACTTGCCAGAAAAAAGAAAAATTCTGCATTGTGTGTAAAGTTTTGAAGATTTCTAATTTTTGTCTTGCTATAACCGGATTAAAAGACTGGAAAAATGCAATTTTTATATTAAAAAAAAATTAAAAACTATGCTGAACACAGAGAGGCCTGATGGTATATTTAATCCAAAAAAGTCACAACAAAATAGGTCATTTTTTTAGTTTCATCATTAAGAAGAAACTAAAAAAAAAGCAATATTGAAGAAGGGCTGTAAATGTGTGATTGTGGTGATTTCTACTATAGTTAGTAAGTGACTGGGGCCCCGGTCCTGGTTAAATATAAGACTGTATGCAAACCCGATCCCGGCAAAATTATAAGATTTAGCAGGGGTTGGTAGCTGTGGCTAGAAAAAAATTTATAATACTTAATATACTATAATTTTATGCTTACATTTACTATTTATTAAATACTGACATACATTTATATATTTTTAAACTCTAATTTACTTCCAACAAGATTGTAAGCAACCATTATTAAGTTGAGTTACTTTAAAATAGAGAACAAGTTAAAATACAAGGAAACAAACCTGAAGACTTAAAAAGTTGTAAGTTGTATAAAAAAACAAACATGAAGATGGGTAAGAGTTATAATGTTATTTGGATGTGAAAGGAAAAAAATTGTAATAAAAAATATTTTTATAATATGAAGGGACAGATACAGTAAAAGGATGCAACTTGTCCAATAAAAAGCCAAGCAAGAATGAGTTTTGGTTTGTCGTTATTGAGATGATAGCTTGTTTGAGAATGGACCATGATAGTATTTGTAAAAAAAGAAAGAAATTCAACCTTACAACAATGGGAGAGTGACTCAAGCTGGGCAGATAAAGCAGGTCTAATTACATTTACAATGTGCTTTTAGACTTTGAGAGTAAGAGGGTTGTTATTCATCAATATAGAAATGCCAACAAAAATGCAATATTTTTTGCAGTAATTAAACAAGTTTTGTTATCTAACAAAAATTGTGGATTTGAAGTCCAGAATTTAAAACCATATGCCACTGCAAGCCTTAGGTTGTTACAGAAGAGAGATCAGATTTAAAATCAGCTGCTTGCTCTAAGCAATTAAAAAGTGAAGATTTTTTTGTCAAGACAAATATGAAGTTAAGTCATCAGCGAATAGAGCCACTGTAGATTTCATGAAGATTATTATGGTAGATAATAAAACAATACAGGAGCAAAGATAGAACCTTGTGGTACCCTTAAAGTTATTTGAAATAAAGAAGAGGGTAGGCCTTCAAGAATAACTTTACTACTGCAATTAGAAAGATTTAATAACCTCAAAACTTTTATATAAAGAAACTAATAATCGAGTGAAGACTAATCGTAGGATAGTTGGTGAGGTCAAAGTATTTTCTAGAGTTTTGAAAAATTGGAACCACTTATTTAGCAGTTTTTAAAAGTTTAGCAAAAGTTAAAGAGAGTTCTGAAGAACTGAGAGTTCTGAGAACTGTAGAAGGGTCATTCCAGCTCAAGCTTGAATTAAAGAAAGAAGACTTTACTCTAAATTTTAGTGTCTGATACCTTACGGTTTCAGAGATATTGATACTCAGTCCTAATCTCTTTTTTGACTGTTTTTTCAGTGCCATTTATTTTTAAAGCCATTCGCACAACACAATTAGCTTTAACTTATAAAATATTTATTCAATAGCTGTGAAAATTTGTACCTAACTCATTTTTAGGGTGAGAAACTCAAAACTGATGGTTAAAACCCCCGAAAAATCAAGCTTCTATATAAAAATTTAGTTTCAAAATAGTGTAACACTTTTTTTAAGTTTTTTGATGCCCCGTACAAAAAAACGTTTATCTGGAGATGCCTAAAAGATATGATTCTAAAACTTTTTCCTAATGTTCTATATTTAATCAACTCTATAATATAAAAAAACTGCAATGGTTTTCTTTTTAAATCAGATTTATTTGCATTTAATTATTTATAATAAAAAAACAAGAAAAAATTGTTAATTTAATAATGAAAAAATATTAAACTATATGCATTTATTTTTTGCATTTTAAAAAAATTGGTAGAATCTTAGTATCTCAGGTAGAGTTCTAACATATAAACTTATTTGCATTTCACAAAAAAGATCTTTATTTTATGCAATCTTTATGTTTTATAGCTGAAGGATTTTCTATTTAAGAATCTTAAAAAAATAATTATTTTAAAATTATTTCTTACAAAACTAAAAAATAGTATAACAATATGAATGATAAAAAGAGACATTTAATTCGATTAATAAAGAGGTTTGTCACAAACAAACATATGTAAAATCCAATAATATCAAGAAAGTTTCAAGTCTTAATGATTTTGATAAAGACTTGATAATTAGACGTTCTGGTATTGAAATTAATGAAAATACAACAGTTTGCCTACACCATGAATATGCTTACTTAAAACGTTACTCAACAATCCACATAACTTGCTGTGATCTATTTCATTTACACAATGGAAAAAGAAGAAAAGGTATTACTACTTATCCATAAAACTTTTTTAAAGCTTTAAATTATATATAAGATTTTTTTTTTGCAAAACTCTCAGTGAAGCAGTAATTATAATGTTTTTAGGAGGATGTAAAGAAATTGATATCCAACTTGCTGGAAAATTCAAAAACATTGGTATTTATGTTATTCCTGGAGAAAAGATATGTCCTTCATGTAAGATTAAATTGATGTCATTTAAGGATAATGAACCAGGAGAACCAACTTGCAGCCAGACTTATTAAGATAAAGGTAATGAATTAACTATAAACGAATTGCTAAAAGAAAATCTTAATTCTTCTTTGATGGTTATGAACATAAGTCTTCTTAAAATGCATGCTGTGAATAGACACTCAAGAGTTGCTCTTAGTAAAAAGCTATTATTACATGTTCAAAAAACAGTAAAGTTAGGTATTGCATGGATTTTAATTATAGATTTTGATCAGTTAATCTAAGAAGATTCCTTCAATAAATTATCTTAGGAAGTTAAAAATAAAGCAAATGACATGGATATACTTATAGGAAAAATCGAAGAAAAAATGTTAATTTCAAATCGGAATCAGAAAATTCAACTACTAACACTGGTTCCAATTTCTTGGTGAAACAAAAATATAGAAAAAAAAGGAAAAGAAATATCTCAAGAGACACTAGATAAAATTATTGAATTTTATTGTAACGATGAAAATAGCAGACAAATGGCTGGCAAAAAAGATTTTGTGAGTATAGCTCAAAGATCTCACATGCAAAAGTGTTTGATTCTCTCAAATCTAAAAGAACTATATGCTAAGTTTAAAATCAGCCATCCAGATATAAAGAGTTGTTTTTCTAACTTTTGCTCACATCGTCCAAAATGGTGCATTACAGTAGGAGCATCTGGTACGCATATAGTATGTGTGTGCACCTACCATTAAAATGTTAAGTTAATGATAGGGCAGTTGAATTATCAAAGGATTATCATGAACTTATTGATATGCTTGTTTGTAGTAGGGCTAAAAAGAATTGCATGATACATTGTTGTACTTTGTGTCCAGAAGATTCTAAATTAGGAAATTTTCTCAAAAATGAGTTGAGTTCTCAAGAAGATAATGTTGGAGACAATGATTGTTGTATAGATTACAGACCGATCTGAGCTGGTAAGTCTAACAGAAACCACAAGTAGCTTCAATAATACTCTGACAAATAAGTTACAAAAGCTTACTGTTTATTCTTATACTGCGAAAAGTCAAGCTGCTTCTTTAAGAAAATTAAAATATGAGTTAAGTAGTACTGAGGTCATTGTCCATTGTGATTTCTCAGAAAACTATGAGTACAAGAGTACTCATAGTTTTCTGTAGTACAAGAGGAAGTACAAAGTTTTCGCTGGAACAAAATTCAAGTAACATTGCATCCAACAGTAATTTACTATAAAGTAAATAATGTTCTTAAATGTGATTCAATATGTTTTATCTCTGATGATATACTGCATGATGTAGATATGGTATAGCATGTGATGAAGTTAACAGTTGAACATATTAAAAGCAATATTTCTCATCAAATAGAAACTGTTCATTACTTTTCAGATGAGTGTGCTGGCCAGTACAAAAACTGCAAACACTTCATAAATATATGCCACCATGAACAAGATTTTTCTATGAAATGTACATGGTCTTTCTTTGCTACAAGTTACGGTAAATCATCCTGTGATGGTATAGGTGGGACTGATAAACAACTAACTTCAATTGCTAGCCTTCATCGAACAACAACAAATCATATACTTACTGCATCTGCAATATTTTATTTTTGTCAAAATGAAAGCATAGGAATTAATTTTTATTACATATCTAAGGAGTCAAACATGATAATCCGAATTCAAATGGAGCAAAGATATGCAACTGCAAAAACGTTACCAGGCACTCGCAGCTATCACAATTTCATTCCAATAAGTAACACAAAAATTGGAACTAAAACTTGTTTCTGAACAATTGGTGTATTCATTTGTTTTTAATTTTCAAACTGATAGGATTATTAAAGAATGCTTGTTTGATATAAGCATTGGAGTGTGTGTATGTTTGATATACAATAAGAATCCATGGATCGGACTAGTTGAAGAGATTGATGTTGAAAATAAAGATTTTCAAGTTAGATTCATACATCCATGTTACCCTTCAAAGTCATATTATTGGCCTTCTAGAGATGATGTGTGCTGGGTTCCATCAACAAATCTATTGTTAATGATTAATATCCCAACAGCTGTCACAGAAAGACAATACAAAATCAGTGAAATTGATCATCAACGCGTTGAAGTCAGCTGGGCAAACTTTAAACCAGAGAACTAATTTTTTTATAAAACTGTTAAAGATTGTTAATTCTTATTGCCTTCTAATTTTAAATTTCTTATTACAGTTTACTTATTTCAATTTGTTTATTTATTTGTTATTGTTTAATTTATTTCTATATTTTTTGGTTTATTGATATAAGACTTTAAATGAAAATAAATCTAATTTAAAAAATAAAACTCTTGCAGTTTTTTTTATATTATGGAGTTTGTTGTATATAGAACCTTAGGAAAAAATTTCAGAATCATATTATTTAGGCATCTCAAAATGAACATTTTTTTGTATGGGGCATCAAAAAACATACACCTAAGTGTTACACCATTTTGAAATTAGATTTTCATATAGAAGCTTGATTTTTTTTTTTGGGGGGGGGGGGGGGACCAAAAGTCTCTAGAACCTAACATCTGAGATAAGATACAAGATTTATCATGAAAATAATAGAGCTTAACATCAGACTTTTTTATATTGACTTCTTGCAATAATAAAAGGACATTTGTTCTTAAGAGAGATGTAATTGTAAAAAAGATGAAAAAATTATTAATGTTCAATAAAGCAACTGCTCAAGTTGGTGAATATTGAGGAGTAGAACGAGGCTTGACTTAAAATTGAAGAGAAGTAATAAAAGTTTACAAACGTTTATTCCATAAGGAATAAAAGCTTTCAAGATGCACTTTATGCATACATATTATGGATACAAACATATATGTTTGCTATTTACTTAGATGCTGGCATAAAATATCCTTTTATTGTTATACAAACTTTATTATCTATATGGAGTGGCATTTACTGAAAGAGAAGATGATCAGATGGATGTGTGGTGTGACTCTAGCAAGACAAGAAAAAGAGACATAATCCTAGACAGATTAGAAAAAACGTTGTATCAAACAACATTTGTTAGAAAAGATTAAAGTAATTTAGGCATCAGCATGTAGAGAGGTAGCAACTTTAGTAGAAAATGGTAGTGGTAGAAGTAAGAAAAAAAAAAAGAAAGTGCCTTATATATTGTACGAGTGAGCTTCAGTTGAGAAAAAAAAAATGCTCTAGATTGTTTATATTAGAGAAACAGCATAACAGAAGAAGGCTAAAGCCTGATGATGATGATGATGACCATCATCATAAATATGATGATGAAGATCATGGTTATCATCATCATCACCATCAGACTTTAGTCTTCTTTTATGCTGTTGATCATGATCATAATCACGATGATAATAATATGATCATGATAATAATGACTATCATGTTGACCATAATGATGTTTATATAAGCATTTATATACAAAATATAATATGAATTTTGAATTAAAAAAATATACTTTAAGATGTATAAACATTCATGGAGCCCTGGTCACAAACCCAGTCCTGGCTATATGTTATCAAACCTGGGCCCGGTCAAATACCAACCACGGTCTTACTAACTAAAGTTGAAAAAAAATTAGTAAAATGTAGATTCTAACAAGTTGTTAGGAAAACAGGGCAATAGAAACATTTTTAAACTTCTTGATCTCAAAATTAGTTTCTCTGATTGTAATTTAAAAAAAATAACATTACACACATTAAGAATCTAACACAACTTTAGGATATTTAATTGATCTGAAGCTTATGAAACATGTAGAAGAAATCGTTTAACAGTGCTAGGAAGATATCAATTTTTTCTTGTTTGATGAAGTTGTGCAAATTCATAAAAGATAAATTTCAAGAATAAACACTAACACATTTACTAACATACAAACTGACAAAACTAAAAAAACAAAGAGATTACCTTTTCATATCTTCTTAGGCGTTAGGATTTCTAATTTTCTTTTAATATTACGAATTATTGCAATAAAAGAAGCTTTTTAAAACTTAAATTGACCAAATGTTTTTTATGGTCAACTTTGAATCAAAAAACTTTGAATAGTTTGACAATATCTAGCTATGCAGATTTATCTAAATTTATTGACAGAAAAGCAGCAAAGGAAATATTCAAAAATAGGATTCATTAACATTTATGTTCTTTGTTATGAACTATTTTTTAGTTTGTCTTGTCATTTTGCATTATGTGTACAAAATTATCATTATTATTAAATATGTAGTAAATTGTAAAATAACTAAACAAAATGAGAAAAAGTAAATAATGAAATGAAAAATTGTAGTTTCACGTTTGATTAAAATTTCAAATAAAATTCCAGATAAACAAAGAACATAAAGAAAAAATTATTTAAACTTGATCATCCTTAAAAGTGTTTAAATTTGATAAAAATTTTGATTATGACAATAACAATAAATACAGGTCATCAAAAAATTTGAGATATTTTTGTGGGCCCCAAAAAAATGATTTGACCTATGGTGAAAATCTGGCCCTGGAAACCAATGGCTGTTCTAGTCACTTTCAAATCAAAGTTTATCTATTTTTCTTGTACTTCATACAGAATACAGGGGATAACTAAAAGTTATTCATAACCTAAGTATGCATATAACAATAATTAATAACAGGCTTCCCATTGCGTATTATGGTAGGCAAATTATTATAAAAATAAAATGCAAGCTTTTAGGCTAGTGGGTTGGTTGCCCCCCAAAACCTATCATTAAGACCCCAAAATCTTGAGAAACTTTCCATTAGAAATAACAAACAAACAAACAAAAAAAAAGAAAATAAAAAAAAGAGAGCTCTTTAAATATGCACAAGAGCCCCCTTTTCCTCAATGTGGGGGGTGGGGGAGCCTAGCAAAGGCACTGCATTTAAAAAAAAAGCAATAACTATTAACTTGAAGTAAATACCTACCTAATTTAATGACAAATATACGACTACTATTAAGTTTAGCATTACTATATAAACAATATAACATAACAACAACAATAATAATAGCAATAAAAATAATAAAATATAATAATTTATTTATTTTATTAAAGGAGAACTTATGCATAATGAACATTTCAGCACTAACTATTATTAACATGTATCCTGAATTCAAAACTTGTATAAAATTTATATATACTAAAATTTAAAAAACAAGTTTGAAGAGTAAAAACATTTTAACTCCGTTTCTCAAAGTCCATAGCTTTCTTTTTTCCTTATTTCTTTTGAAAGGTTATTAAAAGTTTTGATCCGATAGAACGAAACGATTATTTTCCTAACTCTAGTTAAACTTTTGGTAATTCCATTAAGAACTTATTTCGCGCATTTATTTGATTTTTCCTTAAAGCAATATAATTGTTAAAATTGCTACATGGTTTTCACGACATTTGTGAACGACGGATGTACACGCGTGGATAGAAACGTTAAAACAAACCGATGTTACCGTTTAAACGATATTTATTGCACGCGAGAGTAAGATTTTCAACAATTACTTTGGATTGCTGCAATATTTAAATAAGCAACCAATTTAAAGTAAAGGAATAATCATTTTTTAGTAAATTTCTTTTGAGAAGTATGCATTTATTCTTTTGTAACCTGTGGAATAACTTCATACGCGAGGAAGCTTTTTTAAAAAAGTTGATAAATTTGTAAGAGTTGCTACTCATTGTTAGAGTTAGATCGATAGCGGTACCATGCTTCATGTAGCGCTATGTAGAAATTACTTTAATGTTCAAGAGCGTTAATTCTTTTGGGTATTTCTTAAGATTTTGTGATGTGCCAAGCATCATGCTTTCTGTTTTGTTCTTTTTTAGTAAGCTACTAATTAATTTTCATTTCATTTCAAATTAGCTACTAATTCATCTAAAAAGTAATTCATTTTGAATTAGCTAATATTTTATCTGAAAGTATTTAGCATTATAACAAATATCGTCGTTTAATAATTCACTAATGGCAATAAATAATAAATAACAGTGTCATCTGCAAGTCTTGTTACTTTAGCGAGTTTTAAATAGTAAATATGATGATAAAAGTACAAATAAAACGAATTCATTTAAAAAAAGATTTAAAGGTTATCATAAAATTACTTAAGTTAAAAAAGATCTTTAACTAGAATTATAAAACATCTGAAAAAAGAAAACGTAAGATAAATGAAAACTCAGAGTTAAGATTAACAAGTTGTAGAAAGATTTATGAACAATAGCTTTTTGTTAAAATGGTTTAAGAGTTCAGTTTTAAATTTTAAGACTGATTTTAGAGACTTTAGATGGAAAGAGGCGTTGTTCTTTGTTTAAATGTTTTGATTTTGTATGGTTTTATAGCCGTAATGAGTAGGACAATGTTTTAGGCCGCCGTAATGAACAGGACAGTATTGTTAAATATATTTTCAATTATAATTAAAAAAGTTAGTAAATAAAAGGGTAGGTTATTTTATTGATGTTGGTTTTAAACAAACGGACAATTTTTTAGTTATATGGAGAACGCTAGAGTTTAAAATAGTATGTTGAAAATAAATTATTTTTTAAGATATATTTTGGAGATGAGTTATACTTAAAAATATGCTGCCAATGTTGTCTTCAAATTAGCATATATGAGATGATTGTGAAAAACAGCATAATATATTTAGCAGAGTTATGACTAATATAATGGCAGATTTTAGGCAACATTCCGTGTAATCTGTCTAGCTTCAATACTAAGTCTAAAAGATGTGGCTTAAATAATAAATTAGAATCTGTTTTGATTTTAAGGTGTTTGATAGAATTGACAAGTTTTAATTTTTAGCTACTTAATCTGAAATTCAGTTGTTTATTTATTTGTGTTTGAATAGACTTAATTATATTGATTCTATGCATGATGTATCTCATTTAGATCAACTTTGATTGATTCTTAGAAATGTGTAAAGAAAAGCAAACAAACTAATAGAAAATTTTTGAATTCATACTTTCATGATCAAAATCTCTATTGAATCGTGGCTTTCATAAATTCATGAAAGTCAAACTGGTGCAAACTTAGCCAAAGTTACTGTGAATTTTTTGAACGAAATTTGAGTAAACCTCTTAATATGTATATATATATATATATATATATATATATATATATATATATATATATATATATATATATATATATATATATATATACAAATATATATATATATATATGTGTGTGTGTGTGTGTATTTTTGTGTGTGTGTGTGTGTGTGTGTGTCTGTGTGTTTTTTTATGTGTGTGTGTGTATTTTTGTGTGTGTGTGTGTGTGTGTATTTTTGTGTGTGTGTGTGTGTGTATTTTTGTGTGTGTGTGTGTGTGTATTAGAGGACCAAAGGCATAGAATAAAATACTCACAACTGAATTTAAAACTCTCAGAATGTTTAATGAGTTTATGGCTTAATTTGAACGGGTATTACTAAAAAATGGTTTACCACAAAATTATTTTTGAATATTAAAAAAAAAAATTTAATATATGATTTTTTAATAAATAAAAATTAAATATTTCCTTACTTTTAGAAGAATATGTTTAAGTTATTAGCGCTTCTTGTTATTTCTTATTAATAGATGTTTTATTTATTACTTTACCAATTTTACTTTTGTTTATTTTATATAGTTAACGGCATTGCTTATTTTTAAATTAAACTTAATATTTACGGAATTTATCAACGGGCTTGGCGATAAGACATATTAGTCTTCTTCACGCCCTTACCACCTATATATCTTGTGAGTAACTTACGGATTGTATATATTTACGCACTAAAATAAATAGATAAATAAATAATTCCAAATTTTTTAGAAGTGATAATTTGTTGAAACGGTAGCCATTGAACAATTCTGTCCGGATCATATTTTTGTTAAGTATTTTAAATGATTTATTAGTTAAGAATGTGTTGATGTCATCTGCAAATAGGTAAGCAGAAGAAATTTTTTGCGAAACATTCTGATCATCAAAAAAAAAAAGAAGAAAAAGTAATAGTCCTAATATCGAACTATATGGAACACAGAGCTATTAAATGAATGTGACTGGCTTTAAACATATAACCTACATAATGTGTATATCTATGAAATATAAATTTATTAACTTTTTTGCATATGCTTAACTATACAACTGCAATATCTATTGTTAAGTTGTAACTTTGCATAACCTGTAAACAAGGATTGCGGCGACGGTTTTTCCACAGGGTGAGGAGGGAGGGGGGTTTGAGAAGATAGGGGTAGCTGAAACAGGTTTAAAATTATTTTTATAATTTTTATCATATATACAAAAACTTAATTTGTATATTATATTAAAGTTAAAAAATTTAGAAAAAAATGAGTAGCCAAACTTTTAATATATAATTTGATATAAATAGTATACTAAGTAAGTTTGGCATGATTACTAATATACCTGTAAGTATATAGTTAGTTTTAATTATTAGCTATAGATACCTAATTTTGCATAGCAACAAGCTCTTTTTTTGTAGTTGCAGACTTTTTATCTGTGCTACATACACTGTGTTCAGTACGTGTATTTATATGAGGACAGTACTACTATTGAAGGTGTATTTTATTTGTTTGCTACGGATACCTCATATTGTTTGGAAACAAGCAGTCATAGTCAGTTTTAATTCAAAATATGTGAAATACTCCCTATAAGCGCAAAGGTTATTTATAAATGTAAAACACAAGTGTGAATTTAATATATTGTCACAACCACTATCTGTTAATTAAGGTATGGTAACCATTTATCTTATAACTGAAATTAAAAGAATTTCCGAGCGAAGATAAAACAATGTAATTGCAAAATATTGATAAAACACTGTATATGATAGACAATAATTAAAATTAAAATAATAAAATTGTTCTATTGAAAAATTAAACTACTGTGATAAGGTATTGTGATAAGGTATTGTGATAAGGTATTGTGATAAGGTATTGTGATGAGGTATTGTAATCAGGTAATGTGATCAGGTATTGTGATCAGATATTGCGATAAGGTATTGTGATAAGGCTTGATGATTTTAGTAGTTAAACTGCTTCATGTTGAAATTGAATCTTAATTGAACTTGATACTGGTTTTCTCAAAATGCTTATAAACGGATAAGATAAACATAATAATCGTCTTTGTAAGTCTTCATAATGCTTTGCCTTGGAAATTTTACGACTAAAATGTTCATAATGGTTTTTAAAAAGTCTTATTAGATAGTTCTTTAGAAATAAATTTACATACATGCGAGTAACTTGCATTTGACTATTTTGCTTTATATAAACATCACGCTATTACAAGTACAAGCGCTACCGGTACTCAAGTCGTTTGTTTAGAAAATCTGAAAAAGTATCAAACGTATCGAAAAAAGTACGTCAATATCTCTCTGTACTCTCCATTTTTTTATTAAAAAGCATTCCCTGCACCTTATCTACGCATGTAATGTTAAATAGTTAAACTTGATAAATCATTTTAAATTAAAAAATTCACCCTATCTAAAGAAAGGAGGGGGGGGGGCATGCATGATGCTTTAGGTAGTGGACAAAAGTGTTTTTTTATTTATGTGACAATCTATAAAACATAAATAGACATACCAAATATACTGTACATAGCACAAATAAACGCTGCAACTAGCAAAAAAGGTTGTTGCTACGCTAAATTAGGTATCCATAGCAACCAAATAAAACACATCTTCAATAATAATGCTGTCTATATATAAGTGCACGTGACGAATTAAGTGCATGTAACACAAGTAAAAAACTTGCAATTACCAAAAATATCTTGTTGCTACGCAAAATTAAGTACCCATACCAATCAAATAAAAAAATTTAACTATCGCAAGAAGCCTTGCCCTCATAATAATATTAATACCAAAATTAGTTGACGTAGCACTAATATTAATCTTTTTTATTAGTTTTGTCTTAAAACTAACTATTCTGGTCCTTTTGATTAATGGTATCAACCGGATGAGTTGATACTATTAATCAAATCAAATTGTAATTAAATGTTGTGATGCAAAAGAATCCATTATTGGTTTTTAATAACAAGATTGGTTTTTTTATTAACCTTAATACTTCAGAAAAAATCGCGCAGGCAGTGCCTCATTACTTCTGATTGGCATACGAAATATTCACCGGTAGTGAATATTTCGAAGACGTAATTTTTTTACTCAATTAGTGAAAAAAATTACGTCTTTTATAATGTTTCAAATTTTTTTCGAAGTCTAGTTCAAAAGCATGGCTCCTTATTCTTAAACTATACTTAGATCTTCAATACGCTGGTGTGGTTTGTGGCGCCACAAAATTGATTAAATCAATTCCATTAAATATTTTAAAGCTATTCACGAAAGTTTAAACAATTGCAGAATTTTTATCAAGTATGTTTGGCTTTTGTTTAATAAAAAAACTGTAAAATGATTTCGAATTAATTTTCTTTTGTTTATTAAAAAAAAAGTGATTAGCTTTAAAACGAATATGAATATATTATAAAAATTTTAATATTTAGTTAGAAAAAAACAATTACAAAAAATCATATAAGAAAAATAAGAAGCACAAAAGTTTAAACGAATTGCATCATTCAAACAAAAAATGAAAAAAAAAGCAAAATTAATATTTAAAGTGTCCTCCTTTATTTTTATAGCAAAGATAAACTCGTTTATGCATTGATTCAACTAATTTCATGCACATCACGCGAGGTACCTTCAGCCAGTACTCATTCAAAACTTGCTTCAAATGCTGAGTTGATTGAATTTCATGGTATGTCAGTTGATTGTCGATCCAAGACCAAATATTTTTAATTGGGTTGAGATCTGGTGATCTAGGGTACCAGGACATCACATCGAACTTTTTTTTCAAAAAATATACTTTGATTGAGTAAGCTGTTTGAGCTGAAGCCCCGTCTTTTTGAAAGATGAATTGCTTGCTTCTGCCATACAAGTGTCTGATTGATGGAACTAAACACGTTTCCAATGTGTTCTTATAGGTGTATTGATTAATTCGGCCTTTTTAAAGCTCACAGAAGCCTATACCTTTGTGAGAAAAACATCCCCAGATTCCAACCGAACCTCCACCGCCTTGTCAGCGATGTTGCAAAAACCTGTCTGAATATTTCTCAGTTGCAAATCTTTTGACATAGATTCTTTCATTGCGGTTTACGACTTAAAAATTAGCTTCATCACTCCAAATAACTTTTGCCCACTGTTCTACAAACCAGTTTAGCCTTTCTTTGGACCACACTTGTTGTTTACGTTTATCTGTGATTGAAAGAATAGGTTTTCTAGCAGCTATGTACGTTCCAATACCTTTGTCCAACAATGTTCGTCTCACAAGCTCTCTGCGTACTTTTGAATTATTTTTCGACTCGTTGAAGATTTGTGCTAGCATTTTGCAGCTGAGTCTGGGATTTTCTCTGCTCATTCTGAATATATCACTTTTGTCACGGTTGCTAAGTTTGGATGGTCTCCTAGTACGCGGCATGTTGGAGACGTCCCTGGTAAGTTTCCAGGTTTTGATGGTTTTTCGAACGCAATATTCAGAAATGTGAAGTATTTTGCCTATTTGAAGATTTGTGTGATTTTTTGTCCTCGCCATACCAATAACTCGCCACTTGATCTCACTATAAACTGATTTTCGACCCATTTGCACGCAATTGAAATTAATTTGAAATTTACAATACTTCAAGTTAATTTTTAATGAATTAAAAGCTGATTGATGATGTTGTGATGAATTTTTTGATTGTTAACAACTCATTTTAACTTTATTTAAAAATAAAAAAAATTTTCGCACCGGATTTATCAATTAATTAGCAAAAAATTGATCCTAAATAAAATTGTTTAAACTTTTGTGACACCTCTTAATTTGTATCACCTACCTTATAATGAAATTTCTGAATAAACAGTGATGAGTCGAAACCTACTTTTTTTTATTCTATTAATAAATAACTTATTTACCAAATTGGAAAAAAAATTATTTTGATATCTATTTCCGTTAGATTTTTATTCAAGAAAAACCGAAGATTAGGTCTTAAAATTCTGTAATTGTTTAAACTTTCATGAATAGCTGTATAATGCTGTACAAGGTTCATACGCGTGCAGCGTTTTTCAAGGGTAGTCAAAATAATCCGTGTTAAACGTTCCTTGTATCTTAGGTGACTTATTGATTTAATCTATTTTGTGGTTTGATGTTGAATTTTTTCGATTGTAATTATATCTCCTATGAAATGAGGAGACCACGCTGGGATGACAAATTCTAATAATGATCGGTCTAATAATGGAGTTACAAAACTAATTCTGTGATTCACAATTAGTTTTGATGTTTTTTCTTACTCCGCAAAACCCTTTATTAAGGGAAAACCTCTGTTGCATTAGTTTTGATTTTATTTTTATCTAATAATGTTATTTTAACTTTGTTAAGGAATATATTAAACAGGTACTACTAAAATAACGGGACACGAAACTTCAAATCAATGCTAAAACGACGACAGGGCAGATTGTAAATGGCAATGCTAGTTTGATTTAACAAAAAAGTTATTAAAAACTTACATTAATCTAATTATATACACAATTTAGATTAAATTAAAGTGATATAAATTTATGTTACAGGTATAATGTATATATTTTTTATCAATATCGTACTAATAAAATATAGATTAATGCAGTAGAAATATGGGAGGTATTTACAACCTTTTTTTAAAATAAAAACCTTTTTTTTTTTGAACAAGGTTGCTATCTTTATTAAAAAATTTGGAGTTATTTGATCTTTTAAGAAGTAAAATTAAAAAATTGCATTTTGTAGTTTGTAATTTAAGTAATTTATTTTAAGTTATGAATCTATTAAATATTACAAAATTTTATGTCGTATTTATAATAAATAATAATGGTGTTACTGTTATTCGTTATAATCATGCCAAAAAAATGATCAATAGTTAATTATACCATAAATTATTTAACATCAACTTCAGAAAAAAGGCTTCATGTTTACATGTTTCCAAGTAACACATAAAAGTTACAATATTGGTGGTCATTTATTCCGAATGCATTTGAAAAAGTAACTTCAAATATTGGTGTGTGTGAAAAACACTGGCCACCAGGCTGCCAAATGCACGAGCCTCCTCGATCAAAGTATGAGGTAAATATCCTTAAAGTTGTTTTTATTGATAAATTTTACAATGATTAATTTCATTAATATCTTTTTTTTAGGTTCCTATTGATCCCCCATCTATTTTACCTGGATGCACATCTTTAATGGTGTGCCAAATAGCCTCAACACAGTCAAGATCTACAAATATAAATAAAATTTCTTTAAGATCACAAAATGCAATACCTGATGAAATGGATGATTTCAGTCAAATTTATTTAATTAGATTTTATGTTGTTGAAATAATGCTGTCTGAAATAAAAGAAAAGTAACATTTATGATTTTTTCCTTGTTTTAAGATATTTGTTTGTTTTGATTTAAACTTTACTTGTTATTAAATCTATTTTAGATTTTCTCAATACTTTGCATTCATTGAAAATTCAAAAGTCATATTGTTTAATGCTTCTCGATCATGTCTGCCCGAAACAATATTTTCTGTTGAAATTAATTGTCATTCACGTCAAGTTAATATTCATTGTACGCATATAAAAGTTAACTGCAATGACCTGCTTAGTTTTTCACATTGTCTTACTCAGTGGTCACAGATAGAAGCTATTTTCAAAAGAGTTTGTACCTCTAGTTCTAAAATAAAAGATGTGGTATTAAGTTTGGTTAGTCAAACTTTAACTACGCCATACCACTTACTCTCTAAATGGACGTCGCTTTTCTACTTTATGTATACGTCGTGCACTTGAACTGTATTTGTGCTCCAGATGCTGTTATCGACATTTAAGAAATCTGCTTTGTTTGCCCAGTCCAAAGTCTCTTTTCAAATTTTGGAAGAGTTGGAGAAGTTAAAAATGAAAAAGAGTGCAATGATGCAATCAAAGTTATTTTTGAAAATTTTAATAGTTCTGAAAAGCGTTGCTGCCTTCTCTTTGATGAGATGTATATTAAACCAAGTGTTAGTTTCAGAGGAGGACACCTCATTGGATATAGTGAGGACAGTCTCACTAAAATTGCAAAAACATTATTAGTATTTATGATTAAATCTATGTATGGTAAACCTTCTTTTGTTAGTAGAGTTGTTCCTATATTCAAACTGTCAGTACACTTTCTTCATGATTTGATCTTAAACATAAATAAATAAATAAATTGATGCAGGAGGAGAATTATTGTGTCTCTTATCAGATAACCATTCTCACAAATCGAAGTGAGTACCAAAGTTTTGTTGTAAAAAGAGTTTTCCATGGCAAGGTGTTATAGAAAAAGAAAAATCAGTTATTATGCTACACAACCCAGTTCACACTAAAGTATAAGAAATAATTGGTTTACGGAAAAAACACAAACAATTACTTTAAAATTTAATAATCAACCTCTCTCTGATAATTGGTCTCACATTGTTTACTTATATAACAAACAGAAATTGTGTGTTGCCAAAACTACAAATCTTTTACGCATGTCAGTGTACCCCAGTTTGATTGATAGACAAAATGTTGCAAGCACGGTTGCTGTATTTAATGAAAAAACCGTTACAGCTTCAAGATTAGCTAATTTTGAGAAAACTGCCTGTTTTTCGGCACCAATTGTTTCACGATGTAACATGCTAAATATAAAGAGGAAAGGTTGTGATGTTTTACTTAATGACACCAATAGGTCTCCTTTTCAGACACTCGATGACCTTAAATTTAAAGAAGTTTTAGCATTTGCTGATGCAACTTCAAAGATGTCAGAGGGAAAGGGATTTAAGCGTCATAATACTTTTACACCAGAAACAAAACATGCTTTAGTTAACACTCTGCAAGGATTGGTAGAATTAGTAAAAAAACTGCTTTCAGAAAATCACCGATATGTTCTTCCTTGTATTTTTCAAACAGATTGTCTTGAAGGTGAATTCGGCATCTACAAATACATTTATCTATAAAATAAAAGAACTCTTGGGACACAATCCCTCAAAAGAATGACAACTTTAAATTGCTGGACGTAAATGAACGTTCGTTGAAATCCACAAAAGAAGATATAGTTAATTTTCTTAAACTGTCCCTCTAAGAACATAGATTTATAAGATATGATTATAGGGAATGCATTTATGTCACGTTGTTACTCCTTGGTGAGAAAAATGTGAGAAAGGGAGAACAATGGCTTAAGGCCAGGAGCTTTCCATCACGTTAGATGGATGGGAAACATTCTATATGCAGCTAAAATGTACGCATTCAGTAAGTACTTAGGTTATGATAAAAATATGATTCAGAAACTGCATCGCTTTTACGTAAAAGTTTGGTTGACATCTTCAAACGCCATAGATGGTCCTATCAACGACCTACAGTTTTGGAAGTACATGCAAATGTTTAAAAAAATTGATCCAGGAGTAGCATAAGCAGCTTTGATAGCTCAAACAAGACACCTATGGTACCTAAGTGAAGAAGTTGCACCTTTTGCCCTTTTTTCAGGATCTGTGTCTACTCATGAAAAAAAGAAAATTGCTTCAACAATTCTGAAAAAAATAACCGATGAAAATATGGATATTGGAGTGCCAATAATGCCACAGATGAATCAAAACGTAAAAGTGAGCTCTCTAATTGGAAAAAATTCCAGACTTTTTTTTGATCTTTTGAAAGTAAATGCTAAGTGGCTTTCACTGTACCCCGATGAATGGTCAAAAAATTATGAATTTAACTACATATCTGGGATATTAAAGGACCTAAAAGTTGTCAACGATTTAGCGGAAAGGTCAGTTAAACTAGTTTCTGACTTTAATTAAAGTCTAACACGGGATGAAAATCAATAGTAGTGCCTTTTCCAAGTAGTGGAACAGCATATAAGGAACAAACGAAAGTTTGATAAAGCATCAATGTTGATGAAAAAGTAGAACTCTTTTTAATAAATATGTATGTAAATGTATGAATATAACTCTGTTGGACTTATTGGAACATCAGTTACCAACATTTTCTTTTATAATGGAAATACATATTTTTACAATTTATACAGTTTTTATTTTATTATAATTTTGTAAATTTTATCTCACTTTTCCAAGTCTAAATATGTTTTAGTGAATTTGAATCTAATATAGAAACATTTTATTTTAATATCTGTAACATTGTTTCCGATTGATTAGTTATATACAAATAATAAGGAAACTAAAGTTTTCTTTAACTTTGTTTTGTTACTCATTTCATAAACTAGTAATTACTTGAATCTCAAACATTTATTTTTTATTTTGCATAAAGGTCTATATCATTGTGTTTTAGTAGCAATTTTTATGTTTAGATTCATAGTTGTAATCAGTTAAAGTATTAATTAATGTTCTGCATTATTATCCCAAATTTATGAATAAGATTAAACTTTAATAATTCATGATAACTTTAAAAGGCTGGTGGCAATGTCAAATCAGCAGGTATTGACCTGAAATTTGAATTATGGTTATATCTTATCCAGTCAAATGGGAAAATTACCAGAGAGCTCGTATTTTCAAAAAAAAACATTTTCTGAACACCCTACGGTGCATTCGAAGGAAGAAATGTTCAATTTATCAAAAATTATCTCCAGATTATGTGCAGATTATCCTCAGATTATGGTATTTTTAATGAATGTAAAATAGCCAGTATGATAGTTTTGTGTACACTTGAATCTTTGAAATCTTTGAAAGTATATCCGTCACACTTTCTCAATTTATTTGGGATTTTTTTATTTTCTTACTCTGGTTTTAGAATAATTGATCGAGTAATCTCCGTCCTCCATCTACACCTAATTTGATATCAACATTATTTGTTTCTTTATGTCTGTGATGAAGCACCATTGGTACAAGCTCCTCAACGTAATTGCAATACACCATAGGAGTATCTTTTTTTACCAACTATACATGCTTAAAAAATCAAAATGAAATATAGACTGCATTCTAAAAAAATTATTGGTAATAAATTACCTTACCTCTTTGTTTTCTCTCACATTTTTTTTATATTTACTCCTAGTTACAATGGGAATTTATCACCATTGAATAACTTTCCAATCAACTTGTTGTTCTCGGTCAGTTTAATATGGTTTAACATTAAAAACTTTTCTTTCCTCCACAGGAAGTGCGGAAATTCAATCATATTTCAATTACTTAGAAGTCATAACAAAATTATTTAAAAAATTGGCTTTAAACTCGATGTTACCTGATTCAATTGTGGTCAAATCTTTAATAGAACTTGACAGAGCTTTTCCTTGCGTTAAAGTTGATGTTGATCTTACAATTGCTGTCTAATTCTTTTGTCCTTCTTACTTTGTACAGAGAATTTCTAACTTCGTACATGTGGAATTTCTTGTGACACTTGAACATAGCAATATAAAAAAATAAGTCTTTTTGCAGATTTATTTGAAACGTCTTTGGCACCTTTATAAACGTGTTTTCCCAAAACACATCAACCATAGGGGCCAATATTTTTTTCCATTTTTGATTTGCGCCAATTTTCACTTATAAAATATTCTCATTATATCCCACTGATAACTCTGGTATTCAAGACTAAACTTCATAGCGTATGTCTCGTAATTATAGTCTTAACTAAAACACATTATATATAAATATGCATATGTTATCTTCATAACACGGTCGCATAGCAAGCCCGTAGCAACTGGGTGGTGGGCAGCAGGGGCATTTGCTCCCCCCCCCCCACAGAATTTTTCAAATAAATAATAGTCATAATTTCAGTCAGTTTTGAAAAAACTGACTGAAATTATGACTATATATATATATATATAAAAAAGTCATTAACACTTATTCGGGTCCCCTTAATCCACCACTGCCCCAAATATAACTTTTGTTCATACGGACCTGCATTTATGCAGGCCCGTGAGCAAGACTTGGATTAGACCATGCTTGTCGGCCGATGGTAGGCCAGTAATGACGCCAATGGTGGGCCATGCACGGGCCAGGCATAGCGAGTTTGCTAGGTAGTGAAGTAAGGGTCAGTTCCAGCAAGGTTTTTTCTTCATTTTGAGCAAAGCATCGTAGAAATGTCTTAGTTTTCAGCTGCTAAATCTTTCCAGAATATAGAAAATCAAATTTTGTTTCATCATTATTTATAGGTCTTAAACCTTGGATTTCCTGAAGCAGCGAGTTATAAACATTTTAACAAAATCAACGTGTTCTTTCGCATGATCAGACATTTTAAATAAATGCTTCAAAAAAAAAATTTTAATACGCGTTTATAATATAGACATTATATTTTGGCCTCATTAATTAATTTTCAATGTAAAGACCAAATGCATGTTTTCAGTTCATATGTCAACGCGTGTAAGTATTATTTTAGGGGTTGAGACGGTGTTGGGTAAGCTCCATTTACCTAAACCTTTTGTAAGTCATCCTTAGTTAATACCAGGATTAACATACAAGAAATTTAAGTTTGCCACATGGCTCTTAGTTTCTTATCTTGAACAGCAAAATTACTGGGCACTCGCCTAAAATACGTGATTACTTGCCAGGAAAAAATGTGATTACTCCCCAAGTGAAAATACTTGTTTCTTAAGTTTTTGGAATTAGGAAGAGTCTTTTGATGATAAATAAAAAAAAAATTTGTGGGTTGCGTTGCAAGGTCTTAGAGCATGTTCCTATGTACCGTGTATACTAATCCGTTTCAGGTAATTATACAAATATTTCTGAACATTAAGTAACACTATTTGATTGCAGCACTTATATAAAAAACAAAATTAACAAATAATTCTGAGCAAAACTGACGAACAAGTCTACACGTGAAATAGTAATCCCAAAACAAGCACGAAAAAAAGTAAACGCTCTGAATCAATTGAAATCAAACAATATTCCTCGCGATCAAAAGAATTCTTTATCAGAGAAACATACATTTAGCCCTAGGTAGAAGCCAACTGTATGACCCTAGGTACAAAATTTGATAACCTCATGAAAAAAGTCATCTATTAACAATTCCGGATTAAGATGAAACTAATATAACATCGCATTAAGTACTTTAGTAACAAACAAGTTAATATACAAGAACATTTAGAAAAGCATTTTTTCTAGGATTGCAAATATTTATTTCAGCAGAAAAGCTTTATTTTAAACCATCAAAAAGCGTTTTCCGATTATAACTTGCCGTAGCAACGCTTTCTGAGAATCAAAACAAGATGAAAAAATAAAAGTTTTTATAGCTAATCACTCACTCAGAAGTGATTGACTCAGAATTTTAAATTCGAATTTTATAGTTTTTAAATAAAGTAGGGTGGTCCTAGGTACCAGGAGGCCGTAGGTACTCAAAATTCCCCTACATCAAATTCTATGAATACTTATTTGAAAAAAAACACGTTGTTATGCACAAATCTTACTGCATTGTTTCAAATGATATGAAATCTGATGTGAAGATGATGTATAAAACTATTGATATTGTCAAGAATGATATTAAAATATTACTTAAAATTAAAAATATTAAATTTGTTTCAAATGGGTGTACAGGCCTATATGAAAATTCTAAAATGTTTCAAATCTTATTTTCTGACATGAAAGTTTTGGTCTTTCATGTTGTTAGTGGTAGAGTGATCTTGATAACTGTTGATCAGAATCAGGAATACACCTGGCACCAAGTACTGTGTATATACCAGTACCAGTACCAATACCAGGAATACACCAAGTATTGTGTATTAAGTACATAAGGTGTAAAAGCACCATGCACTAATTAAGATAAACCACCATGAGATGGAATAATTTGTACAGTCAAGTGCTTAGCAGTGCAAGCAAGCTTTTAAAGAGATATAAAAAAATATATATTATCTCCAATAAATAAATTGGGGTGAGGATGGAAAAATAGTTTCTAATAACCTATCAGTTTTGTCGCCATCTCTATCCTCTCCCCATCAAGTTTGTTCCCATCCCTATCAATAACGCAAATTTCATATTTCGTTATATTTTTTGTATCTTAATTGGTTATATTTTGTGTTTCGTTATATTTTTGGTATCTTAATTGGTCATATTTAGCATTTGTTACCGCTACCATGGTATTACCGTAATTTATTAAACACTCCCGCGGTAGTTATCGTGGATTTTAAATGAAATATATATTTAACAAAAAGAATAAAACTGAAAAAAATACAAGTGCTCAACGCGGTTAATGCATGTACTGGAAAATACACGAGTTTTGCGTTTTTATAAAAAGGTTATGTTTCACTGAGTTTTTTTAACCCGAATAATTTTTAGAAAAAATTTTTTTTTTTTCTCCTAATGCTTTAGTTTGTCTAAAATCAAACAAAGTTAAATTTTTTTTAAATTACTCAAGTTTAGATATAAAATTTTGCTTTATAGTTGATGGACCATATTTTGGTATAAAATAGTGCTGCTCTCAATGAAGATAAAACATTAAACTGAGAAAACAACTTTTTCAAACAAGTTTTAAGTTATATGTTTAATTTCTAACCAGTCATATGTCTGCAAACATATAAAAGGTTGAAAAAAATTAGTTATTTCAAGTTTAAAATCTGTTTTTTTTCCATTTTATATGAAAGTTTTTATTAGTATGAGTGTGAAGAACACACAAATTTACATACGACTAGTTAGACTAATAAAGTTAAACTTCTTAAGGTTTATTTAAAAGTCTAAGCTCAAAATTCAAGCATTACTGTGATGTGAGCCATTCCTATTTTATAATGCCATTAAACTTTAAACTAAAATTCCGGTCTTTAAATTGTCATAGATTAATATATATATTTTATTTGAATATATATATATTTTTTATTTTTTTTTAGAAAATATATATACATATTTTCATACTCCATCGCAAAAGATATGTTAAGTTTTAAACAATATATATAGATATTGTTTAAACTTAACATATCTTTTAAAACTTAACATATCATATTGTTTATAAACAATTATTGCAGACCGGAAAAAAAATATGTTTGTTATCACCGAGAACAAACAAGACAAAAAAGTTTGACAAAAAACTTGCATTAACGGCGTTGAGTGTTACTGTTTGTTCAAATTTTACGTATTAAAATAATACGCTGCGGTTGTTTATTAGCCACGAGCCGACTTGAAAAAGTGAATTTTAAAAGAAAATATATATTTTTATATCAAAACTTATTTCAAGTTTGGTGTGAAAATCTTGTCCATACTTTTTAAAATTTTTTTCGTCTACATTTTATGAATGATGTGAACTTAAAACATATACGAAATAACTAAATCTGGTTTCTTAATGTTTCTTAAATTTCTTAAATAACTAAATAATGATTCTTAATTTAAAATCTTTTTTTATATCTTTTAATAATTAATTAATAAATATATAAAAGAAAAATAATAATTAAATCACTCGATTTGTCTTTTCTAATTTAATTAATTGGCTAAAGGTGATATATTAAGTATATAATTCTTAAAATTTCAGAAAATATTATATCCATAAAAATATTTTTCAATTAATGCCCACCATTTACAACTCATCAACTAAACTTACGGTCAAAATAAAATTACTTTGTAAAGTAGATACATCTAAGCTGAATCAAAAGTTTTTCCTAAAATTCTGTTAGTTTTTTCTCAAATTTTTTTTATTTCTTGTGCTATAGTTTTCAACGCTCTTTTTTATTACCATTCGTCATCGTAGGAGATATAAAACTATAATGATTAGGCTGGGCAGGTATTTAAGTCCTTGGGTACTAAGTTCAAACATCGCACTATTATTAAAAATAAAAAGATATTACTAAAAAGTTTTTTTGGTTCTTTTTCCATCCCAATTTTAGTCAAAATTGAATAAACTTCAAGGTGCTGTAAATCTTAAATCTTGAAATCTAAAAATTGAAATCTTAAAAAATTAAAATCTAGTCATTTTCTTTAAGAAAATCTGCTTAAGTTTGGCTTTAATATTCAGAGAACCTTGTATTTGTAAGTTTTTGACATAAAATAGCTTTATAACTAGCACTTAATAGCGACTTTTGAAGCAAGTTTTTTATTTCAGCCAATTACTGTAGAGCAGTCCTACTGTCACGACTAATTTTCTTTTGTTTTTGTTGACCATGAAGTATAACTACGTAGATATATTTGATAGACAACGCAGTCCGTTACACTGAATGGACAACACCTGAGAATCTAAAGGAAAAAATTTTTTTTGCAGTCTCTTCCACAATAAACATATTTTTTGTAACCTTACAATTTAACTTTTACATAATTTATATAAACTAGACCGCGATCAGCTTGTGACCTCCCTCTCATAACCAAATTAAATCTTCAGAAATAGTAGCTTATATCATATAATAACTTTATCGGTAGAGTTACCAAGTTTTTTTTCTGCAATTTTTAAAAAATAATCGCTAGAACCTCCTACAAAAGTTGATTTACATGACTATTGCTACTACTCAAAAAATGTTTATGTTTATTTTTTCAATTGGAATTTTTAATTGTGTCTTTATTTGAAAACAATGTTGTTTTTACCGGACAAGAAAATTTGTACCATATATGTACCACTCTCCTTTATGAGATGGCATTGGTGCATGTGTAGCAATAACACTTATAGCATTAAAACCACATTAAATCAGAAAAAATGTCACGCTACATGCGTACGAGTAAGTTTCATGTGGGCCATAGGTGGAAAGCTTACCACACTCCTTTATGGAATAATGTTAGTCCGGTCCATGTGTGGCTATAATGCTTATACTGCTAAGAATCACACTAAAAAACCAATGACGACACTAAATTCTTATAGGAAAGTTTCCCGTAAGCCACACATGGCCCACACATTCTAAAACAGAGCCCTATGCTGGGCCCGCCTGCGGCCTTTTTTTTTGCGGGAAAATTTTTTTTTTTTCCGAAAAATACTTTTTTTCTTGCGAAGAAAAAATATTTTCTTCGCAAAATATTTTTGCGAAGAAAACATTTTTTCTTTGCAAAAATATTTAGCGAAAAATATTTATCTTTGACAGATAAAATAAGGAAGTTATTAATTAATCCTGATAAAATAAAATAAAAGTTTTTAAGATTAATTTGAAAGAGAATATATTTAATAGAGTTGGTAATATAAAAGTCACAGATATTATCTTAATTGACATTTTCGGATTTTTTCCAAAGTAAACTTTTCAATGGCATTACTGTTTCACATCAATTCGTTTTGCTAAATTATTTTCAATATATAATGTTGCAAGATGTTTAAGCGATCTTGGCAGGTTGTGCTTCTTTGCTATGATTTCAATTTATTTGCCAGTTTGCTAAATGATCTTTCTGCTGATAATACAGTTACTGGAGTTGTACAAAACAGTTTCTCATTCACTAAATCTTGGATAAGGACTGTTTTAACATTAAGGAATACTCCTTGGCCTATGTATTGGCCTAGTATGATATTGTTAGTAGTTGAAAATATTTTCTGCCAAAAACTAGTTATAAGTAGACCTTTATAAGTTGTGAAGTATTTTTTCAAGCCTTTAGCTATGTTTTATGCTGAAGGTGTAAGGTAGAAACATCTAACACAGCGAATACGTCAGTATAATGTTTGGAGATTGGTCGAATGGCTTGAATTCTTTCACTCCACCTTGTTTCTGAAAGACTTTGAAGAGATGACGGTATGTATTTTTTCAACACATTCCATTGAGCAGGATTCTGAGAGAACAAGCAGTAGAAGCTCGCTATGCTTCCAAAATAAGTTATTACATCAGGATTTAATTTCCCTGCGTTGACTCCTACACGGTTTAATGAATGATCTCCACTTGGAGAAAATAAAGCAAATTGGTTTTTTTTAAAGATGCGGGCCTTAACACCATTTGTTTTACCACACATATTTGAAGCATTGTCATAACCCTGTGAGCGACAATCTTGAAGTGATATGTTTTGTCATTCTAGAGTGGCAAGTATTTCTTCTGTTATTTTTTCTCCTGTTTTCCCGTTAAAGTTCATAAACTGTATAAAACGCTCGATTACTTCAAATACCTTAATGTCTGTATTTTGAGATACATAACTTAAAATAAAAACATTTTGTTCAATGTGTGAAATATCCGGAGTTGCATCATCTATCAACTCATAAAAGATTGCATCTTTTCTTTGGTCTAGAATAGTTTGTTGAACTTTGTCTGAACATATCTTGATGAATTTATTTTAAGAGTACCAAGACAAATAATGTGGTTTTCTCTTCATACATTTCGGTTCTAACTGATTTTGTTGTACCTTGGCAAGGTATTGCTGTGTCACTTCATCATAATTTCCAATCCATTCTAAGATCCCAAAGAAAATGAAATATGAACATCCCCAATTGTTGTGTTCTCTCCTTAAAATGCTAAATCTCTAGATGATAAAAATAATGTGATGTCTATAATCCGTTTCAGGATTTCTTTCCACTTATTTTTCTCACATTGTATTTGGAGCTGTAATTGTTTGTTTATTCCATTTCATTTTTTTGACTACAATAGGACTTCCAAGCAAAATATAGTTTTCAATGTTCAGCACTAATTTCATGATTGCAAAATGTTATTCAACTTTTTTCATGGTGTTTTTTTAGGAGAAAATACTTCACGTGCTAAACTGCTCAAATTGTAGTTACTTTGATTACAAAAAAAAAAGGCATGGTAGACAATAAAGTTTTAACTTTGTTAAACTCTATGCTAAACATTCTCTTGGAAAATGATCTCGTGTTCGTCCATCTTTCATTTTTGTAAACAACAAAGATTCATAAAACTTTCTTCCTTTTATATCTTTTGGTAATTTTTCATATATCTGCCTAACTTTCCCAAAGCTTTAAGATGTTAATATACATTGGCTCTGTGCATCTGAAATCAATTTGGGCCATGTACCAGGGTTATCAAGAATTATCTCAGTGTTTTTGATAACAGTAGAATCAGAAATATCATCTGCATTTAATTCTTTTTCTGCCACACCATCATTAGACTAATCTCTTGTGTCTTGTCCATCATAAGCAGTGGATTCATGTGCATTTCCTTCGTCTGATTTTTCATCTATTGAATCTATTTCAAAACGATCTTCAGCTCTGACATCAATGCTACAGTTGTGTTCTCTGCAATCCTCAATTTTACCATTAGAAGAATCTTTGTTTCTATATCGGAAAAATTTGGTTATTAATTGACTACCAAGAGATTCTTTTGGTTTTACCTCATTTTTAAGTTTTCTCTTTTGAGCTTCAGATTTATGTTTGTAATTTGAGTTTAACATGATGTTTGAATAACATAACAATCTAAAAAATAATTTTCATTTCGAGACATCATTTAAATCCTGAACAACAAATGTATCTTTTAAGGAAGTAAAAGTTTAGTTTTGGAACATCAGAATCATAATATTTTCAAATGATGTATATGTCTGAACTCAAAGAATTTCAGAATGAATTATTTCCCTTTTTAAGTTTATTGATTTGGTAACAAAGTTCAACTAATGCAAAATGATTAACCTAAAAGATTTTGGACCAAATTGTACTAACCAATCCATTAACGAAGAAAAAACTATTATATGAGAAAAATGCGGGAATTAGTTTATACAATGGTCCGTAATAGTTTTAAGACCGTAGCGCTCTTAAGCGCAAATATAAATGTTACGTTACTTGTTAACGTTAAAGAATAATAACTTATGTTTCATAACATATTAGTCTTATTGAAGCAAAAATATCATCTGCTATAAGTGTATTATATAAATATAGGGCCTTTCTTGATTATAAATCATGCAAAATGCTTTACTTCAGTCTTGTTGATTGTCATCTCTCTTACGCTAATATTGTTTGGGCTAACACACACAAAACTAAATTAATAAGATTACAGAGACTACAAAACCACGCATGTAAAGCGGTAAAAGATTAGAAAACCCTTCTTCTGTAATGAAATACATGAATGTGTTAAATATATCAAAACTTAATTTGCTTCAAATATTAATATTTATGTATAAATATAAGAATAACTTGCTGCCAAAAGTATTTTCTGATATTTTTACATTGGCGCTTTCACAAAAATACAATCTTTGGTCAAATAGCAACCATAACTATCAATTGAGCAGAGTAAAATCACAAGTGTCAAAATTCTCAATTATTAACCAAGGCCCGTCATTATGGAATCAATTAAAAAATAACAATATAAAAGATTTGAAAAGCACTTCAACTTTTAAACGGCAAATGAAATTGCATCTCCTAAACTTCTGATATATATGCGAGTATGTTTATATATGTGTGTGTAAGTATGTTTGTATATGTGTTTGTGTATGTTTATGTGTACATATGAGGATGTATATATGAGTTTTTATTCTTCACCTAGTATTTTAGAAAAAATATTTTATTGCAAATTTAGTAAAGTCATGTGGACTTTAAATGTTATTAAATGTTATTGTAAATTATGTTATTGAGTTATTATGTTATTGAGTATTCTTCACGTAGTATTTTTCAGAAAAAATATTTTATTGTAAATTTACTAAAGCCATGTGGGCTTTAAATGTTATTGTAAAGGGGCTCTATGAAAAGATTGTGGTGACACCAGTCATCCTTATCTTCTTTGAGCCCCTGTCTGTTTTATATATATTCTTTGTGCAACGTAAAAGTTTCATTGTAATTTTATTATTTTATTTTTATATAAACAGAGAAAGAAAAAAAAAACAAAAAAAAAAAACAAAGATGAGTTTAGCTTCAAGAATCGCTCAAATAAATCAGTGTAAAAAAGCGGCAATATATACGAAATAATTAAAAAAACAAGAACGTTAGCTGAATTGTTGAAATGTCTGTTTGTTTTCTACTTTTTAATTTTAGTTAATGTTTTTAGTTTAAAAGTTTTTCTTTTCTTTTCACATTTATTTTTAATTCAAAACAATAATATTTTACTTGGATATACTATTTTTTTGATTACTACCACCGGGCCACTCTTTACCTCACTACCACTCTTTACCTTCGGGCCCCAGTGCTACAAAACCGCCATACCTCCTCCTTGTGGGGGCCATGAAGCTACATTCGATAAAAACATATATAAACTAAGTCTGATAACTTGTTAATAGTAACTGTATAGTATATAGTATAAATATAGTAAACATTTAGGTTACTCAATCTTATACAAAGGCAGATGCTTAACCACATACCAGTTAAAAATCTTAAAAAAACAAAATACTTAAATATTTGGATTTCTTTATTGTTATTATTATTGTTATTATTATTATCATTATTTTGCTATTATTATTTTGTTGTTTTTATGATGCAAAAGTCCTCACGGTCTTATCACAAAGCACCACGGAAGAGCATTTAACTTAAAAGTTCACGCCTCCTTCCTCTCAATGTCGCTTATTGGACAAAAGCCGGCGTTGAACCTCGGACCTCTTGGTTCTGAGCCAAAATTCTTGCCACTGTGCTACGTCTGTACAAATAATTTTATTCACAATACATTTTGACGTGTCATAAGCTAAACTACTTAACCCCACTTTTTGCATATTTCATAGTTTTGAAATTTTGCACATTTCTTAGTTTTCTTAATCGGCGCTTATGAGCTAATTGAAAAATCTTTCTTTTTTTATTCATACTTTTGGTATTAAATACCAGTATTACCAGTAAAATACCAGTAACATCTAGTATTTAATATCAAAAATATAAATGAAAACTAAGAAATTGTCAACGAATTCTTAAGCGCCGATTTAGAAATTATCATAACAAAAAAGTGGAGTTAAGGTGTTTGCAAAAAGTGGAGTAAAGGTGCTACCCCACCAAACATTAAAAGTTCTTCAAAACATGAAAAGAAATATTAATAAAAAATGCATAAGTTAAGAATAATTTTGTGGACTTTGTTTTGCCTCAATTTTATCAAAAAACCGTCTTTTTAGTTGGT
This sequence comes from Hydra vulgaris, assembly GCF_038396675.1. Classification (NCBI taxonomy): domain Eukaryota; kingdom Metazoa; phylum Cnidaria; class Hydrozoa; order Anthoathecata; family Hydridae; genus Hydra; species Hydra vulgaris. The sequence continues at coordinate 14,320,240 of NC_088934.1, read as the reverse complement.
CAATTCAAAACATATTATCTTGAAATATATTAATACAAAACCAATGAAATATTTTACACATGTCCTAGACATGTGGTATTGTTATTTGGATTTTAAGATTATTTGCCTACATCAATAATTGTATAGCTTTTAGTTCATTTTATCATATGCATTGCAGGTAGTTAAAGTAATTTCTACCAAGTTATGTGTATAATTTCATTTGTTAATTACTTTCTCCTATTTCTCTAAATGTTAAAACAAAAATAAAATTTATTTTGTAGCTATCTGTTCCTACAAAATAATTTGAAAGTTATGAAACAGGTCAGGAAGTTTGAAATAAATGACATTACACACAGGAAGTTCAGCAAAGTTACAAAGTCCTATTCGTTTATTAAGACGATTTTGTATGAATATTGTAGAGAAGTAACTTAGACATTTAATAAGTTCTATAATCATTAAATGAAGTAACTCAAAGTTTATTATAAATATAAAATTGTTATTAAAAAGATCTGGATTTTTCTTTACACTAAGTTAACTTGAACTGGCTATTATTGTACAAGAATTTAGCTCTTGTGGTATAACTGTGCTTTGATATTGCATTTCTTGCGTTTTGTTGTAATGATTAATGCCTTAGTAATGTTTTTGTTTTTTAATCGTTATATTAAAAACAAATTTGGCAACCAACTTTATTGATATTCTACAATAAACTTTTTTCTTAAAAGAACTAATAAATTTTTTATAACAAAAAAACTTAATATCAAAAATTGCATTTTTTTGTAGGTTTTGAGAAAATACTTAGTGTTGTACCACCTTAAGTTCCGGCTTAAATTTTTTTTTTATTTTTTTTTGCTTTAGGTGCTCCCAGAAGTCCGAAATCGAAAATCGTTTAAAATCGCAGTACAGTCTTTGTCGCATAACTATTTTGGCAAGTCAAAATGACGTCTTTGGTTTAAAAAAGGGAAATTTTGAAATGTAGGTTGTAACCTTGTAAGCTGTAATCAAAATGAATTACTCTCTTAAAAGTTGATTGGATAAGTTTTTAAGAACTGTTCTAACTATCAAGTAGTAATCACAACGAAAATCATGATCTACTTAAAGTAATCGTTTTTTGAATACCTCGATACTAGGTATAAATATCAAAGTTTTAAACAGATCTCCACAACTTGGTTAAACCTTATCTTTAGCTTCCCCTATATGGCTATATTCTAAATATAGAGATATAAAATACCTTTTTGTATCTTCCCCCTAAATGGCTATATTCTAAATATAGAAATATAAAATACCTTTTTGTAAATCCGCTAATAATACTATCAATTCTTATCTAGACATTCATTTATTCAATTCTAATCTATAAATTTATTATTAGTCGTTCAAAAAGCACAACACAAAAAAATAACAATAAGCTAACTCTTAACATTGTTTACAAACTTTTTAAACTTCCATCTTTTATTTGCGATCCTTCAATCGCTTTTGAAATTTTGAAACAATATTATTGGAAAATTTTTGTTAAAAGTGGAATGCCTTTGGTTAACTTTAAATTATGATAACTACACGGTGTTCAATAGTAAATTATGTAACTATTAAGTCTGTTCCTTGAAAAATGACGTATTTAACTTAGTTCTCCCTCCAGTCTATTATACCTCCTTGGTTACACCAATATAATTATGACTAGCTTTATTGTTAGGAGCTTTTACTGACTAGTTGCTAGTTGGATCAAGCTGTCCAAATCGCGCCTAAAATGATGTCTTTATTTTTACAAAGGTAACTAGTTAGTTGGTAGCCGTTTTATCACTTAAAAAAATTAATAATTAAAAAGGTCCCATTTTGCCAACTGTATCTGAAAAAAGGGTTTTACTCCACGCCCCTCTTCGCGCCGGCCCTAATAACAATATGTCATTAGAAATTACGCAAATGTAAAACTTTCTTTTGCATAGCGTTACGTACAAACATCTGCTATAAATATATACGACAAGATGAAAAATTGAAAATATATTATGCTAAGAGTTGGATTTAAACCTATCAAACCTTATGGATAAATTCAAAAATAGTCAGAACAGTAAAACAAATAGAAAATCCAGTAAATCTTTTTTCTCACAATGTTTTTATTAAAAACAATATAATTACCAAAAATAATTACTAATACAAAATATTTTTTTATATATTAAAACTATTAGCACTAGAGGCCTGTTTTTGGTATTATTATAGAATAATATCAAAAACAGAACTACTGATGATTATTTGAAAGGTCTCTAGTGCTTATAGTTTTAATATATAAAAAAATATTTTGAATTAGTAATTTTTTTTGGTAATTATATTGTTTTTAATAAAAACATTGTGAGAAAAAAGATTTACTGGATTTTCCATTTGTTTCACTGTTCTGACTATTTTTGAATTTATTTGGTTAAATATCATATTTCAAGTTTATATATATATATATATATATATATGTATATATATATATATATATATATAAGGCAAGATTGAAAAATTTGAAGAATGTGGAATACTAAGGGGTAGATTGAAACCCTTGGAAACTACACTGATAACAGCGCTAAACCACTGAGCTATCAAAGATACACTGCGCAAGAAAATGATGAGGCATCCCCTAAAATTTTAAAAAACGCAATCGTACCCAAGAACTTATAAAACAATTTTGATATTACATGAAAGTGCTTGTACCATACAGGAATAAAGACTATTTAAATTAATTCTTAACTAACCTAAATTTTTATTTAAAAAAGTTCATTTTCTTTTAATGCGACGATTTTATAACACACTTATAAAAAACGTTTTATATAAAAACCGCAGTTGTTGGGGCAAAATATAAATATTTATTTAATGTAAACACCAGAGACGATTATTTAACTGTTAGCTGTTGTGAACTGTCAAAAATATAATTTAGATTTTTTTTATTAAGCATAAAATAACAGATTATTTAATAAATAAATTAAAAAAACAGGTGGTGCAACACCGCTCATTCCAGATGAGAAATAGTACTCTCTAACTTAACGAAAATGGGTCATTCCATTAGTTCAAATAGCTAGCATGGCGCATGAGAATAATTAACTACGTTAATATTCTTCGTACGTATATAATAAAAAAAAGACCCGGACGTCCATCATCATTAAGTAACCGTTATAAGCGAAAGTTGTTGAGACAAGCCTCAAATTATACATTGACTGCAAGTTAAATTGCTGGAGAAGCAGGTGTGAGTGCTTTTCACAACAATTCAGCAAATTATTCATTTTCACCTTTTGCACAAAAATGTCCATCAAAATTCACCATTGACAACTAAACACGTAGCATGGATAGAAGAATAGCAACGAGTAGTATATTCTAAAAAAAACGAGTTTGACTTGATAGGCCGAATAGATGGAATTACCATTTTCACAATTTGCGTAAAAAACCAGTAAAATGTAATGATTAGGCGTGCAATTGGGAGGCTAAGGATTATCTTTTAAATGTTTAAGAATTTTTACGACGTGAAGCATCTGTCATTGATGATGAAATTTTGTTTTTCAGAAAGATAATGATAGCGTTCATACCTCAAAGATAGTAAAGGATTATTTCAACAATAGTAAAATTGAAACATTGGATCTACATGGGATGTACCTCAGGTACCTGAGGAACATCCGATGCAGAAGCGATGGATGATTTTAAGTCACCTAGTGAACTATTTTGTTTACCTCCTTTAAACACTATAAATGACAGCTATCATATATAGTGTTTGAAACATTCTGAATAATGTTAAGGTCAGGGAATCTATTTGGCCATTTCAATGTTTTAATTTTACTATTCTTGAAATAATCCTTTACTATCTTAGAGGTATGAACGCTTGAACGTATGAACTTTTTTATGTACGAGATGTCAGGTACAGTACCTGACATCTCGTACATAAAAAAGTTGTACAATTCTTTACCTTCTAGAATGCTTCAAGCGATTCAAAAAATGGTTAAAGTAACCACTACTGATTTTTTAAACTTGAAACATCTTTTTTAAAAAAAGACAACATAAATTTTTTGCAAAAGCGTCTTAAAATTATGTCGTACTGAAAAAGCAGTTGTTTTTTTGTTGTTGTTGATAAAAAGCAAATCATGCTTAAATTATTTAAAAAAAGTTGTATATTTTTGTAAACCCTTTGCTTTCATTTACTATAAAAATTTGTTTAAAAGTATAAATGAGTAGTAGAGTTTTATAAATATTTTTGGGGTGCCTTATTATTTCGTCGCGCAGTAAAACACTTAAGTAAAAAATAAACCATTTTATAAACCTCTTATGAGCTCTATGCATGCGCAAAAGGTTCGCATGTTAATTTTTTTTTTTAAAGTTCTTTAGAGCATTACTATTTTTAGCGTTTACTAAAAAAAAATATTGAAGTAAGTAAGGAATAAACGTAAAAAAGATCGGCTTGGAATACATGATAAATAAACATAGAAATGATCGGTTTGGAAATGACCTGTGTTTTACGGATCTAGACAGCTAGGATATAATACATTATATATAAATATAAATATATATATATATATATATATATATATATATATATATATATATATATATATATATATATTAATATGTATATATATATATATATATATATATATATATATATATCTATATACGTATGTATATATATATATATATATATATATATATATATATATATATATATATATATATATATATATATACACACACTCAGTGAGCATTGTATAATAAAGTTTAAAACCGTGTAAATAAACACAAAAATTACCAAACCACTCCTTAAACGCGTCGAAGGACCATGATAAACAACCAGAATTGTTATCCAAAAAAAAAAAAAGTCATATACAAGTCATATACAAAGTTGCTCGGTAACAAGCTGAAGTTGATCTGTTGATTTTGTTAATTATTTAAGTAAAATCCAAATCACTTTAGTAAAAAAAGATTGAAAAATTAAAATAATAAAACAATAAAGTTCTTGAAGAATGAAGCTAATAATGATATTGATTTAGATTAATAAATCACTCATTGTTTTAATATTTACTTCAAACTGAAAAACGCTGAAGCATTCTTTATGTATATCCATAGTTTAAGCCAAACATAAACTGCTGGAGAATGTGCAAATACAAACGGTGTTCAAGTACGTTAAAAAACAAAAATAACAAGACATGAAAAAAAATTACAATATATTTACGCGTTGTGGTTGTCAACTTAAAATATGATAGAAAATTTATAAAGGTTTTAACTCTAACCTTCGTTACTTTTGCAGTGTTTTACGCTAAATCCATTATAGCATCTAATTGTAATAAATTGCCTTTGAAAGTTATGTACCTTAGTAAAATATGGCCTTTGCTATAATGCATTATTTCTAAATATGTTAAAAAGCTTTGCTATTAATTATAGATAACAATAAAGTTTTTTTTGTCGAATAAATTAATGATTAAAAGGTAAATTTGTTATGGAGTGGATCCCGTCACTTTCATTTATATGGTGAATTTGTTTTGGACTTAAGTTACTCAACTTGAAAGGCTAAATTGCTAATAATATCCGTCAAAAAAGTTTAATTTGTTTTGTATATCTGATTTTTCTATTATATTATTTATGTAGATACTTTTCTTTAGCTTTCTATATATGTTGAAAATAAGGTTATTTTTTCATGTTGAAATTTCAATAGTAAGAGAAAAAAAATATCGCGACGTTCCATCGCGACGTTCTAATCGCAAACAGTAATCTCAATATGTTAATAGATTGATCTCCCAAGTAATAAATTTAATTATTTTAGTGACATGAGGTTATAATTATCATGTTTGATATCCAACATTTTGAGTTTTAAGTTCATACAATTTAAAAATAACGAAAACTTTAGGAGACGGCGTATAAAAAGGCATTTATTACTTATGTTTTCCGAAAATTTTTTACTTATAACCTAAGCTTCAAACAGTAGAAAAACATATTTTTGAAGCACATAAAATATTCAATAATTAAAGTTTTTCAAAAAGTGGACTTAAAACAAAATAGTCCAAACCTCGCAATTTCTTTTTATTATGAATTGTAATATAATATAATTCATTATTATCAACAGCGAGATTACTATTTCTTTATAAATTTTTTTGTTATATTACAATCTGAATACCTCAGACCGTCATCAGACGTAAAATAATGCATATCTAAAAACTGCTGCAAAACAAACCTTATTAAAAACCGTTAATAAAACAATATTAAACAGCGAAGACGTTAATCAATTTTTTGTTGGTGTTATTTTTATTTACTTAAACAGTGATTTCAGTAAGATGAAACAGTTAGATTCATTTTTTCATAGCGCTGTCGCTGTTGTAAAATTTTCATAAAATAAATCAACCGGGGGTTGATTTATTTTATGAAATTTCGTACAAAAATAATCTTTACATATTGTTTTAATTTTTTTTCATGGTAGTTATCATTTACAGTGGCTTGTCATGTTATTAGAGTTAGAGAAAAAAAAAAAAAACACCACTAAAAACCTTTGCTCCTCGCATAATCATTTTCTCTTTTATTATTTTTTACTTTAGCGACGTTGCCGTGGTTGTTATTTTGTAAATGGCAACATTGCTCATATCTTTTATTGTCATTCTTATCATATATTGTCAGTTTGAACAGGACGCTGCATAAAGTGGTTGTCTGAAGTGTTTCTTTCTACAAACAAGTTTAATTTAATACCCGTTGTAAAGATTATTTTGTGACTAACATTATATACTTTATTAATCACAAAGGTGTTTTAGGGTTACCCAAAAGTGCGAAAAAAAATTTTATTTTTAATTTAAACATCCTAAGGTTTCCTATCTATTACACTCAATATAAAAAATCCCTTCCGAAAATATTTCTCTTTAAATATGTTGGAAACAGCTTCAAGTAAAAACTTAGTTTTAATTTCAAAAATGAACGTCAGTGAAAATGGAATATTTTCAACCTAGTTATGAAGGAAATTAAATTTAAGCTGTTTTTTGAAATTATATTCTTTGTTAAAAATAATAAACTGATTTAAAAAAAATCATTACAATTATTTTCTAGCATCTCTTTATTTTATTAGCATGAGTTGAGACTGTGGTATTTTTTTGAAGACAAGATTTCTATGTTCTCGAACAACAAGCAATATATTCTGGCGTTGATTTTCATCGTTAATCTTTACAATCCAAGCGTGCTTTGAATCTTTATCCATCTGTTTAGGAGGTCCCACAGTTTTTTCTTTAAATAGCTTTGATGCCCCATTTAATATGGATCTCTACAATATAGTGCCATTACAAGAGCGAAAGAACTGGTTGTCCCAAAACTCTGAATAAAGTTACAAGTGCTCCTGGTTTCTTTCCTGTGTTTGAAACTGTTGTGTCACTACACACAGCAATTATCTTCTCTGATATTTTAAAATATTCTACCAGATTTTGGATTACAGCAGCCATATCATTTTCTTTTCTACTGTCCACAGGAATAACCCCATGAAATCATTGTTTGATCAAAATTCAAGACTCTTTTCCTCGATTCCTTTTTTTATGTGCTTTAAACTTTTTCCATCAAAGTGAAGCACCAAGGACTTGTTCTTTATCGTTATACATATACTCATGACGGACTTTACAACCTAAACAGATTTTTATCTTTAAATTCAATAGCTTTATTAGTTTGTTCTTTATTCAGCAGTCTAAATCTAAAGTCTAATTATATTACAGTCTTAAAACTAAAATATTAAAACAGTGTATTTGTTACCATTAGAATGGATTAGATTGTATCTGTCACTTCTGATTGACTTTCTGCTTATCTTTAATTCTTTGATATCTCCTTTAAGATAATTTACAATGCTTGAGACAAACAGAGTTTAATCTCTTACATTGATGCCAGCTCTCATACATGTTGGTGTAGTTGCAGCAATCAAACCCTCTCTAGTGATTTTCTTTTTTACTTCTAAGGTTGAGGGACCAGATCTGTGTCTTGATCAGCCAAAGTTGTTTCATTGCTAAAGTTAGAGTGATAATCTTCTCTATTTGGGTACAGCTAGGCAGGACCTATTAAAGAAGTAGTTTTTAAATTTAAGTTTTAGTATGAAGAAATCTTATTTTTCTCTTGCATAACATGATATTAAAAAGGGGGCGAGAGAGTGGTGTTAATCAGAAAGTATTGACCAGGAAATATTTTTAAAAGGTATTAAAAAGTATTATTCCTTAAGATTGATTTTTCTTTACATTTTTTAAAAGGTGGTTCATATTTTTACTGATATAGTCCTGATCTTTATTGTCTTTTCTTTCCAGATCATTAAGAACCAACCATTCTTTTTCAGCTTTCTACTTCAGCTCTTCGTGCCTAGTGTACCTGTCAATTCTCCTCCCGTTAAAACAAACCAAAACTTTTGAAATTTGATAAATAAAAATGTTTAAATATTTGACAGATCTTAATCAGTTTTAGCTTAATAAAATGTTTCTTACCCTGGCCTCTAACTCTTCATCAACACAAGCACTGATAAACATTTTTCAATCATGATCAATCATAAGTTTTTAATCATGAAGAATCTTGTAGCACTGTCTCTTGATATGGAAGTATCCTGAAGCATAGAGTTCTCAAACTGTTGTGAACTGATGTCAAAAAGTTTATCAGTCATTATCTTCTCATGTTGTTTTTGAGATGCATTTGGTTTCATTTTAAGTGTTTTTTCATTACAAACATCTTTGTAATGAGAAAACACTTGAAACTAATATTTTTAAATTTCCAAAATATTGTTTAGCATGCTTACTTCTGAAATAAAATAGTTCTAAAAACCACTAGAGATCCAAGTATTTACAATACTCTGAAGCAAACAATATTCTTATGTCACAGCAATGCAGGGCCCATTAGTTCCTTTGTATTTCATATCTCCAGAAGATGTCTTTTGAGCACGAGCAAAGGTAGCCTTATTGGCCTGAATCTTTTAACCATGGCGAAAAAATGTACAAAATTATCTGAAAACATGATTATTAGTTGACAATTGCCTGCAAGGTAGAGAGCTCAGTGGAGTTTCAAGGAGATAAACAGGTCTTCTTTGGTTGTAATTGATTGGTTTTCTGGTCTCTGTTTTTAGCTCTTTTTTTAGCTTTTGCACTTCCCATTTTTCTAAAATGTTAAAATGTTTAAAAAAAGAATTTATTTAAACATTTAGAAAGTTAAATATAAAAACTAATCAACTGTGCTTTTAATTGTATTGAGTATTAATTTAATAAGAACTTAAGAGCAGACAGTAGTAGCAGTGAGGTGGTAGGGTCCTAGGGGTTGGAATTTGTGGGCATTGTCAATATAATTAAAAATGAAAATAAACAACTACACTTGAATAGGAGCTCATTTTGAAATGCTGTCTGCTGAAATTCGTTAAATAAACTGTTTTTTAACATTAAAAAATATGTATTATTTATAATATTTGAAATTATCATATTAAATGTCTTATGCAATGTACAAGATATTGTTTTATTTTATAAACATGTATAACATGTTTATTAACAAAAGTTGCTGATTCTTTGATAAAATGGATTTTTACTTGTAGGTGTTAAAAGCATCAAGCAAACTTAAAATTTTGTCTGGAAACTCATATTAGTTAGCAAAATCCATAGGACACACTGCGGACCAGATTGACCCCAGGGTTAGTTGTTCCCTAGGTCTGATTTTTCTTTTCCAATAGTTAGATATAGATTAGTACAGCAAGTTTACTAATGTATATTTATATCATGTTTTTAGTAAAAGTTAATCTTTTTCGTGATATCATACCTTATAAGATCTTCTTGAAGTCCTTCAATAAGCTTTTGTTTATATTCTATGTATTGTTATAAATTGTTATAGTAAAAAAAACTAAAAAAAAAATTTTAAATCATAAAAATGTTTATAAACTTTTAACAAAAACCACCGAAAATCCGCGTAGTTGATAAATTGTGTAAACAATTGCGGGCTGTTTATATAAAACGTGTGCTGTTTGTTTCACACAATTTGGTAAAGTCATCTAAAACTCAAAAGTATGCTCCTACAATTAAAGCAACATTTTAAATCTTTGTCTGGAACCAGTAAAGTTTAGATGTAACCAACTACCTTAAAATTACATAATAATGAAACCAAGATGAAGTACCTGGGGAACTAGATGAAGAAGATATCAAATAAAGTTCTATCTTTTGGTTAATCTATGTTTTGTAGTTTTATTAGTTTTTTATTATTTATGTTCTCATTTATGTTTTCATTTACCTCAGCACAGTAGTTGATTAAAATGGAATCCATAATTCCATTTTAATCTACGAATTCCAGATCTGTGATACCAATTGCTTCGCTTGTACAAATATCAAAATCTATGTTTACGTAATCTTTAACAGCAAAATCTTTGTCTTCTAAACCACGTGGTCTAATCTCGTTGTCGTTTTCTTTAAGCAATTCGAAAGGATTATCTTCACCATTTATACTTGCAACCTGCATTTCCTGCAAGATGCTTGCCTTTTAAAAAAAATGCATTACACTGTTTGTCGGTATAGCATTTCATGACTTGACTAACATGCTTATAGCTTCAAGAATGTTAATGTTAGAGGTTGTTTTACCAGTATTAATGTATTTGATCTGACGCCTCCCATCATATGTTCCTTATGACTCTCTGGTTTATTGGTTGAGTTTTGGAGGTTGTGTTTAGTAGTAAAAAAATAGTTCAACTACATTGAGATTGTCAACAATTGTGATGAGCTAGGCAGTTATTTATAAAGAGAGCAGCTTTCTACCCTCAGCATTAAACTTAAAAAATAGTCTGAAAAACAACACTATGTCTATTTTATATATATATATATATATATATATATATATATATATATATATATATATATATATATTATTATATAAACAATATTTTCTCTATTTTATATAACATAATACATAGTATAACAACATTATGTCTATATATATATATATATATATATATATATATATATATATATATATATATATATATATATATATATATATATATATATATACATATATATATAAATATATATAAATATATATATATATATATACCTTATATGTACATGTATATATATATATATATATATACCTTATATGTATATGTATATATATATGTATATATATATATATACATCGTATATATATTTATATATATCATATATATATATATATAACGTATATATATATCATATATATGTGTGTGTATATATATATATATATATATATATATATATATATATATATATACATACATCATATAATATATATAACTATATAACTATATTATATATATATTATATATATATATATATATATGTATATATATATATATATAAATTAATATATATTATATATGTATATAAATATATATATATATTATATATATATGTATATATATATGTATGTATATATATATATATATATATATATATATATATATATATATATATATATATATATATATATATTTATATATATATATGCATATATATATATATGCATATATAATATATATATATATCTATATATATCTATATATATATAGCACATAATATCAATCTAGGGGAGTGTTGCGGTGTTTATCCAATAAGAAAAAATTTTGAGATTGATACATTTATCAGAAAAAATCCAAGCATGCCAACTTAACTTAAGAAAATTTTAGAATAAAATGTGAATAAAAATAGCATTTACGAGCCGCCAAATTTTTCTGCTTTTCTTGAGAATTGTGGCATTAAGCAGGAAATAAAAACAGAGCAGTTCTTTTTGCAAAAGAAGACTTTTTTTAAAAAAATGTATATTTTTCTAAACTTACTATACATGGCATTGACACCTGCTAAAAATCTTTTTTTCTTTTAATTATTTATTTATACAAAATTGAAAATTAAAAGTTTAGTTCTATTTTACAAAAAAAAAGTCATTCATATAATTAAAAAATATATGGGTTTTTTTGAAAATAAAAACTTCACCATAGTGAAATTTTTCTTTTCAAACACCAAACCGTATTGGTAAATTATTTTTATTAAAAGTTGTCTGTAGTTGACAGTACCATTATAAATTGTAAAGTGTGTCAAAAGCACTGATTCTCGCTTAGGATGACGTTTTATACAGGTGAGTGAGATTAAATCTCGTTAGTTAATTTGTATGCTCAATTGCACCATTTTAATTAGAAAAGTATAAAACCATGGGGTTTTTTAAATGCAAAATTTCGTCTTTCCCTAGATTCTGACCTGAATCTGGATTCTGATATGAATCCTTTTTTTGTAAAATGTGTGAAACCCGTTTTTGTAAAATGAAACCCGTTTTTTGTAAAATGTGTGAGTTAAATAAGGTTTCACATCGCAGCATACGTGATAAGACAAATATTGTCTTCTTTTTACCCTAGTCATGAATTTAATTTTTATGTTGAGCAGCCGTGGCGCAATGATTAGAACCTGGAACTTAAATCGAATCCTGCTCAAAGCATATAGGTTATCGGTTAGGCCTGAAATGGGGAACCAACTCATTAAACTCTTATGCCCTTGTTGCGCTGCTTTGTTATAAGACCATTAGGTCTTATTGCACATAAAGGCATTAGAGTATTCTTAAATAAAAATAGTAAAAAAGTTTATATAGATAGGACAAAATTGTATGCATTTTTAATTGTATAAAAATTTTTGTCAAATATTTAGTACATATTAATCAGTATTTTTCTCGGTATCAACCAATGGTTGCAATACAGATGATAGTGAAATAAACTTTATTCTTTTTATTTGAGTCGCTTTACAGCATTAATAAGTCGCAGTTGTTTTCTTTCGCATTTTTTTTTCCTGTTGGAATTTATCATGGTGATTTTTTAGCTTTACTAAGCATGCTTCTTGAAAAGATAAAACGAAGTATTTAAGCTGACTTTCTCTGTTCGCTATCTTTTTACGAACGGTCTCTTAAGTATATGCCAAGACATCATTATCTCGATCACCTGAATTGATAGAAACATATACTCAATAAAAGTATAAATATATAAAAAAAATTTAAAATTTTGAATTATTTTAAAATTAAAAATTTATTAAAAGTTGCATTGTTGCTATATCACTTTGTGAAACCATTGACTTACCAGGGTAGGAAGAGTATGCAAACGTAAAATCTGACACCGTCGTAAAATTAAAGTTTGGTGGTTCTAAGATTTATTTTTATTTTTGATTTGTGAGATCGGTAAAACTACTCACAATGATGTCAACATATTTCACAACTTGATTGACTAAATATGCAAGCTGCTTATCATGAGCAACTGTGTTTCCTTCCAAAATAGAAGCGTTGCTTTATAACGAACTGTGAATTGCGTTATCTCCTTCAGTGCCATTTTGTAATTGTTCTAGATGATTAGCAACTTTTTCAGTAACCATAGAAGCATCAAAGTCTGAAAAATTAGTTTCTTAAACATTTGATGATTGGAATTTCTAATATAATACAATAAATAATACTATTGAAATGCAAATTAGTAAACTATATGCTTCATTCAGAATTTTTATTAATTTGTACATAAAATATTTTTTACAGTCACAGTTGCTAGTTTAAAGTTTACATAACAATTTTTATTGTATAGTAGTACCAGCAAAAACACAATAGTACAATACTAACAGAAGAACAATTGTTTTCAGTAACTTCTGTTTTTTTGGTAATGCTTGATTTTAATGTTCAGGTATATGGACATGTTGTTAAAATCTAAACGTTTCAGTGCACTCCAGGTCACAAACCCATTTTATCAAGCAAGATTTTTGCTATTTTTAAACAGATAATTGCAGCTTGTTAACTGAAGAATTCATTTCAGTTTCCATTATTTGTAAACATTGTGATGTAGTTGGAGTCATGACATTATTAACATTAATAAGAAGTCCACTTTCTGTTGCTTTCTCAAGTACATTCAAATTATAATTCTCACTTGTGCCAATCGGTGATTCACCGATACTGTTGTGCAAAACGTTTTCAACGCCTCGATCATTATCTGCACCAGGTATTGAAATGTCATCAACGGTTGTAGCAGCTGATATAACTGGGTGTAGATAGTTTGGCAAAAATGCATCATGAGGAATAGCCTCAGGATTTAATGGATAAATTCCGCGCAACTTGAACCCAGACATAATGTTCCTAGAAGTCATTGCTTTTTCCCTAGCTAAAGCAAATATCCCAGTAAAATTTGAACAACAAGTAATAATTCCTGAAAACTGACCCATCAGATTTTGTGCTGTATAGCGAAAATAATCCTTCAGTGGCTTGAATAAGGCGTGGTCGCATGATTGAAGCTAGTTTGATGTATGTGAAGGCATTTCAACTAAACATATATGGTTCTGGATAGCAATATCAATTAGCTCAATAAAATTGTAAGAATCTTGCCTATCCAGAATCAATAACTAAGGACGTTGGGGACCAATGTTTTATAAAAATGTCTTGATAAACAATAGTTTTGCTAGGCCCTGTTTAATTAAACCACTATCGGACTAGCTCCAATTTTTTCCTGGAGGTGCGAACTCAGTGTTAAAATTCCATATAGATATGGATGTTTTTCCCTTCACTATAACCTAAGGTGGAACGAACTTGCCCTGTGCATTCGCAGATGCAATAACAGTATTCGACTCTCGTTTTCCACTCCTTCAACTATGGAGGGTTTTTTTGACTTTTCGTGCCACCACTTTATTTGGTTTTACGTCAATTTGTAGACCAGTTTCATCCATATTCTATATGGGTTCTGGTTTAAAGTGAAAACCATTCTTCACTATGACGTCATTTAAAGCACTAAAGTACTTTGACACTTTATCTTTATCCATTCACTGATTTTAAACTGAAGCTGTACCTTCAGGTTGTTGGAAAGTAAACTTATGCCCATGCTGGCGTTCAACCCTAGTCCACCACTGGTTTTTTGGAAATCTTTTCTTGAAGTTCAATTTGTGCTTTTTGGCAAATTATTCCAGCATAATTTAGGAACTTTGACTTTCCAAAACCTACCCCTAACTTTGCTCTATTGCTGGCATAACTGATAAGATTTTCTTCCAGACCAAAAGGTAGGGTAGGTTTTCTTCCTGGCTTCGCTCCAATAACAACTTTTCCAGAGTCTGTCTCTCAGCATTTTACGTGGCACATTGTACAAAATTGTTGCCTTACGCACCGAAAATGATGGCTCTGATCTTAAATGCTTAATTGTACTCATCATATTTTCTTCACTCAATTTGAGAAATTTGCCCCGTTTCTTAACAGTGACTGATTGATCAATAAAATGATTAGAACCATTAATACAAGTTAAAGAAACATCAGATGTTGAAGGAAACTATCATGAAAATGAGTTGTATTATAACATATTGCAGCCATATTGTTACAGAAACAATCCAACCAACATTCGGTGAAATCTTGGGAATAATCTACATCCCTCAATTCTTGTTTTAACCTTTTTTTTTCAAAGACAATAACCAGATAAATGAAATTGGAGTATGAATGTCCTAATAATTTGATAAAGTGCTCAAAATTTACAAGAATAACAAATATTAACATGCGGTGAAAATCATATGTTAGTATTTATAACCTAATCCCAACATTTTGAACTTAACGCTTTGGACATAATGTTTTAATTATTTTAATAACATTAGTTTTAAAATTGAAATTAAATAAAACAATCGTAAATTACATACCCATTATTTCACAGTTTAATAAAAAAAAAAAAACTATTATAAAAAAAAACTATAAAAAAAAATCACAATATTATAAAAAAAAACATAGCATAAAGAGAAAATTATATAAATCAGTTCTAAATTCTTTCTTACCTTTAATTATCAGGAAAAGAAAATGCAATACCAGACAAAGTTTACTTATTTGCAATTTTTCCTATGTTCTTCTTCTAGCTAATTCATTTTGTTTTGATGAACATGCCTGGTGGGAAATCGAATAGCGAAATGCTATCTGTAATCGTAACAATAAAAACAGCGAGTTGGCCACGAGGATCGCTAGTTTTTTAAGTTAGCGAAAAGCTTTTGATACTTGTAAAGTTAAAGACAGCAATTTAGCTACCAGGACAGCTAGCATAATAAGCCAAAGACCCACTGGCTATTGTAGCTAAATTCATTTTTTAATTAATTTCCTTAATAACAATACACAGAGGAAGGATAATGTTTTAAAGGCAATCAAAAACGCATTAACGTGGATATTATCAATTTTTGTCAAAGCAACTATCAAGTAAATTTGGGGTTCAATTTTATCCTAATGCCAAGGATGTTGAAATAAGGGTAATTAATTTATAAAATAATTTCCTCAATAATAGATAAAATAAAATTACATATAAAATGTATTTCTTTGTAAACATTCAAAAACATTATGTTCTTAATATGTATCATTACGAAATTTTATGATTTTGAATTTCAATTATTTTTTAAATAGGTCATTCCAATTTAATCATAAAATAATGGGGGTCACGGCAAAAGGTTTTTGCTGTTAAAACTGGTAGCGTAAGTCTTAGTTTAACATGCTGCATCTATTTTTGCCCACACGGGCGAGAATGAATGCATTGGACGACAATATATTTATTCTGTGGGTGAAATTGAGTTAATTTGGTAGGTTGAGCAGAAAACAGTTTTATACATATTCTACCATTTCTTATTTTATTGGTTTATTTTTTGAACTTTTTATAAGACTTTTATCCATCCAAGGATTTAGCATCGTTTTTTTTTGTTTTTTTAGTTTATTTTAATTCGTATCATTTAGTTAATTTTAATTTATATTAGGTGGGAGAGTTTAGCCGCCACTATTAAAACTTAACTTCATACACACCCAGATTATTCACAATACACAACTAGTAAGTAATGCTAGCCTGGAAAATTATCTTTTAAAAACTCAGATATAAATACCAATAAATAATTTTTTTAAAAGGGAAATTTCTTTAAAGAATTCTAAACTTTAATGTAACAGATGGTGATTGTATATGCTTCTCTTTTAACGAATCTGTTTAATTTTAATAATCTATTCGATTTAAATAGTTTTTTACAACATTTATAAAAAAGTTATAAGAAGTGTAACACTAAGGTATGTTAAACAATTATATAAATTAGTGCTTCCCAAAACGGGAAAAATCCCCCCTGGAAAGGCGCTGTAATAATTTAGGGGGTGATTGAAGCGATTAAGAATTTTTTGTAATCAAGTTATCTTTCACAAAAGAAAAAAATAAAATAGTAATAATAATAATAATAAACGCGTTGCGCCATAATCACAATTGGTTTGAGACAACAGTTTCATTGCTATCATGATAAACTCGAGACTCAGTATCCATTGGAGAATTCTGTATCTCTGTAACTGTTTTAGAAAACTTTTCAGTTACTAAACTTATATATGTTAAATATACCTTTCGTATTCTTTTACTTCTGACGACATATATAACAGCGTTAAAAGCCGAGTTAAGTTCGCACAAAGTAAGAGCAGAGAACAAAACATTTAATCCATAGGCAACAGAGTCGTATTTTTTTGAATATAATATAGATGCAACATAAAAACTAACTGCAACAGATGGGAGGTATAAAACTATCAGTGATATTGATATTAGCATCATAGTGTCGGTCAATCGCTTTTCCACAGTATTGTGTTGTAAAACGTGAATTTCTTTAGCTCTTAATTTCTTTTTAATTGCAAATAACAAATAAGTGTTTATAAATAACACTGATATTAAATTGCTTGCTATAAATGCTGCGATGCAGAAAAAAAATACCGATCTTTGGGGAAGTGTACCTTGCTTATAAACAAGAAGTGTATACCAAATGCCCAGTCCAAAAGAAATTATAAAATGTAAAATTATTATAAAGTAAAGATAACTGATTTTAAAGTAAAGTCCACAACATTTTTTCTCATTGAAAATTGCTATAAATCGTTCTATTGATATAAGTACGACAATTGATCCGGAAAAAGCCAAAGGAAAGGCAATCCAAAATCCTATTATAGCTATGGTTAAACAACCAATTTGATTTAAATTCCTTGATAAAATCACTTGTAGTGGAATATGAACTAAAGCAACTAAAAAATCAACAACACTTAATAATAAAACAAGTTTTTCATTGCGCGAGTAACCGTTTTTTCTTTGTGACTTGCACAACCCTACGAGCAAAACAATATTTGATATGAATATAAGTACTCCATTTGTTATGTTAATAGAGCTTAGTATAAAACCATTATGACCTTTGGCTACTTCCGTGTAAGGAGCACGGCAAAACTTGTCAGTCTGCTTTGTCTTGAGCAAATAGGACAAATAGTATTCATAACTCATGTTACTCATTTTTAACAGCAGTTAAAATAATATGATTTACTTTTTGTAATTCATGCTATACGACTTTAATTCATTTCTACATTTTATTTGTTGAATAATTTAGGTAGAAATATTTTTATCTTTGTTGTTTAAATTTATTCAAGTTTTTAAACATTGAAACATTTATGTATAACCGTCTATATCGGATCTTTTTATTTAAGTTCTCTAACAATTTTACGCTATTCAAACTTTCTTTGGCGGGTGTATTAATTTATTTCTAAAACAAAGCGAATTTGCTGAGCGCAAATATGTTAGTTAACTGTTTATCTAATGGAACTTTTTTGTTTGATCGTTAGTGGTTACTGTATAACCGTTGTTTTAATTGTAAATAATTTTATCATTACAGTGTAATATTGGTTACCTTGAGTAATACTTAAAAAATAAATCACTTAACAGCCACAAATGTTGATTACATTAAACTGCAAAACAAATGTTGATGAAATATACGATTGAGATTTTTTTTATATTTTGTTATAACTTTTTATTTAATGATATTATTGTCGTTTTAGAATTTATTTATTACATTATTTATTAAATAATGAGAAACTGCACATTTAGAAAACTGAAACTCGTTTTTTAGTTGATTTTACCCGCAACTGCTCAAGAAGCAGGTTCATTCTACAAGAATTCTTTTACATTTTATACAATCCAACAAAATCTTCAAATGCTTGCAGTTCATTAAAAAAGTCAACAAGCCCATGATTCTTATCACTCATGAATCTTACAGAGCCTGACAACTTTATCTGAGCAATAAAAAGTTAAAAACAGCATGAAAATAAATACAGTGTCCTGAAAAACAAATGGGACAGTTGGTTTTTAAAAAAATAAGCCTTTAAATTTTTTAATAAAAATAAACACAGAAAAGGAGTTTTTGTGAAAGATATTTTTACAAAAATCAAGCACTTTTTCATATTTTTTTAGAAATTTTATGGGGAATCTGAATCTGCAAAAAAATAAAATAAAATATGTCTTGGGGGAATGCTTAGTTTTCAACGAGAAATTGCCTAAAGTATGAATAATTAAAGAGAAAAAATTATAAATAAGTTATTATAATCTTATAATTGTATAAAAAAGAAACCTGTTTAACACAACGTTCGATAGATTGGGAATGGTATGGCCAATCTGGAACAGCTTTGTTTTGAGCTTGATTTGCCAATCTGGAACAGCTAAAGGCTTGTGGTAAGTAGTGGTTCGTATATTGAATTTTTCTCAATTAAATTGGTCAACTTATTAGCATCATTATTTATGCATGGGCTTTCGCGAATTTTTACTGAATTATCTCCGATCTGAGTATTATCGTCTCCTTCCCGCCTAATCTCTAGCACCTTTTGCACTCTAAACTTTCGTTCCTCTTTATTTTTGGAATACAAAAGAGTCTGAATAATGCATTCTCTAAATGCAAAACATGCAGATTTCTTTACAGTTTTCATTACTATTGCAACAACCTATTTTTTTGATATTTTAGTTGTTTCAATTAAAATAAAATATGCCGAGGTCCATCTAACCGGAAATGTTTTACCTTTATTTGAAACCAGCAAGGAAAATACACACCAACTATAAATTCAATAATTTAACTTCTAATTTTAGAATTAGACTTCTAAGGTTTAGAATTCTAGAATTAGACTTCTAAGGTTTTTTTCTGTTAGAAAGTTAATTGAAACCCATAATCTACAAAAACAGTTGGCTGTAGAGGGCCATCTGGAATGAGAAATAGAACCTGACTCAAGGTTTATTAAATTTTCAGGTAACGCTCCAGATTTTATTGCTGTTACAATTCTGTATCCGTAAGCCTGATCAGCCGAAAGAACATTAAGTATTTGTCTGGCAACACAATAAGTGGTTCACCTAAAGTTACTTTTTCAAAGTTATTGTTTGCATTCAGATCTGTTACCGTATCAAGCAGTTTTCCTAATTCAACAGACCATTTATGGTTTAAAAGTGTTTTTCCGTCTAATTCAGCTATTAGATGTCTGATGGATAGTTTATTAGTAAGAAGAGCGTTTATGAGCCAGTTCAACCATTTATTAAGTTTTAATTCAACAAACTGTATGACACCTCCTTCTCATCTAGTATTCACATTTGTTGAATCACCGCCCAATGTAGTGTAATGTTTTTCTTTGATAGATCCAGGAAAAAAAAGATCCTCCTACTTCTATTTTTATTTTTGGAACGCCTTTTCTACTATCAAACTAAGTACAATTGATATTCCCATTGTCTATAGATTTTAAAGTTTCATTTTTTAATTCAATCATAACTTGAGCTCTTTTAATTCAATCATAGCTTGAGCTCTTACTATTTTTTGATGGTCGACAATAAACTGTGTATCTTTCTCAGAAATCAATCCAGCATCAATCCAGGCAGCTGTAGTCAAAGCCGTAGCAGCTCTAGAAGAAACTCCGTGCCTGAAAATATAAAAATTTTTAGGTATATTTTAATGAAGGGAGTTTTCTTTTTGATTAAATGTAACTAAACATATTTTACCTGAGGCTATTTATTGTGAAATTTTGAATACTTTTAGTATTATATTTAGATTTTTTTACTTTCAAATAACTTGAAGTAGTAGATTCTGTGTTGAATTTATCGTAAGTGAGTTCATCTTTAGCCATTGAAAAATCATTATTTAAGGTTTTATTTGTTGTTATGCTCTCTGCCCTTTTATACTCCTTAGAGCAGTTGCATGTAATGTGGGCTGGTTATTTACAAAAAGCTTTGCATCCAATTCTTTCCCAGAGCCCAAACGTTGTCCAGAAATTGTCCATAAGACGTCTCCTGGACGTCTAGACGTCTGACGGACGACGTATGCCCACTGAGTTACAATATGGAATTTGACACTTACAATTTAAGGTATCAAACAGTTTATCGAGCTTTAATATAAACTCTTTTTTATTCTCTTTATTTTTTTTGTTTACAGATATTTTAAAAATGCAACGCTGCAAGCTTTTATAATTTTGTGCACGATGTTCTTTTCAGCAAAAATAATAGCAGCTTTAAAATTAGCGTTTGGTTTTTGTCACTGGGTAATAACGAAACATGCTGCGTTTTTTGCCATATCTTTATATAAAAAAATTCTGGAGTTTGTATCACACTGTTCTCTTAATAGAACTGCTTATCGAAGTGTGTCTCTATATGTTGGAAGTTCAGAGAGTAACAACTCCTTTCCAGTACCAATGAATTCAGTTAAGGATTCTTTTATCGTATTTTTTGTCTTTATCGTTAACTTTTATTAAAGGTTGCCATAATTTGGTTCACAATTTTTAGTATTTATTTTAGTTTTTAATCAAATTATCTTTATATAATCTTATTTAATGACTTTTATGATCAAAAATATATTTCAATTGCATACTTGTTACTTATTTATAAGTAGTTGTGAAGTATTATAAGTTGATAAAAGTAATGTGATTCGAATTAACAACTTTTATTGTCGTCTTTAAAAGGAAATACAATTTTCTAAAATCAACTTCGAATAAAAAGCTATTTGACAATTTTTTATGAACTAAATGAAAAGTCTCGACATATTTATTATATTAAACTTATTTTAAATACTCAATATGAGTAATAAACTTATTTTTAAGTTTTTAAAAAATTTTTTTTTAGAAATTAAAATAGTTTGGCATTGTTGATCTTCGAAATACTTCATAGCAGAGGGTAGTTTAATTATTTCTCCTCTCCTGTAAATATTATTTCTCCTCCAAATAAATCGTATTGAAGTCATTTCTGTAAAAAGATGGATCCTTCAAGCAAGACATTTTCAGATCTAGTTTTTTATTTGAATATTCGGATTCGTCATAAATTCTTTACAAAATCCAACTACCTTTTTTTATAACTTCATAAAAAGTAGAAAAAAATCATCGCAGCCTACGACAACATTCTCTGTCGAAATCACGAAAATATCGAAAATTTTTCTAAAAACAACCTTCGCAAAAATTCCTTTTTTTTGACTTTTTTACCAAATATAACATTTTCATAAAACTCAACTTAGTTTTTTTGGAGTTTATCAAATATTTAAAAAATGTTTTTTTTAATTTATAATTTTTCTCTTTAATTATTCATACTTTAGTCATTTTCTCGTTGAAAACTAAGCGTTCCCCCAACAAGACTTATTTTTATTTTTTGTTTTACCAAATCCAGCTTTCCTATAAATTTCCTTACAAAAAAGAACTCCCATTACTTTTAAAGTTTGACAAAAACAGGAAAAAAACAACACTTATCGTACCATTCTTTGTCTTAAATATGAAAAAGTGCCCGACTTTGGTAAAAATACCCTTAATAAAAACTCTTTTTCTGTGTTTATATTTCTGACTTTTTGAACCAAATGTTCAATTTTCTTAAAATTTAACATTTT
The DNA here is from genome assembly GCF_038396675.1 of Hydra vulgaris. Lineage (NCBI taxonomy): Eukaryota > Metazoa > Cnidaria > Hydrozoa > Anthoathecata > Hydridae > Hydra > Hydra vulgaris. The sequence continues at coordinate 14,297,654 of NC_088934.1, read as the reverse complement.
GTTTTGGGAAACTGTAATTAAAAAATATTTTTTTAAATTATACTTTCCCCCTGCCAATTTGTCATATTTAAGTCATTTTCCCGTTCAAACAACGCTGAACCACCCAGCAAGACATGAATAAATTTTTTTTTTTTTTTGCAAACTCCGGAATTCCCATAAAATTCTTCACCAAAAGTAACCCTGCCGTTTTTGAAATTAGAAAAAAAAAATTGACACAATCTGGTCAAATTCTGGTCTGGCCTAATTCTGGTCAAATCAAAAACCTGAATGTATTTTCAACTGATACGTAAAAAATAAAGCGCTCAAGAAAGAAAGTTTTACTACTAAATAGGTGACATTAATTTGAATTGTTTTCAATATCACATCAACTGTGTAATTAAAAAGTTTTATAATTATGTATTTGAATATGGGGCATTTCCTTTAATCAATAAACCTGCATTACTGCAACACCAACTACTTTAATAGATATCATACTCACTTTCCTAACTTTTTCATCAATGGGCCCAAAAATACCCCATTTTTTATTTTAGCAAACTTAAAATCATTTAAATAAAAGTTAAGAGATACTTATTTGGCTCCAATAAAGTCTCTGCTTTATTGGAGCCTAATAAGTATCTCTGCAGATGCTAATCAATAAAGTCTCTGCTTTATTGGAGCCTAATAAGTATCTCTGCAGATGCTAATCAATAAAATCTCTGCTTTATTGGAGCCTAATAAGTATCTCTGCAGATGCTAATCAATAATGTCTCTGCTTTATTGGAGCCAAATAAGTATCTCTGCAGATGCTAATCAATAAAGTCTCTGCTTTATTGGAGCCAAATAAGTATCTCTGCAGATGCTAATCAATAAAGTCTCTGCTTTATTGAAGCCTAATAAGTATCTCTGCAGATGCTAATCAATAAAGTCTCTGCTTTATTGGAGCCAAATAAGTATCTCTGCAGATGCTAATCAATAATGTCTCTGCTTTATTGGAGCCTAATAAGTATCTCTGCAGATGCTAATCAATAATGTCTCTGCTTTATTGGAGCCAAATAAGTATCTCTGCAGATGCTAATCAATAAAGTCTCTGCTTTATTGGAGCCAAATAAGTATCTCTGCAGATGCTAATCAATAATGTCTCTGCTTTATTGGAGCCTAATAAGTATCTCTGCAGATGCTAATCAATAAAGTCTCTGCTTTATTGGAGCCTAATAAGTATCTCTGCAGATGCTAATCAATAAAATCTCTGCTTTATTGGAGCCTAATAAGTATCTCTGCAGATGCTAATCAATAATGTCTCTGCTTTATTGGAGCCAAATAAGTATCTCTGCAGATGCTAATCAATAATGTCTCTGCTTTATTGGAGCCTAATAAGTATCTCTGCAGATGCTAATCAATAAAATCTCTGCTTTATTGGAGCCTAATAAGTATCTCTGCAGATGCTAATCAATAATGTCTCTGCTTTATTGGAGCCAAATAAGTATCTCTGCAGATGCTAATCAATAATGTCTCTGCTTTATTGGAGCCTAATAAGTATCTCTGCAGATGCTAATCAATAATGTCTCTGCTTTATTGGAGCCAAATAAGTATCTCTGCAGATGCTAATCAATAAAGTCTCTGCTTTATTGGAGCCAAATAAGTATCTCTGCAGATGCTAATCAATAAAGTCTCTGCTTTATTGAAGCCTAATAAGTATCTCTGCAGATGCTAATCAATAAATTCTCTGCTTTATTGGAGCCAAATAAGTATCTCTGCAGATGCTAATCAATAAAGTCTCTGCTTTATTGGAGCCAAATAAGTATCTATGCAGATGCTAATCAATAAAGTCTCTGCTTTATTGGAGCCAAATAAGTATCTCTGCAGATGCTAATCAATAAAGTCTCTGCTTTATTGGAGCCAAATAAGTATCTCTGCAGATGCTAATCAAGCTTATGACACATTCTTTTAAACCCTTTTATGAAATATATAACGGTAATTTTCTGAAATGTAGGGGAGACCGGGGCTAGTTGGCTCGGTTTTTACTCTATGAGCACTGTAGCCCTAACAGTACATTTTTTTAAAAATATTAAAGTGTAGTCTTAAAGAGTATGGATTAGGGTATCTTATAAAATTTGCATTCATTTACAAAAAAAAAATTCTTGGGGCCTTTCCGGACCCTCAAAAAAAAAAAAAATTTGCGCTAACTTACCCCACCACGGGGTAAATTGACGCAAACTATAAGAATGATTATTAACGCACTATTAAGTGTAAAATTAATAGACATTTTTTTTAAATTAATTTTTGCAACAATTTTATCCGAAAATTTAATATTACTTTTAGCTGGTACCAAATATTAGTCCGTATAAAAGCAAAACAGTAGCCCTTTTATCAGTGGAAAAAAAAACTAAGAAAAATTTTTTTTTCAATTTTTTTGGTAGAATAAATATTTTCAATATTGTTAAAAATTAAAAAAAAAAAAAAATTTATTTATAAAAATAAATATTTTTTTCCATAGTAAATGCTATGAGCCAACTTACCCCGCGAAAAATTTGTCAACTTACCACGAAAGCTTTTTTTTTAATAAACAATCTATAGATCCTGAAAAACGGCAGCTTTGAAAAAAAAGTCTGACTGGATATAGTTAACCAATTGTGACTGGAACTTTTACAATAACTTTTTTTTCATACGACTAAATATTTTCTTTGTAAAGTAAAAAGGAAGCAATGTTCTAAAAGTTACGTTTTTGTCCAAAAAACGCATAAATCTCAATATTTCCCATGCGCATGCGCAATTCCTGACAATACTCTAGTGAATAATGAAATGATCTATAAGAAAGTTTCTGAGTAATTTTTGTCACTATCTGATAAAAGGCTCTAAAGATAAACGCAGTTATTCTACTGTGTTTTGTTAGCAAACTTTAACATATTTTGTTTTAACATTGTCCTCCTACTGTTACATTTTTTTTTATTTATCTAAATTTAAACATATCTTATTGGTAAAAGTATTTTACTTCTAGGACTTAAGACTTTTATTTAGAAAATTTTAAACCCTTTAACCCTAAATGTTTAGGATTTAATAAATACCCAGTCAACACTGACATGTGGGTACCGTACGGGGCCCATACGGGTTGTCAGCTGGGTCCCGTATGGGAAAACCATTGGTATCCCTCCGGATCTTAGCCGCGGTTTCCATATGGGGCCAATATGGGTATGCCTCCTGAGTATCCCGTATGGGTCCCTGACAAATCCCGTATTTTAAAACCGTAAGGGGTTCATTTGGGTTTGGAACTGTGACACATATGGGAAGACCCATCGGGAACCCGCCGGATCTTAGCCGTGGTTTTTCTCTGGACATATTTTCTCTGGACAAATTTTTATTCTGGTTTTTCTCTGAACATATTTTTCTCTGGACATATTTTCTGGGAACGATATTTTTTTTATTTTATTTATTTTTTTAAGTGCTCCAAGAAGTCTTAACGGTCTTGTTACAGAGCACTGCGGAAGTGCATTTTACCAGGAAGTTCACGCCTCCTTCCTTACCGTGACGCGAAAATATGCCCAGAGCTCGTTTCGAACCTGGATCTCCTGCTTATAAAGCAAGAGCTCTAACCACTGCGCCACGGCCGCACTGATATGGGTATGCCCACCGGGTATCCCGTATAAATATCCCGCCCCACGAGGTTTATCCATTGCAAACCTTAAAAAACTACGTTTAAAATGTTTAAAATTGACAGAAAAAGCAAATTTATAAATAACTTGATAGGCTTATTTCAAACAAAATAAATAAAGTTACACTGTCAAAATTAAGCAAACTTTTAAACGATTCTTTATTCATCAATTGAATGCTTTCACGGTTATCTCACGAATTGGAAGCTTTTCCATTATTGTTTAAACAAATTCTTTGAAAACCTCTTTCTTTACACAATATCTCGTTAATATCTCAATATCTCGTCTGATCAACACTCTTTAGATAAAAGGCCGGGTGAATAAAAATGAGCAATTGTTTTTACTGAGTAATTGGTCAGCATTAGGTGAATAAAAACTTTAGCAGTATTCCTTAAGCTTTTATTCACGTAAAGCTGAGCAAATAATGAGTAAATTGCTTAACTTTACGTGAATAAAAATTTGATTGAAACTGCTAAAGTTTTTATTCAAATAAAACTGACCAATTACTGAGTAAATTTTATATCAAAAAACTCTCGTCAAAGAAAAATCCATCTCTACTTATGTTTAATAATCACGAGAGTCACTTATTTAAAAAAGCTCTTGATCTTTCTAAATGTATCAGTGTTACTAATCTTACTATACTACCACATAGTATTCACAAAGTGCAGCCCCTAGATGTTTCTGTATTCGCTCCATTTAAATTTTATTATCATGGAGTTCTAAATTATCATGGAGTGTTACTGTGAGTGTTCTGCATCTTGTGTTAGCATCGCATATGAAAAATGTTTTACTATCACAAATATTCAAAGCGGATTTAGGAAAAGTGGAATATTACCTTTTGACAAGAATGTATATTCAGAAGCAGATTTTTTATGTAGTGTTGATGCTGATAGAAACAATCCAAATACATATCAAACAAACACTGTAAAAACTCTGAATACCAATAACTTGTTACTCTCACCAGGAAAGCTTTAGAAGCCTTTTGCCAGCTCCGAGCCAAGTACAAGTCAAGCTAACGATTCTGAAATTATTAACTTTTTTAACCCCTTCTCAATTTAAAGGATTTCTGAAGGCCGCTGAAAGAAAAAAAGAAAACCTCGTAAGAAAGCTAGAAGTATAATAGCAACAGATGCACCAACAAAAAATGTACTGAAGTAAAGAAAAGAAAAGGATGATAAAGAAACAACTATCGTATCAGAAAGTTTGTTTCCGAAAGTGATTTATTAAGTTATGAACATGGTTCCTATTCTTAATTTTAAAAATTTATAATAAGTTTTTAGAAAATATTGTTTCTTTTTTTTTTAATAATTTTTTGTATTGTTTTCTTACATTTTATAACTTTTTGTTATCTTGTTTCATGGTGCCCCATAGACTGTATCAAGGTACCCCTTGGGTTGGGTACTTTGATACAAAGTTCTACTTTTACTCAATAAGCTTTTACAAGTTCGACCTCTTTAACTTTGGTAATTTAAGAATTTGATTTTGAAGGTATAATATTTACCAACAAATTGCACTAATCGCTAAAAAAAAACGTGTTTAAAAAAGTAGTTACAAAACAAAAACCAAAAGTACATCATGGTGCCCCACTCTCCCCTATATATAAAGTTATAAACAGTATATATCAAATTATATTCAATATAAATATAAAATTATATTTATATAATAGTTTTATATAACTTATTTATCAATATCATTTTATTATATGAATCACAAACATGTGCTTATTTATTACAAGTACATTTTAAAACGTTCAAATATTTATGTCGATTATAGAATAAAAGATTATATTTTTCTACCTTCGATGGTGAAAATTACATTTTTTATCTGAAGAGTTTTAGGAGAAATCGTAAGAGTTTGATAACATATTAAAAATAATTTGTAACCTATAAAATTTAAGACTAACAGTTAACTTTAATTTTTTTAAAGGTCATATTGAAACAAGATATTGTGTAAAGAGGTTTTCAAAAAAGTCGTTTAAACAACAATGGAAAAGCTTCTAATTCGCGAGATAACCGTGAAAGCATTCACGATTAAAGAATCGTTTAAAAGTTTGCTTAATTTCAACTGTAACTTTAATTATTTTTTTTGAAATAAATCAATCAAGTTGTATATAAATATGCTTTCTCTGTAAATTTTAAACATTTAAACGTAGGTTTTCAAGATTTGCAATGGGTAAACCTCGTGGGACGCTTACAGGATACCCGGCGGGCATACCCATATGGGTCCCAGAGGAAAACCGCGGCCAAGATCCGGCGAGATTCCGATGGGTTTCTTATATGGGTCCCAGTTGCAAACCCAAATGGGCTCCTTACGGTTTTAAAGTACAGAATTTGACTGGGACCCATACGGGATACCCTGGGTCCCATATGGAAATCGCGGCTAAGATCCGGTGGGATACCGTTGGTCTACCCATACGGGACCCAGTTGACGATCCGTATGGGCTCCGTACGGTACCCGTATGTCAATGTTGGCTGGGAAGTCGCAAAGAATTTTGATTTAAAGACAAAGATAAACACAGGTGAAATGCAAGAAGCGAACTTGAAATTTGAAGTCATACTTCAAATCTGAAATTTGACTTGAGCAAATGCTAAGAGCGAACTTGAGCTATACTTGAAAAGTGATGGTTTTCAACTTAGATTGAAAAGACTTTCTCAAGCTTAGATCTCAAGCTTAGATCTCAAAAACTTTCTCTTGAAATTTTCAATTTTTGTTTACACATTTGCTCAAGCTTTTTTTTTTAATTTCTAACCTGACAAAGTCAAACTTCAAAGTTCAAGTTGAATTTCACACAAGTACTCTTTCTGCATTTTACCCTAATATTTTAAATTCCAAGACCAAGATGACGACAGATATTTTGAGTTTTGATACCTAGACAAGAACTTTCAAATCATAAAATAAATGTTTAAAGTATCTATTTTATTAGAACTTATTACAACCATATTTACAGTTAGTGAACAAAAAAACTAATGAGTTATTTTATTTTTATACAGCTCCAAACAGCCTTGGAGGCGAGACATCTCATGATAAGTGAATTACAAAAATAACTGAAAAAATGACAACATAAATGAAAAATGTATGCGCTATAGATATATAAAGTTTAAAAATACATTACGTTTAAAATAATATCAAATTTGTATGACATTTGTTGTTATCTGGGTTTTTTTCCGCGTTTGTTTCGTGTTCTTTTTGGGAAAACATCTGGAGATCTAGAGATCTGGAGAGCGCATCTTTTGAATCTTTAACTTGTATTGTTCTTTTCTCTCACCAAATGAGCATCTTTTATTTTTAGATCTTTTATTTCCAGATTAAAAGTAGTAAAGATAAAGACTGGAGAAACCTTAAGTTCTTCAATCTCAAATTAACACCCTCAATTAAAAAAAAGAAATTACATCACAAGTATGTGCTTAATTATTATGAGTACATTTTAAAACTTAGAAATAAATGTCGATTATAAAATTAAGGGTTATTTTTCTGCCTTCCATGGTAAAAACTACATTTTTTAGGCCGGGTGAATAAAAATAAGCCATTGCTTTTACTCAGTAATTGGTCAGTTTTATGTGAATAAAAACTTTTGCATTTTTGATCAAATTTTATTCACGTAAAGTTAAGCAATTTACTCAGTAATTACTCAGCTTTACGTGAATAAAAACTTTAGGAATTTGAAAACGAATCGCGATCGTGAACGGACGAATTTTTTATCGAAGTAAAAAAAATAAAAATAATGGCAAAATTTTCAGCAACCAATATAAAGGATTTACTGGAGATACATGAAAACACATTAATAAAACTTTTTAATGATAAATTCGATAAAATGGAAATTAGATTTAATAATATACAAGAAGAAAATAAAAATCTTAAAAATGAAATGAAGGAATTAAGAAAGGCAGTCGGCTTTGTAAGTGAGAAGTATGAAACAACTCTAGCCGAATTGAAAGAACTGGAAAAAAAACGCAATTCCAAATGTCGAACTAACAGATAATATAAAATTTAATGACAAAAACAATGATGCGAAAGACAAGCTTGCCGAACTTGAAGATCGAAGTCGTAGGAATAATCTTAGGTTTAATGGAGTCGAAGAAAGCGAGAACGAATCACGGAAAGACAGCGAGAGAAAAATTCAAGAAGTCTTAAAATCCAAGTTTGGTTTTACTACTGATTTAGAGATTGAAAGGGCGCATCGAACAGGAAGAAATAAAAAAAGAGTTAAAAAGAGCAGAACAATAATAGTAAAATTTCTTAATTACAAAGAAAGAAACGCAGTTTTTGAAAAATTTATCAAACTAAAACTTTAGAATGAAAAACTATATATTAACGAAGATTTTAGCGAAAGAACCACGGAAATTAGGAAAAAGTTGTTTAAAGAAGCAAAGGAATTAAGAGCCAAAGGTAATTTTGCTAAAGTTATTTACGACAAACATATTACGCAAGATTTTTAAGTGAGATCTTTTATTTCTAGTTATTTAAATTTTAAAAATGGATTCTAATTATCAAAACAATTTTGAATCGCTAACATTTAACTTTTTTCAATCTAACGACTTGGTGCTTGACACTAATTTAGATCCGGATCTAACTATTTTAGTGATGTATGAGCTTTGCGAAACAATTGTTGCTACTTCTATAACAAAGAAATAAAAGAATTTCTTTCTCGAGATCATTTAAATGTTTTCCATTTTAACATTAGAAGTCTTAAAAAAAAACTTTGAAAATTTGTGTACTTTAATAGAGGAAACTTCAAATAAATTTAGTAAAATTCACTTAACTGAAACTTGGTGTGAATTAGATGACGCTAAATTTAATTTAAATCTCCATATTCGATGATTTAATATGATCCCACAAGCGCGTAAAGCAAATAAACGCGTAGGTGGTGTACTTTTATATATAACGGAAAATTTGAGATTTTTTATTAGGCCTGAGATGAGTATTTCTGACGAAAATAAAGAAATTTTAACAATTGAACTTTTAACCAATAGTTCTAAAAAACATACTTATAAGCTGCTGTTATCGCCCACCATCTGGCCATACACACCTGTCCAAAATTGGTCGAAACTACTTTGAAGCCCTCCAGAAAAACCCTTTGAAGGGATGATTTTGGTATTATTCCTGATCACAAAAATGTAAAATTTGAAATCATCTGTAACCGTCCGTGGAAGAAAATTTGATTTGAAGAATTTCTCTGTTTTAAGATAATTTAAAACAATGGTTTAATATCTCATTTGCATTTTTGCAGCATTTTAGGATAAAATAGCAATCAAATACTTAAATATATACTCAAATAACAATTTTTTTTGCAATAATTTTAGCTTTCCTGGAATATAAAATATTTAAAAGTCAACAAAATTTTTTTCGGGAAAAAGCAAATTCTCTGATACTTTACCTTTAGAATTAGACCTTTATTGGGCAAAATTTTCTTAAAAGTCTCAGAAAAATGCCAAACTCAAAGGAAACTCATGAAGACTGTAGAAAAACAGTTTGTATCTTTTTCTTGAGAAAATGTAAAAGAGAGTTGAACAATCAATTGATCAATACAATTGAAACTGTGCTCCAAATGAAACTTGACATATCAGACTCTAGAGTTCTAAAAGGGATCTGTGACACATGCAGGATTGCTCTTGGAAAGAAGAAAAATGGTGAGAATGTTTCACTTCCTCTTATGTTTCAATTTGAAACTATAAAAGTCAGACCTTCAACTCGGGAACAGGACTGTGACTGCCTGATTTGTCAAATAGTACATTTGAAGCCTTATGAAAAACACCCACTGGAGACTTCCTCTGAACATTCACAGTCTTCTTCAAACCAAAAAAGATGATCAGAGTGCTTGTCAATTCTTGGAAAAGGAATATCACATAACTGCTCTGACTTCTCATTTCGTGAAAACATGAGAAAACTAGCAATGAGGGATTCTCTTGTCAGTGAGCAAATTTCAGCTTCAGTTGTTACTGTCAAAGAAGCATCTCCACATGGAACTGTCAAACTTGCACAAAGCAGAGGTGGCCGCCCTCTGTGTCTCACAAAAGGTACATAAATTTATGCTAAAATTACTATTGTGTTATGTACAAGCTTTAAGACTAAGCATTCTTATCCTTAGTTTACTATTTTAAGAAATCACAGACACGTTATCAAAAAGCCCCTTGTAAAAAGAGATATGTTTGTTAGTTATCTCTTATAATAAAATAAAAGATTAGTGAGTGTTTAATGTACCCTTAAATTTGAGATAGGGCAATGTTTGAATAAGTACAAAATTTATTTTTTTGCATGAAAAAGTACACCAAACTTAACTTACAGCTGAATTTAGTTGAATCAAACATATCAAATAATTATCCAGGTTTAGTGTAGTGTCAAATCAGTAAATGCATATTTTCTTACACATTTAGACTAGCACCTAGCCAAAGATCAAAATTTGTTAATTAGATAGTCAAATGCTTTTTACTACTTATGTTTGTTTGTCCATCATAATATCATTATACTTTAAGTATCTATTTTACTTGTAGCAAACAAATACAACTATATATAAATGTTTTCAACTTTATTTTAGGACCATCAAGTGCCAAAAACTTTTTGGAGACATCCCAACTACTGACAGCAGAAGATCTGGTGAATGTCAAAGTCAACACTGGTTTGTCCAATTCCTCAATGAATAAATTGGTGTCTACCATAAACCAAGTCACTAAAAGTCACGTTGTGGAACCCAACTTTAAAACAAAGTTTATTGAGATTGGAAAGAAGCTGTCTGCTCATTTCACTCAAACTGACATTGAAGTCTGCAATGACAAATCACAGAGAAGGAAGCAATTGGTTGTACACTGCAAAAACCTAGGAGAACTCCTGAATGATGTCCTGCTTCAAAGACAAGTCTATACACAGCACATGGTGAAGCTTGGTCTAGATGGCTTCTTTAAGGTCAGTCTGGGCATCTGGGCATTCAAGAGATGGAGCAAGTGTTAGAGTCTAGGTCTCCACCTTGCAAGAAAACCTTGACATCACAAGTAGCTAAAGAAAGTGGAGTGAAGCGTCAACTTCTTGTTGCTCTAGCAGAAGAAGTTCCAGAAAACTGCAACAATGTAGAAAAATTTTGAATCTTATTCATCCTGAGGGTGCCTATTTCCTCATCTCATGTGATTTGAAGTTAGCCAATATTATCTGTGGTTTTCAGTCCCATTCAAGCTCTCACCCATGCACTTGGTGTAAAGTTGACTCAAATGCTTCAAAGCATTCCAGGACAATGGTCAGGACTACAAATGAGCCAAAGATTATAAGAATGTTGTCCATGAGCCTCTTTTAAGCTTGCCTGATAATGTCCTAGTCTTGGACTTCATTCCTCCAATGGAACTCCATCTCTTACTTGGAGTAGTCAACCATCTGTTCAGAGCATTGAAGGAAGAGTGGTTAAAAGCTGATGAGTGGCCCAAGCCTCTTCACATCAAGCCTCAGCCTTTCCATGGTGGTCAGTTTGCAGGAAATGAATGTAGGAAACTCCTCAAATATGTAGATATCCTTCAAAGGCTTGCAGAAGAAGACTGCGCGTTCAACATTTTTGGCATTGTTGATGCACTAAGAAAATTTGATGCAGTGGTGTCTGCCTGCTTTGGAATGACCCTGGAACCTGACTATTATGAAAGACTATCACCATTCCAAGCCTCCTATCTGGCTCTTGACAGAGTAAGTGTTACTCCAAAAGTCCATGCGTGTTTTACCACATCAAACACTTCATAGAAAAAAAATCAAGACTCCCTTGGAAAATATAGTGAGCAGGCCACTGAAGCTCTTCACCACAGCTTCAAGTCTAATTGGAGCAGATACAAGAGGCCAGTAGACCATCCAGAATATGGAAAGTGGCTGCAACAGCAAGACCATCCAGAATATGGAAAGTGACTACAACAGCAAGAATATCTAAATTGGGAGTAAAAACTATTTTTTTATTCTGCCAGTAAACTAAGATTTTTTTTTTTTTAGGAATGAGTAATTTAAAACTTTCTTCCTTCTTAGAACACACAGAATTCTTCTTTTTATTCCTATCAATATTATGGACATGATTGTGGTTTCATGTGTGGTTAAGAATGCTTTGCAATGTAGAATTTAAAAACCAATATTTACTAAAGAATACATCACTTTATGAAAATGTCACAAAGTTTTTTAGCTCTTTACCTTATGTTTTAATCTAGTTATGTTCACATATGATAATATTTATGTTTAAATATAAACTTTCAAATTTGAATGCTCTAGATAATGACGGACGGTTACAGATGATTTCAAATTTTACATTTTTGTGATCAGGAATATTACAAAAATCATCCCTCAAAAGGGTTTTTCTGGAGGGCTTCAAAGTAGTTTCTACCAATTTTGGACAGGTGTGCATATAGAAAGTTTTAATGCATTTTTGTGTAATGATATTTTAAAAAATAGTTTTAAGGAAAAGATACTAAATTATATAATTGGTAACGTAAATTTAAATTGTTTTGAATATCACGTTAATAACAACATTAAAAAGTTTTACGATGACTTATTCGAACATGGAGCAATTCCACTAATTAACAAACCTACTAGAGTAGAGGTTACTCTAGTAGGTTCCTTGACTTCAGCTCCAACCTCAACTTCAGCTACCTTAATTGACAACATTATAACAACCGATATCTTTAATGAAACTCCTAAAAAACGTATAATAAAAAGTGGCGTACAGACCACTTCCCTATTTTTTTCTCTATTAATATTGACAATAAAATTAATACAACAACATAAAAAAGTCATTATCAAACGTTTTTTCACCGATGCAAATCTAGCATCGTTTAAGGATCAATTACCTTTAACAAATTGAAATCAAATAAACAGTTCATTTGAAGCTAATGAAGTATGCGATATATTCTTTCAAACTTTCTATGAAATATATGACGTAAATTTTCCAAAACGTGAATTTATTATAACCAATAAAAGTTTAAAGTCACTATGGGTCAATAAAGATCTTAGGAAATCCTCAAAAATAAAGCAAAAACTGTATACAAAGTACATAAAAATCCAACACCAGAAAATAAATTTATTTATAAGAATTATGCTAAAATGTTTGAAAGTCAAAGAAAAAAATTTAAAAAAAGATATTTACTAGAAAAATGTAAACATAATTCAAAATACACATGGCAAATTATAAGTTAAATTACTGAAAATAGTAACTTAAAATTATGCTCTGTGCCTAACACTATAAAAATTGATGGCGTATTTTTATATGAACCCAAACAAATAGCAAGAAAATTAATACTTCGTGTCGAAAGAATTTTTTTCAACCAAATATCTAATCATCTTGCTGTTAAAAATATACCTTACATAAATCAAAAATGTTTCAAAAGAAATAACTCTACTGAACATGCAATAACTCATCTTACTCGTAGTATAACTGATTCATTCGAAAAGTCAGAGTTTATATTAGGCGTCTTTGTAGACCTATCTAAGGCTTTCGACACAATTGATCATGAAGTACTTTTTTAAAAACTTGAACATTATGGTATTACCGGTAATGCTTTAAAACTATTTAAAAGCTATTTAAAACATCGCAAACAATTTGTCTATGTCAACGGATCTTCTTCACAAGATTGTCTAAATATAGATTATCTAAAATATAACCTGTGGAGTTCCACATGGATCTATACTAGGGCCCTGATTTATGTTAACGATCTCCATGAAGTCTCAAAATTAACAACTATAATGTTTGCTGATGATACAAACATCAATATACTTTTTTATGGTATGAACATTAAACTAAAAAAAATATCTGACCGGCTTAAGTCAAATATAATTTCACTCAACATTGATAAAACTAAATGGATTTTCTTTCATCCACGTTTTAAAAGATATTTACTTCCAAGTAATATGCCTCTTCTTCGTATTGATAATATTCAAATAAAAAGAGTAATTTTCACAAATTTTCAAGGTATCATTGAAGATGAAAATCTATCATGGAAGAATCACATCGGACATTTATGCAACAAAATTGCAAAAAGCATTGGAGTTTTATATAAAGCAAGAAGCGTTTTAAACAAACATTCATTAACTCAATTATATTACTCTTTTATACACTGTCATATTAGTTATTCTCATATTGCATGGGGTAGTACCCATAAAAGTAAATTAAAGCCACTTTATTGTCAGCAGAGGCGTATTATAAATTTCAAAAATCGTTTTACTCACCCAAGGCCACTCTTATTTAACATGAATGTTTTTAATATATATCAAGTAAATGTTTATAATGTTCTTTGTTTTATGTTTAAATGTAAAACCAACTCATCTCCAGCTTCCTTTTTTGATTTATATTCTTTAAAAGAAAAAAAATAAATATTCTTTAAGAAATGATAATTTTATTAAACAACCAAAATTTCAAACAAACTTTGGTAAATTTTGCATTTCTTTTCGTGGAGCTTTTTTATGGAATCAAATAATTTTAAAAAATTTTGATTTTTCTCATGAATGGAATTATTATATGTTCTAAAGAAAACTGAAAAAAGTAATTTTCTCAATTGAAAATATATTTATATACTTTTAATTATATCCAGTTTTGTCATCACTCATTTATATTTTACTTTTAAAAAATATTGATTTAAAGTTTATGTGAGAAACTATATTTAAACATTATTTGAATTTTGTTACATGTTGCACTGACATTATTTGTATAGTAGTCATTTATTATTTACTTGTTTACTTTAATTTTTATTTTAATTCGTAATATTTGTAAATAATTTGTATTACGAACGGTATATACTTTAAATATTGAGTTTAATTTTGTAATAAAAAAAGTATAAAAAGATAAAAACAAAAAAAAAAAATTAAAAAAATTAAAAAATAAATAAATATAGATGTATGTGAATGGATGTATCTGCAAAATTTGTAGGGGAGACCGGGGCTAGTTGGCCGCAGGGGTAAGTTGACGAACTGCGTTTATCTTTAGAGCCTTTCATCAGAAAGTGACAAAAATTACTCAGAAACTTCCTCATTGACCATTTCATCATTCACTGTAGTATTGTCAGGATTCGCGCATGCGCATGGAAGATATTGAGATTTATGCGTTTTTTGGACAAAAACGTAACTTTTAGAACATCGCTTCCTTTTTACTTTACAAAGAAAATATTTATTCGTATGAAAAAAAAATTATTCTAAAAGTTCCAGTCACAATTGGTTTACTATATCCAGTCAGACTTTTTTTTCAAAGCTGCCGTTTTTCAGGATCTATAGACTGTTTATTAAAAAAAAAGCTTTCGGGGTAAGTTGACAAATTTAACACGGGGTAAGTTGGCTCATAGCATTTACTATGGAAAAAAATATTTATTTTTATAAAATTTTTATTTTTTTATTTTTTTTATTTTTAACAATATTGAAAATGTTTATTCTTACAAAAAAATTAAAAAAAAATTTTTTTTAGTTTTTTTTTCCACAGATAAAAGGTGGGTTACTGTTTCGCTTTTATACGGACTAATATTTGGTACCAGCTAAAAGTAATATTAAATTTTGGGATAAAATTGTTGAAAAAATTAATTTTAAAAAAATTTCTATTAATTTTGCACTTAATAGTGCATCAATAATCATTTTTATAGTTTGCGCCAACTTACCCCGTGGTGGGGTAAGTTGGCGCAATTTTTTTTTTTTTTTTGAGGGTCCGGAAAGGCCCCAAGAATTTTTTTTTGTCAATGAATGAAAATTTTATAAGATACCCTAATCCATACTCTTTAAGACTACACTTTAATATTTTTAAAAAAATGTACTGTTAGGGCTACAGAGCTCATAGAGTAAAAACCGAGCCAACAAGCCCAGGTCTCCGCTATGTATGATTTATGTACTATGTATCATACTTTTGATTATGTATTATGTATGATACTTTTGGAAGTTAACCATCCTTTGATAGTGGTTTAGCATTTTTGTCGGTGGAAGTGTAAACGTAAACGCACCAACATTTGATAAATTCTTCTACACAATCTTTTGGACAACCTTAAAGTGCATATGGATGTACCTAGTGCAATCATATTCTTATTATTTTCGTTTATTTATTAATTAATTAACAATTAAGATTAGTGTAATTGTAAGATACATTTGATTATCAAAAATCAGTGATCTTATAGATGCGAGTAAGATGCGAGATGTATTTGTTTATCAAGAATATTATGATATTATTTTTTTCGCTGGAGTCATGCAGTTCAGAAGAATTGGTATTTTAATTCAAGCCGTAAAGACCATAACTAAAGAAAAGTTTAAAATTTGTATTTATTTATTTTTGTTTTTTCTAAAATCTAAATTAAGTTCAAAGTTCTTCAACGGCGGTTCTCGGTGACAAGACCTGTTTGGTCTTCTTTGGGTATCCGCTGGGTTATTTGTCAGATTGGAATATATATATATATATATATATATATATATATATATATATATATATATATATATATATATATATATATATATATATATATATATATATATATATATATGTATATATATATATATATATATATATATATATATATATATATATATATATATATATATATATATATATATATATATATATATATATCGCTGTTCTTCTGCTCTAGATTAGTTTATTCTTTTACAACATCGAGCTTTCTAAAATTAAACTCTAAAATTATTTATCAACTTTTTACGCAACTAGAGCTAATTTATTATGGGGATTAATTTATTTCACAACACCGGCATAACATCGTAAAAAAGTTACACATGGTTGTTACTGCGTGATTAAAACCGTCTAAAACAAAAAGAATAACCCGCGTCTTGACTAGAAACGTTCATCATCCTAGGCAGGTACCAATGTAACACATGTTTACATCTACACCAGTCTAATAGTTGAAGAAGGGGTTTGAGGCTGGTTAGCAGAATTTTTCTGCTTGCCCCTAAAGTCCTTCCTAAGGAGGCCTTCTACAAGACAGCAGCTGGATGAGGCAGGGATATTTTAGCTTAATGCAGTTAACATATGCCTAAGATGAGTATTTTTTATCGAGACACCATCTTTAGTCTTTACTCAAACAAGAGCTCCAAAGTGGGGGGTTTTCAAGTCGGAGTTTGCTTCTCGTAGTCTTTGCCTAAAAAAGCAAACCCTACAGGGCAGCAAGGCATAGGGCGGGTAGTACTGAGTTACTTGATACCAATAGCAAGGTGATTGTAATAATCAGTAACCTAATCTGACCTGAACTGAAGGTTCATACTTTCTGTACACAATACTTTAAAACATTAAGCAAGATATTGCTTAATGTTAATTTGCTTAAAGTATTGTGTACAGAAATGCATTAGGAAAAACATTACATCTAACAAAATACTAAAGACCGAGGTGAGCATTAATTTTATAGTTGGAGTCACTAGTTAGTTACTGAGCTCACACTGCATTTGAGAATTTAACAGACATTTTATTAAAAAATATTTATTACATTTTAACACAACATTTTGTTAAAAAATATTTATGCTTGTTTTTGTTTCATGTTTTTCCTATGAGCTCTTAAAAGATTAAATTATTCTATTAAAAACTCTTCTCAGAAAAATGTGACAGTTCTGAGTTCCTAATCTAAAGAGGTTTATCTAAAAATTACTTTTTTATTTTTGTTTTTATTTCAGATGTTTACTCTCATACGAAACTAAAATAGGTTTAAAATAACGATTAACATCATGTTATTGATAATTTATTACTCAATCATACCACTTTGTTCTATATACACTATAATTATATATTAATACAAATTGAATAATTATAAATTATATATTAACTTGATATTCACAAATAAAATATAATATATACATAAACTAATATATACATATACATCCATATATGTAATATAAAAAAATATTAAATAACAAAGACATTTTATGTACAATACAATAAATATTCAAAAATAAATAAACATGCTCGAAGAATAATTTTATTTACTGGTAATAACTACTTGAGAGGTAAAGTCTATTAAGGAGAATATAAAATGGTAAATTAAGGAGAATATAAAACGGTTTTATTACATGAATAGAATGCTCCATAAAAAGCATTCTATTATGTTTGAAGCTTTGTTAAAATGGATGTTTACATGGCAATAGTGCAAAAAACATTCTAGCTCTTTATTGGTTTGTTTATATGTTGTGCGTTTAACCAGCTGTTAACTTTGTTTCTGTCTGTCGTGCGAAAACGTTTCACTTCATTACTTTTTTTTTTGCCTTGAATAAGTATAGATGGATGTGAAATAAGTGTTTGCGATGCAGCAAACAGCCTGTCTAAATGGACAAAATTGCGAACGGATTCATTTGGTTGCATAGGTATAGAGTCTTGAAGTTGCTTCTTAAACTGTTGATCAGATAGTCTAGTAATACGAAAATCATTTTTATTTTTATTGGTTTTTAAGTCTCTGAATTTACTGGTTCTTTGTAACTCTTTATTTATATCATTTAGTTTGTTATTGATATATGATTCTCTGTCAATAAATACCTGTGACTTGTCGTCATTAGTAGATTGAGAAGTACTTGTGTCGGTTCCGAACAGTTCGTCAATATGAATTTTTCTATCTGACTTTGGAATAACCAATTGACGATCGAATATTAGCTCGCAACCATTCTTTGTCTGCCTCGTTTTTTCTCGAAACAAATCATTTTTGACAGAGATAGATAAATTAGACTGAAAACTTGGTTTAACTTCATGGTAAGATTGCTTTTCTTTAAAGCAATTTTTTGTTTGATAGTCATTTGCTTTCGATTGGATGTATAAAGATAAATTTTCATTACCATTTTTCAGGCTTGTGGTTTTTTTATCATTTACTTCTATGTTTTTCTCATTTAAATCTACATTTTTCTTGTTTACTTCAACGTTTTTTGACGTTAAAGTTTCACTCAAATTATAAAATGTTATGCTTTTATTACAGCTTTTGTTGCTATGTAACGAACTTGGTTTTTTTAAATCAGGTACTTTTGTTGTTGGAAGTAATACTTTTGACTGAATTATAGGCATGTTTCCTATCCATGGTTCACGACTTGCTTCCTCCGAATTTAAGCGTATCTCAGGATTTTTTTCAAGCAATTTATTTATAAATACTTTAGCATTTGAGGAGACGTTGTTCCATATCTAAAATAGTAGGTTTTAAATCAAACATTGCTAATACTAAAATTATAAAAAATTTGTATACTGTATCATATATTCTATAAAATATAATATGTATAACAACCCTCGGAATTAGGGTCGGCATTCGGCAATGCCGACCTAACTGCCGACCTGAAAGTATTTGAGATCGGCAAAAGTTTGCAGACCTTGTTTTAATGTTTTATGGTTAGACCTTTTGTATCAAATAATTTTTGCCGACCTTATGCCGACCTCAAAAAAATTGAGGTCGGCAAATTATTGCCGACCTCATTTTTCCTAATTCCGAGGGTTGGTATAATATATTTATGTATATACTATATAACTGATTATTTTCAAAATAAATCCAAATATTTTAGAGCAAAACAACAATGACCGTGGAAGTGAAGCTCTTTTTTCATAAAAAATAATCTTTTTTAGTTTTGTAAAAAATAATCTTTCGTGATTTGGACTTTTTAAATTTCGACCTGATATGAGTGTTTTTGATGTAAATGATATCTTAGCAGTTGAACTGATCAACAAGAAATCAAAAAACATGTTATTAAGGTGTAGTTTTTTACAAATGACCATACTAGAAAAAAATCTTTGCCATAAACGTTAATTCTAATCAGAGAACCATAAAAAATAGCAATAAAAAAATTGGGTGTAGCACAAAAAAAAGTGGGTGCACAACAATAAAAGTCTAATCTTCTTTAAAGAACAGCTTTTACTACATATTGAAACCACATAAGTCTTAATTCTGGTATAAACATTATCTACAGCACTTTTTTTGAATCATTCTACAAAGCCTATGATGCAAGCTTTCACTAAATTTTAAAGAACTATTTAACTTATGTGAAAAAATTCTCAAAAACAAAAACATATTAACTCCTTAGATTTGAAAAGATCTTCAAAAATGTTCAAAAATCAAGCAAAACTTTATGTTAAATACTTAAAATTTAAATTAAAACATAAAGTAAATTATCAAATATACAAAGTTTATTCCAAAAACTAAAATGAATACAATTCTAACTTGCTTTATAAACACAAACATGAACCAAAGCGCCTCTGACAAAAAATAAAAGAATTTACAGGGAATATGAAAACTAGCGCTACCATACTGCCACATTCATTAAACTTGAAAAAAAGTATAATAAGTCAATCAAATGATATTCCAATTGAACTGTAGAAATTTTTTACAACCATTGTAACAAAATTATTTAATAATATTCCATACATAAACAAAAAATGTGTTAATAATGTACAAATTTCAAGTAACTCAAACATTAATGTAGTCTCAACTCAACTCAACTCAAACTAATGTAGTCTCAACTCAAACAGTAATGTGCAAATTTCAAGTAACTCAAAAAATACTGAGTCAATTTATAATAAACTTGAAGCCTTTATAATAAACTTGAATGCCTTTAAATTATTAAAACAATATAAGGCAACAGGAACTAGCGGTATTAATGGAAACATTGTAAGAAACTCTTACGATGTTATGAAAGACATTCTTTATAAAATATTTAGTGCATCCATCAATCAAGGATCTTTTTAAATTCTTGTTTCTCAAAACTATTGAGAGAATAATGTATAACTGAGTCTATACGCATTTTACCAACAATAAATTGCCAAATAAAAATCAATTTGGGTTAAAAGAAACGACACAACTGAGCATGTCATTCTCCGACTTTCACGCAACATCTCTGAACATTTTAAAAACTCTTATATCACATTTGGATTTTTAAACCCGACTAAGACTTTTGACACTGTCAATCATGAAATCTTATTTAAAAAACTATGCTCCTATGGTATATAAGATAAAATATTAGGTTGGTTCCAAAGCTATTTAACTGACCAAAAACAATATGTTTACAATGAAAGCTCCATATCTCAAATATCAATGAACATAACATGTGACATTCCACCAGAATCCATACTTGGACCACTTCTTTTTAGTATATATCAAAAAAATATCAAACTTAACAACCATAATCTTTCTTAACAACCAAAGTTGTGTTTATCTCATAAAAATATCAATATGCTTTTCAATAACACGACGAACGAACTTAAAACAAGTTTCTTATTGGTTCAAAAACAAATAAGTTATCTTTAAACATTGCCAATGTCATTGGTAAAACTAGCTGGATACTCTTCCATCCATTCTCAAAAAAACGAATATTTTCAACTCTAATGCCTGGTCTTTTTATAGACAATTATTAAAAAAAAAGTTATTAAATTTTTAGGAGTCTATATCGATAAAAGTCGATATAGACTCCTAAATCTTAAGATTAGATATATAAACTAATAAAAGATATATAATCAATATATAAAGATAAACTCTATCTTAAAGAAATCAAATTGATAGTATTCTCATGAAAAGTTGCTAAATCTATTTGTATTATATATAAGACTAGAAACATACTGAACAAATTGCAGGGAACACATTTATACCATTCCTTTATTAATTGCCACATCAACTACGCAAATAACGTATGGGTATTTTATAATAAAACAACTAATAAAACAAAATTTATATCTCCAGATCATTATTGGAAACATGCAGCTTGCGCAATAAATTTTAAAAACCATTTTACGCAGTCTAAGCCATGGCTTAATAAAATGAGATTTTAAAGCCATGGCTTTAAATACCTACTATTTAAACATAACATTTTATGCCTCATGCTTGAATATAAAATAAATCTTTTTGTATCTTACAAAATTTTTGTATAGTAAAACGAAAAAAAATCATGATTTACGTACTGATCTTAATACCCCTATTTGCCGATCAATTTTGTATTTCTTACCGCGGTCTGGAAATAAATAGTTATACCTAGTATTGGTTTTTCTTTTAACTTGATTTACAGTTCTTTCAAACAGATGTTAAAAGAAATTATTCTTTCGTTAGAAAACATCTTTATTTATTTCTATTGATTGTTAGAAATAAATAAAGATTCGAGCTGTTTGAGCGTTTGCACGTTTTTTTTATTTCTGGTCAGCAGAGTACTTAATGTAGCTGCTTTTCAAAAATTTAATCTAATCGCTTGAACAAAAACGGACAGAGAGCTGTACTGTTCATTAACTACAGTAAAATTGATTTTAACGACTTCAAGCATTTTGTTTACATTCCACAATTGTGCTCCAGAAGGCCAGATCATGACGGCCGTCTCCAGCCGATCCATTATTTTTTAGAGTTACTAGCTGAAAAAATGATAAATAATACTAAAACATAAATATAATTAAACTTTACTCGGAAGAAAGGAATTTGATACAAATCAAAGCAATACACTTCTCCAATACTCTTTTTAACTCTGAAACTGTTTAACCAAAACTGCAATCACTTCAGGAACTGCACTCAATTCAATTAACAAAGACAAGTTGTTGAAAGAGTTGGCATTATTAAGTTCAGTAGATTTCTCATGCTTACTAATTGCTTATTGAGCAAATTTCCAGATGCAAAGTTTACCTTTGCTCGCTAGAGAACTCTTGCCAACGGGTACCCGGCTCCCGAGTACCCGCCCGTGGGTTTCTGCCTAGGTAGCATTTTAAATGACGAGAAACCTTCATTTAATAACTTTAAAATGTAGTTCATTCATTTTTATACTTTAAAACTGTTACTTGTAATATAACAGTTTAACGATATTAATTAGGTATGTGAAAAAAGATCTAGAAAGTTTGTGGCTAAAAATTTTAATATCTACAATTTCTTCATTACCATCAAAATTTCTGAAAACATTCAATATAATGTTCGGAAAGTTATTTGAGTTTCTGATTCAGATACTGAAAATTATTACTCAATGATTGTTATTATTATATTTTATTATTATGCGAACAATGTTTTACTTTACGTAAAACAGAAATTTATCCGATTTGTTTATTAATTTAACTCTCGGAAAAAAAATCTTGCAGAACTTGAAAGAATACATAAATATGTAATTTTAGCATACAAGAACATATAAATACATGCAACTTCAATACCATCAGAATACGCTTTCTCAACTGGTGCGTAAGTGGTCAATCAACAGCGTGCACCTTTGGCACCCGAAACAGAGGAGACGCTAGTATTTCTATACCATAATTGGAACTTTTGTAACCTGCACTTATTATTTTTTTTTTTATGTATAAATTTATTCAAGTCGTTAAATATTGTATAAATATAAATAGCAGAGACATGAAAATAACATATTTGTCTTATCAACAAACCTCTTAAGGCACTAACATTAAAATAAAGTTTAGAAACACAACTTTTCTAAACTAGTGGAATCATTGAATTAAACGTTTTTATTGACTATTTGTAAGAACAGCTTTTGTAAAAAGCTGTTTTTTTTTTTTGACGGGTACCTGCAAGCATTTTCACAACTTGCAACAGCCCCACTCAAAGTCCCCCCAGTAATTATATATAATAAAATAATAAATAGTCACTATAATACTTTGCTTGTTACTAATAATTTAAGTAATTTTATATTTTGTAATTTTAATTTTGATTAATTTTAAGATTATTTTTGATTTTAAATAATATTAATTAATAGTAATTTTCAATCCAAAATAAAATACAAAGCAGTTTGGAAAGACTTAAAGAGTTTTACAAGTAAAACACTTATTTGAAAAGAATCTTGTAAGTAAGTCAACCCACAGTCCAAAACTATTATTCAAATATATTAACAGCAAAAACAATTTAAAAAACACCATCCGACCTTTAACATTTATTTATGAACTAATTAAAGAACCTAACCAAATTTTTTATATTATGAGTAGACACTTTAAATCAGTCTTCACCAGAGAGAATACCAATAACCGTTTCTGAAAAATTATTTTTTCTCTTACCCTTGTTAGGCAATAATTGATACTATAACAACTGTAAAATTAGTTAAAAAAAAACTGCTTCAGTTAAATGAATATAAATCTCCAGGACCAGACATGGAAAAATCAATAATATTAAAATGATGAGTATCTGCCTTTGCTTTGCCACTCGTTATGATTTTTAAAAAATCGCTCAAAACTGGAAAAGTACCAATTAAATGGAAATTAGCAGACATAACCCCAATATTCAAAAAAGGGAACCGGTTAATTGCTAGCAACTTCAGATCAGTTTCATTAAACTCAATTGTCCCTAAAGTACTCGAAAGTATTATATTCGACACAATATATAAAAATATATCAAATAATGGTTTATTAAATAAACATCAACATGGATTTGTAAAGGGGAAATCTTGTTTAACAAATCAATTTAAAACAACGGACTTTTTGAGTAAATCGCTAGCGGAAAACATCCCTGTAGATATTTGTCACCTTGACTTTACTAAAGCCTTCCACACGGTATTTCATGAACGATTATTATTCAAACTAAAGTCATATGGAATATCAAATGTCATATGCAACTGGATTAGCGACTTTTTAACAAGTCGATACCAAAGAGTGATAGAAGGCAATGAAGTATTAAACTGGGAAATGATAACAAGCAGTATTCCCCAAGTATCTGTAAATTCTTCAATCTTATTCATTTTATATATCAACGATTTAACGGAGATTTTAGAATACTCTAAGCTCTTTGCAGATGACACCAAGTTAATCAGGAAAGTAGCTAGCTCTGAGAATATTCAATTGCTTCGGAATGAAATTAACCATGCCTGCAAATGATCTGAGATCTGGCAATTTCAATTTAATAGTGAAAAATGTTGTATTTTGCACTTTGGAAAAAATAACCTTTGCTATATTTATAAACTAGGTGACAAAATATTAACAATCTCTGATACCGAAAAAGATCTTACAATTACAATGTCACCATATCTCAAATGGAAAAGTAACATAACCAACTTTACATCAAAAGCTTATTCAATGCTTGGAATATTAAAAAAAATGTTTAAATATATCAACAAAAAAATGTTTAAGGTTTCTATACGTAACGTTTATAAGACCTCATCTTGAATTTGAAATACAAGCATGGTGCTCAAACCTTAAAAGTGATATTATAGCATTTGAAAAAATTCAACATTATGTCACTAAATGGATACCCCAGATTCGAAAACGAAGTTATAAAACAAGAATTAAAATACTTTACCTAAGCACACAGGAAAAAAGACGTAAAAGAGACGACTTTTTTAAAATGTACAAACTATTTAAAAAAACAAATATTGTAGAACTAAAGGATAATATTTTTGCCTCGTATCAGCCCAACACAAGGGGCCATAACTTCAAAATCAGAAGAGAAATTGAAACTGCAATATTCGTCATCAATTTTTAACCAATAGAGTCTGATCAATGTGGAACAAACTACCAGATATTATCATCAAAAGTGAAAGCTTGAACTTGTTCAAAACTCATATTGATAAATATCTAGAGCTATATAATTTGTAGTTTATAATTTAATTTATTTACCTAGAATAACTACACAACGCATATGCTGTCAAAGTGAAGTTAAACACTATTAATTTCATTCGTAGTTTTGGAATTATTACAGCTTTCTATTATATTATTTGATAATACATTCGAGTTCTTTTGGTCTTAATCCTCTTATATAATTCTAAATTAAAAATTTTGTTGTCGTTTTTTTTATTGTATTCTTAAACTGTATCAATTTTTATACTTTTTTGAAGTAATTGGTTTATTATTATCATTATTATTTTTTTATTTAACTTTTTTTTTGTTCTTATAATAATATTTTCTTGCAAAATGCCAATATACATAATATGGATGGTATCCCGTGCAAGTGGACCTACTATCAAATTGATTTGTTTTTATAACGATTTTCTGCATTTTTATTATTCTCTATACTTTGTTATAAATGTATCGAATTGGTTTGCGAAAAGTTATAATTTCTGTATTTTTAGTTATCATTTTTGTATTTTTAGAGATTAAAGGTTTTCCTTGTGTAAATATTAGGATTTTTTAATAGCCTTTGTTTATTTCTTTTCATATTCTATATTGCGAGTTACTTTTCTAATACGCTTAGTCATTTGTGCGATGACTATATTTATGATTTCAAAACTTTGTGTTTTAAAAATAAAAAAGTTTTCTCAACACTTTGGTTTGTTGCGTAAAAAAAAAGTACTTAAAAAATTATATTTTTATAAATTTTAATTTTTCTATTATAGTTTACTATTTTATAATTAATTTAAATTCCTTGGAAGGTTTTAAATTTCATTTCAATAATCTTTAGTTTTCCAAAGTTATGCCCATGTGAAGTTTCATCCCTCCCCAAAAACATTCTTTTTCTTTTTTAAATATCTTCGCTTCCGAAAAGACTGCAAGCAACCACTAATTAAAGTTGGAAGTTACTGGAAGAAAAAGATGAAGATTGTAGAGCAAGATAACGATTGACGGACAACTTAAAGGATTGCTAATTATATGAATCAGGAAAGCAAGATAAAGGAAGCGAATTTCAAAGGGCTGATGTTCGAGGAAAAAAACTAGACGAATAAGCGTTTTTGGAGCACTTAGGAACAGTCACAGAAAAAGGATGAGTCTTAATTGAATGACGAGTAACACGAGAATAAATTTTAGCTTACGGCACAAGAGACGCTAGCTCTTTAGAGCAGTGCCCATTATAGTATTTGTAGAAAAGTGAAGCTACATTACGACGATGTGGTAATGGTTGGAGGTTGGCTGCAAGAGCAGGTCCAACTATGTTTACAATGCATTTTTGCACCTTGTCTAAAAGAGAAAGGACATCATTAAAAGATCCGCCCCAGATATGGCAACAGTAATTTATACAAGAACGGATTTGAGATTTTTAGAGATAGAGAATAGAATCCGAAGTAAGAAAGTGTCGAGCTCAATAATAAGATGCAACCTTAGCAGATGATAATTTTGCAACTGATTTGATATATGGTTTCCAAGAAAGATTGGAAGTAAGAGTTAATCCTAGAAGATGAAAAGTAGATGACTCATCGAATACATCACCGTTTATAAATATAGAAAGATCTAAATTATTGCGATAACGATTGGCTGAAAAAATTGAGTTTTATCTGTATTGAAGTTCACCAGCCACTGTGAGCCCTATCCTGTAGCAGAAGTGAGATCCTTTTCAAGCCCAAACACCCCCTCTAAGCAATCAGAGGGTGTTGGTTTCTTATCACGACAAGAATAAATAGTAGTATCATCAGCAAACAATGCCACCTTAGATGTGAGAATATCTGGAAGATCGTTAATGTAAATTAAAAAGAGTATAGGGTTAAGGATGGAACCTTGAGGAACCCCTGAAGTTACAGAATAAGAAGAAGAGTGCTGTCCATCGAGAACAACTTTTATACTACGATTGGAAAGGAAGGATTCAATAATCTTAAAGATATTGCCAGATACACCATAAGAAAAAAGCTTATGGAGAAGACCAGCATGCCAAACTTTATCAAAAGCTTTTGAGTGTCAAGAGCGATGGTCTTAACCTCTCCACTTTTATCTAATGCACAATAAAACCTGTCAGTTATTACTGTTAGCAAATCAGCTGTAGAACAAGAAGATCGAAATCCATATTGATTGTCAGAAAGTAAGTTATTAGATTCAAGATGAGAAATTAAGTGTTTGTTAATTAAAGATTCAAAACCTTGCTTATGAAAGGAAGAAGACTAAAGGGACAGTAGTTAGACAAATCAGGTCGCTCTCCAGAATTTTTGAAGATAACAGATGCCGTTTTCCAGCAGGCTGGAAAACAAGACTCTGATAAGCACTTGTTGAACAGTTTGAGAGTATAGACGACAGCTCCGGAGAACACTTCTGAAAAACAATAACAGGTATGTTGTCCGGGCCACAAGCTGTAGAAGAGTCAAGGCAGGAAATCCCTTTAGATACAGAAGCTGGAGTGATACGAATGTCAAGCATCGGATCAACTTGTTTGTTGGCAATATCAGGTAGAACGCAATTAGTGGAATCAAGAGATGATATTGATGAAAAGTTTTTAGCAAACAATTCAACTTTGTCTTTAGGTGAGGTGACACAGTCTGAACCATACAAGAGAGGTGGAATTAAAGATTTGCCCCTTATTATTAATACTATTAAAGATTCTCCAGAAGTTAGGAGCCTAATTTTTGAGATGAGATACGAGATTTCATGACCTGAGAATAGCGGGCTTTGGCGTTAGAAAAAACCTTTTTACAATGGTTTTTTCTAACGCTTTTTTACAATGGCAGTAATAAACAGACGTCTATTTTTTGGAGAATTGTTTTGCTGAGAAATATGGAAGTAGCGGTTTCGATTGGCAATCGCAGCAGCACAGTGTGAGAAAAACCATGGAGGAAAGTGAGGCTTGACCTGGAATTGTCGAGAGTGAAAAAAAGATTCTATGCCAGCATGAATCCACGAAGTTATGTAAGAAGCACATTTGTCGACAGGAAGACAAAGAATTTTTCTCCAAGGGCCATCACGAAGAAAATCACGGAAAGAATCCCAGTCAGCTTTACTTTAGTTGTAAGAGGTACGATAATAGAGGGATTCAGGTGATGAAGAAGAATGAGATATTAATTTTAGAGAGATCAAACTGTGATCAGAAGCACCTAAAGGTGAATGAGGAGAAACTGAGTACTGACTAGTATCAGAAACAAGACATAAGTCGAATAGAGAAGGTAAATGATTCGGGTTGTCTGGAGAACGAGTTGGAAAGATGACTATTTGAGTTAGGGATTGAGAAAAGTAAAAGTTATGGGCTTTAATGCCTGCAGAATCACTGACACTAGAGCCAAGTTATTCGGAGTGGTGAGCATTAAAGTCACCGACAACAACTATATTAGCTGATGGATAAAGAGAGAGGGCTTGGTCAAGATGGTCAGAAATAACATCATAAAGTGTGCAGTCTTGAGATGGAGAGCGATAAAGAACAAAGAGAAAAGCGATAGAGTGAAGTGGTGCTAAACGAAAGCACATAAAAGAATAGTCTGTGGATTCAAACCTAGTTTTACGACAAATGGGTGAATTCTTACAAATGTAAATGCCCACGCCAAGCATGTGACTATTGGAGTCTTTACAAATTAAAGGAAAATAACCATCAACACTAAGATCGCAAGATGAGACAGCTGAATTCAAAATAGTCTCACAAAGAGCAAGTAGGTCTGGTGAACTTTGCAAAAGATAAGACTCAACAGAATAAAGGTTATTTCGAAGACCACGAATATTAGTGAAGGATAGCTTTAGAGAACTTAGTGATGATGATGGTTTTGTGTGTTTTATAGTTTTTGGTACTTTATTCTTTTTTAAATTCATTTTTAAACATTCTCATTAGACATAAGCAAAAGTCTACATAAAATTGAACTGTTTAGAATTTTTCCAAAAAATTTCTTGTTTCCTACAAACACAGAAACACCTAAGTTTATGGGCAACTAGATATTTTGTTAAAAAAAATAAATTTATTGGGTCATATCAGTTTTTATCCACATTGTTTTTTATGTATAACAAGAAGCAACATTAAATTTTATGTAAAATAAAAGCAAAATATACAACTCCATAAAAACTTATATGTGTTACAGTATTGCTTAAATTGCCGGGTACTCTTGTTCAGAGATCAATGAATAAAGAACATTAATTTCATCCGATGAAAAAAATTTAGTATATTGGATTGTCCAATTGTTATTGGATACTCAGCTGTAGTAATCCTAAGTTTTTTTATAGTAGTGAAAAATAACTATAATTTTTAAACAATTTATCGAAACAATTATGAATTAATTCTTGTCTTGAAACTATTATGTTATCTTTATCTTTTCTGACGAATTTATCCTCGTCTTGAAATTTTGCACAATTATAGTTGTACTTTATTATAGATAAAAAAATACTTATTCAGTTAAACGTAAATGAGATATTTGTCAAAACGAATGTCAAATTTAAATGATTGTGGTAGAGTACATTTTTTTTTTAGTTTGGTGTTAGAAATAATTACAACTTTTAAATTTGTTAAAATTTATTATTGGCCGGGGCAAGAATAAGGCGAAACAGTCTTATCTCCAAGACCTTACTTCGTCATCCGCTTTACATAAAAGTTGATTGTCTTAAAAAAATGAAAAACAATTTAAATTAAATATTTATTCGATTTACTTTTTATATATATATATATATATATATATATATATATATATATATATATATATATATATATACTACGCGAACTACTACGCGTCAATTAATAAAAATTACGCATTAATTAATAAAAGTGAACATATAAAAAAAAAAAAACACTGATTATTGTAATTGGAGGGCAAATTAGATTGCCCTCTAAATGGAAAATGCCTTTCGAAAAATGAAAAATAACCCTGATAAACAATATATTAGCTTAACCGAGGGAATGGAAAAAACGTTATGCCAACACAAACAACCGTTTAAACACAAAAATATTCAAAAGAGAATATGCTGTCAAAATATATTTGGGGTTTAAAAGAGAAAAATAAAAATTTTAATTTACAATGGTCTATTCTAAAATCTGTCCCTGCCTATAATAACATTTCCAAAAAATGTATGCTATGTTTGCGAGAAAAATTTGAAATAATTACTCATTTAAATCAGGAAAATTTATTAAATAAAAAATCTAAATTAATTTCTAAATGTAGGCCCGAAAATAAATACCTCTTAAAAAATTATAAAAACAAATGACCAAATTAAACTATCCTCATTCCAAGGAAATTTATTTAATAATTACTTTCTGTAACTTCCCGTTAACCAAAAAAATATAGTAATTAAATATTTTTTTATAATAATTTATAACTTCCTGTAAAATATTTTTTTCTATAAATTGAATTTTTTTTGAGATTTAGTAACTCTTCCTGATGATCCAGCAATAGTGAAACTTCAAGTTGAAGAAAAAAGTTAGATAAGTGTTTTACTAATTTATATATATGGCTATTTCCACGATGGAAGAGATAAATTTCGTGTTTAAAAATATCTTTTTTCAAAAGGTTTTATTTCTTTAATTATAGTTTAAACACCTTAAAACTACTGTTAAAATAAATTTTGAATAGAAAATGTTTGAACCGAGTAGATAAATTTGATGAATGTTAGCAACTGTTTGTTCTTTTTATTATTCGAAAAAGTGAGTAAAGTTTGAGGGCGAGTTATTGCAATGTTTTAAACAAAACATATCCATATTTTTGTTTAGAAAGAATCTTTGAGATTACATATATGTCTTGAGTAAAAAAACTTTTACTCTTTAAAAATAATTCAAGTGTTTTTTTGTCACATACACATCTGCAAAAATTACGTTGCGTCACTGAACTAAAAGCTAAAAAAGTTTAATTATCGCAATGAAATTATGCTTTATGGCGAGGTTTTTTTAGAAATTTTATATTTTAATGTAAACTTTTAATCATTACTAAAAAAAAAATTGGTCAAAAAGCATTGTATTAACATATAGTTATAGTTTAAAAGCTGTTGCGTCACTGAACCCATCGACCGGATAATTAGCGTTTTAAAAAATAGCGCGGTAGGAAGTCAAAATATCATCCATTTCAAATTCGAATAAATTTTTGCATTTTAGTATTGTGAAGGGCTATTAGTAAATGTTAGTAAACTTTTGGATTTATGTTAACATTTTCTTATAAAGTTGTAAATTTTTAAGAAATGGAATCAAAATTAGAAGTAAAAAAAAACGTTATGCAGAATACCAAGCTAATTATGTTTCTCGGAATGTGATAAAAAGAAAGAAATGTCCAGAGTTAGATCTAAGAGATATCGAGAAAAATTGAAAGCCGATCCTAATAAAAAAGCAGCTTATGCTGCTAAAGCAAAATTAAGAGTTTTAAAAAGACGCGCTTTAAAAAGAAAACTTTTAAATCAATATCAAAGACCAAGCTCATCTTTTAAAAATGTTCAACAAAGAGGGAAAGCATTGAAAAAAGTTTTTAAAGCACTACCAACTTCAAAGGAGAAACAATCTGAAATTCTTTCTATTCTTTCAAATAGCTCTGCTTGTAAAGATAATTCTCTTCTACCTCCAGCATGTTCAAAGCTGTACGGTCTTTCTGAAAGCGATGTTTCAGCAGTTGTAAACTTTTATAATGAAGATGAAGTTTCCCAAATATCACCAAACAAAAAAGATGTCACTCGAATTCAATTATCTGACGGAAAAGCAAACAATATTCAGATACGTCATTTATATTATACGCTAAAAGAAGCTTTCGAGTTATTCAAGGAAAAGCATCTGCACATAAAAATTGGACTCATAAAAAAGTAAAATCAGTTCACTAAAAAGTGAACTGATTTTACATTGCGTGGACCTTCGTCCACGCAATGTAAAATCAGTTACAAAATTTCCGCATAATGTTTGTGTTTGTGGTTTGCATGAAAATATGCCTTAAATGCATTAACAAAATCAATTCAAGCGCCTTCAATCAAAGTTGGATCTGAAATGATAAATAACTTTGTTTGTGAACCGTACACATACGATTGCGCCTATGACAAATGCGTTGCATGCAAAGGTATGAAACAGTTCGATAAACACTTGCAAACTGTTAATACATTTGGTTTCGAAGTATCCTGGGACGAGTGGAGAAAGCCTGAAACTAAACATATGCAAACATTGAAAAAATTTCAAAAAAGTCTACTGTAACAGAACTCATCCAACGCATATCAGCGATGCGTGATAAGTTCGTTAAACACGCATTTGTAAAGAAAAACCAATCAACAATTTTTAATAAACTGAAGGAGGTTTCGATGAGTGTTAATTCTGAAATTGCGGTAATCCAAGTTGACAGGGCTGAAAACGCTAGGTGTTTCTATCAAAATGAGCCACAAGCGGCTCATTTTGGTCAAAATCAAGTTTCTATCATGACCCTAGCAGTCTGGAACATTGAGTTAAAAACATTTGCCATAGTTTCAGATTCAACTGATCATACTAAGTCTTCCGTTATACCTTACATTGACAAAATCCTTCACTTTATTCCTGATCAAGTCAAAGAAGTACACATGTTCAGCAATAATGCCACTTCTCAGTTCAAAAACAAAAGCATTATGGCTGCAATGGTTGTGTTTGAAAAACGTTTTCATAAAAAATTCTTCTGGCATTTCTTTGCAGCGATGCACGGGTAAGGAGTGGTTGACGGAATAGGAGCTACTGTTAAGCGAATCGCAGCCCTGAGAGTTAAAACTAGTCAATACGAAATCAGGTCAGCAGCAGATTTTGCGTTAGCATTACAAGATTTGCAAATATCTGTAATTCACATGTCAGAAAACGATACAAGACAACAAAAAAATGAACTTGGATTCAGTTCAATTTTAAGTTATTCAAGAAAAATCAAAGGTATATCAAAATCACATTATTTTTATGTTCAGAATGATAACGTTGTTCCGATGCTATTTTCACCTGAGTATAATTAAAATTTATTACAAAATAACAAAACTTTTTAAAATGATTTTAATTTCGTCTTTTTGTTTCGTCACTGAACGTTGCGTAACTGAACTGATAGTATTTTTTCTGTAAAATAAAACAATATGAAAACTTTATTGTTTGTGGCTTTTTTTATGACTACCTTATTGCCAAATGAATAAATTACAACAAAAAAATCTAATAAGTTAAGCAAGAATTAAAATTTCAGCAAAAACTCCATTTAAAAGTATGCTGATAAAAAAACACTTTTTTCCGCGTTGCGTCACTGAACTCATGTTTTAATTTTTGCTATGTAGCAGTGTTATGTTAATACAATTGTGTTTAGTTTATATTATAAAATTTTAATTCAACATTGATTTAGAGTAATAAAAAATATTTTTGAGTTATAGAAAAATTTCTATTAAAAAAATCTCTCCGCATGATGCGTCACTGAACTATGGAATTGGCCATATATATATATATATATATATATATATATATATATATATATATATATATATATATATATATATATATATATATATATATATATATATATATATATATATATATATATATATTTATATATATATGTACATATATATATATATATATATATATATATATATATATATATATATATATATATATATATATATATATATATATATATATATATATATATATATATATATATATATATATATATATATATATATGTATATATATATATATATATATATATATATATATATATATATATATATATATATATATATATATATATATATATATGTTATGTTTAATCTGTATACACTAAAAAAATTAAGCAAAAATAACCTTAAGGGTATATCAAACATTCTACCTTTAGGGTATACCACATATCCTACCTTTTAAGGTAGAAAATCATATATTTATTATAGGTACAATATCAAGGTAAAACATCATACCCCTAAGGTAGTAAATGACTCTAAATGTGAACATTTTTGGTACAATTTTTAACCTTGAAGATTTAATTTTCTAATTTAGAGGGGTACGTGATATCTCCTAAAGGTAGAAATTTTTAGTTTTAGTGTTTAGTTACTTATGTGAGAAATATTGTTTTAAGTATATTTCAAATATTAAATGTAAAAACCGTGATTATTTTGCCATTGCCGTAAAAACGATAAGTTATTTATCATATATACGGCATAAAAATAACTTATCATTTACATATACGCACATCATATATATTATCGTTTAAACATATGGAGCATATACCATATATATTTTCGTCTAAAAGTCAAAAATTGTTTTTTTATTTTTCTATTTCACAAATATTTACCATCAAATTTACAATTAGTTTTTATCGTCAACAAAACGATTGAAAATTTTTGAAAATAAAATCAGCACCTGTGTTCTAACCCTTTTCAAAAACTAGATGGAGTTCAAGGTTAGATTCAATAAATGTTATAAGTTTGTGAGTTGTGCTTCCAAATTGTTTTTGGCATCATTTGTAGATATTATTAAAAGTCAAAATTTTGAAGAAAATTTCAGATCTTCTTTTTATTTTTGATGAATATTCTGTGCCTTACCTGCTAAAGGTAAGGCACAGAACATTTAAAAAAATGGAAAAGCTTGAATCAGATCTCTGTTGTTCAAAAGCTCTAAAAATGTTGTCTTGCAATAAAAAAAATTTCACAAGGTTTAACGACTTAAAAGTTATTTTATTGAAGGCTGGAGTCAACGATTTCTTTCCGCCATTATGCATAAGGACTCCGAATGTTTTCAAAAAATATAACACAACATTTGGACTTTGATCTAAACATTAAAATTGCGAAGCTTATGAAACATTTTAAAGAAAACTTTCTAAACAATTAGAAAAACATCAGGATGCCCTTTTTTGATGAAGTTGTACATATTCATTAAAGGTAAATTTCAAGAATGGATTTGTTATATACAAGCTGATCAAAAAAAAAAAACATTGAACTTTCAAAACCTATATAATTGTGAGAATCTTTTCAAGTTTTTTAATTACGAAGTATTCTTATTATAAAAGCTTTTAAAAACTTAAATTGACCAAATGTTTGCTTAATAATAAGCCACCAAATGTTTGGTCAACAATGAGGCAAGAAACTTTGAAAGTTTTGGCAATATTATCTAGTAATGCTAATTTACATAAAACTATTGATTTAAAACCACTAATTGATAAAAAATCTTTTAATTAATAGAAAAAATATTTGATAAAGTTTGCAAACATTTACCTTTTTAATTATAAGTCATTTTTTGCGTTAGTCTTGTCACTTCACGTTTCTTACACAAAGTAATAATTATTATTAAATGTGAATTAAAAACAAAAATGTATACCCATAAGTTAGATTAAAAAAAAAACTAATAATGAAATAAAAAATTGAAGTTTTATGTTAAAATTCATTCAAAACCGGACGAACAAAACGGGTCCAAAAAACTGAAACTTATTTAAACTTGATAGGGTTTTAGATTATAACAACAAATTTATAAATAAATAAATACAGTTTTTAGTTTCCAAAACGAAATTTTTACAATATCAAAAATCAATTGAATGGGAATAACCGAGTTAATTTTAAACAGAGACTAGTATATTTTTGGCACACCAATATTTACGTTTGTTGGCGACTTAATTACGTTTGTTGGCAAAACAAAATAATCTTTCGTGCTTATTCATGTATGGCTAAACTTAAAGAAGTTTAATTACCGAAATTGATTAGCAATTTTTTATTGGGTTAGTTTTAAAGATTCATTCATTTTCTCACTCAAGGCATAATATAACGAGTAGTATGACGTTTAGCGCGGTCTTGACGAAGAGGTTTGTGTGTGTACTGGGGGATGGGTTGAGGGAAATATAATAGATTTAGCATTAAAAAAAAAAGATAATGAAATCAAATCTATAGGAACTGTAGCATTTAATATTCTCAAGATAATAAGTAGTATTGGCTTGCTGAAAACCAGACTTTATAATAAAGCAAAATTAAAGCAAATTAGATCACAATCTTCCTTAATTACTAATTGTTTTATATTTATTCAAAGTGAAGAGAAAATTTGCTATAATTGATAATATTTACATTAATTTTAATTGTTCATGCTTTTTTATATGTCGCAAATAGGTTTTAATGATATGAAATATTATGGATCAAGTTGATAGAGTTGTGTTATTTTTGAAATAGTACAAAAAGAGATATCTACCTACAATATATCATGAGTATGTATTTTTATTTATCTAAAAAATGGCAAATAATTATTAAAAAATGTATGAACAAAACTTGTTTACACGCACTTGTTGACACCTCTATTTATTCTTAGCGTGATAAGCCCTTGTTTCTATTGATCAACCTTTTTATGATCCCTAGAAAAAAGATTTGCGGTATATATTGATCTTTATTTTGTGTAAATAAATTTAAACAACTGACGTCATTACCTGTAACAGAGTTTTACAATAAAAAAAACAGAAAATAAAGAGCCCTTTATAGAACCCAAACTTACCTCTCTTTTATAAGATTGAATTGAAGATGTAATTTTTTCATGAAGTTGAACAATATTTTCTGAATTAAATGGTAGTCGCCCACATAACATTACGTAAACCACTACACCTAAAGACCACATGTCTACCTTATTGTTATAAGTTTTTTGTTTAATTTGTTCTGGACTTAAGTATTGCGGAGTCCCACAAAACGTTTGAAGTTGGTTATCAAATCCTCCTACTACAGAAAAACCAAAGTCGGTAATAACAATTCTTGAGTTCTCACCCGGTGTATAGAACAGTATATTTTCAGGTTTAAGGTCTCTATGTGTAATGCCTTTTGAGTGTAGGTGACAAACTCCGGAAATTATCATTTTAGTAATTCGGCGGGCTTCATTTTCTTTCAAAAAACCGTGAGACTGAATTTTTTCTAAGAGGTCACCCCCGGTGGCAAGTTCCATCACAATATAACCATAATGTTTAGAATAAATAACATCAATAAAATTAATAATATTTTCGTGTGGTTCAGTATTAACCTTTTTTAGCACACTCAACTCGCTTTCAAATAGTTCTTTTCCTTGTAAACTGCGCGTCTCCATTGCCTTGATTGCAAATGGTAATTTAGTTTTTGTGCTTTCAACTCTAAAGACATTGCTAAAAGCGCCTTCTCCTATCAATGACTTAATAGCGTACTGAATTATTACCTGACTATCAGTAATGATGTTACTTTGATTTTCAACAGCGCATACTTTTTTCATTTCTTTTTTGCCATTGCTTGTCGGTTCAAATTCGTATGAGGGAAACATCATTGAATTTTTTGACGCATATGTTTTAGTAATAACACAACCCATCATAACGTTAACAAATGGATTATTTGATTATTGTTTTTTAGCATAGAGACCTATATAAAAGATACGCGTTTCCTCGTTTTTATAAATGTCAATTCTTTATTTGTGTATTCCTAAGCGTGTGTAAAACAACACGGAACACACAGAACTAAGGTAAACAAAGTCAATCTCCTGGTTAGCAGTTTCTGGAAAATAACAACACGCGTGTTTTGCCTTCTTTTTTTTTAACTTTATTTTAAATAAAATACTTTTGACTTTTTTCTTTTCATCGTATTTCATGACCACACATTTGTTCTTTTAACAATACGTAAACATAGTTAAAATAACACGATTAATCAATTTTTAAAATGAAGTGATTTGATTACAATTTCCATTAATGTCAGTTTAAAACAAGTGAGATGTCTTCGGTGACTTTTGATATTCAATCAATTGATAATATCTATTTAGAAATTTACCTGGCACACAGCCAAATTATGAACAAAATTTTAAGTTGTGTTTTATTTTTCATAGTTATTTGCTTGATAAACAAAGTGTTAAATCAATACAAACTAAATGACTTGCATATTCAAACTAAATGACTTGGTTATTCAAACATTACTTTAGTATTTATTTAAAAATTGTGTAAAAAAAACTCTGATGCATCCAATATAATTCTTCGATAGAATAGTAAAATGAACTAAAATATATTATATTTTAAATATATCCTAGTTAATGTTCAATATATTTTTAAATAATATAATAAAAAAAAAAAGTTGTCTCGAGAAAACTATATACTTTGTAAAGAAAACGTAAAATAAAATGATAAAAAGAAATATTATATTGAATGAGATCATTTTGTTAATCGCGTTATTAAAACTAATAAAAAGCATTTAGTTTTATGTTCAGATTTGTTGATTAATTATATAAATTTTTTCTCTTTTATTTTTGTTTTCTATCATTTTTGGACGCGAGTTTAATAAATTGAAGCTTACAGGGTTACACAATTATGTTCTTTTTCGCCACCGATGTTAATGTAAAATATCGTGCAAGCCGTGTTCTACTTTGAATATTTTCTTCCATTCCGGTCTTCCGGTCAAACTATTTATTTTAAACTAGCTTTGAGATTTGCTCTTCAAAACGGTTAGTCTGAAACTTCCATTCATCATTTCCACTTAGATTATCAAACGTGACATTTTGTTCAGTAGCACGTTTTGTCGCGTAATTTTAATTTTTTGTTGTTTCCCCCCCCCCCCCCTAACATAGTTCCGGAATCCTTACCACAAGTGACGTATTTAATTGACTAAGAGCTTAAACTTACTTCTGAAAGCGTTGAAAGAAGTTTGATTAATTATATTTGATAACAAATCCAGTTATTTTGATTTAAACTTTGGATGTTAGAACCCGATTATTGGGGAAATGGAACCGAACTCCACACCGAAAATAAAACAAGTTTTAACTGTAGTATCTTAAACTTATTTAATATTTTCTTAACTCTTCTAAATTTATATCTGGTTTTAGGTCAACCGCAGAATGTAAAATGGAAGAAGTTGTTGTAAATAATAGCAATAACTTAACAAGTACAGATTTAATCTGAAAAGCGATGGTAATGCTTTTAACTTGTTATCTTTTGATAGTTTTTAGGCAGTGCTTTTCTTTTGACGAACCTTTTGTGACAATTTATAAAAACCTTTTGTTTTTCAAAACAAAGTTAGTTAAGATAAAAATAACCAAATAATAATCACGTGATGTCTATTCTAATTTTCTTAGAATACTTTCTCAAACAAGCTGGTCAAATTTCAGACATTTTTTTTTTTACTTTACATAGACCGCAGAGCTGGGTGGGCGACTTCCTGGCGTTCGTATATAAACTATTGATTCAATGTGTTAAATGTTTTGTATATAAACTATTGATTCAATGTGTTAAGCTACAAGATACTTAGTTTCGCATAAAAAATCTATACAAAAAATTAGGCTAATTAAGTGTGTGTGTGCCCCCAAAATAACAAAACTACTATGAAACATTTTTAAGATACTAAGGACTCCAGAAAGACCTCATACTTTTGTATCAAAGCATTGCAAAAAAGCATTCAATAAGAAAGCTACTAGCTACTTCGATACTTCATTTACTAGCTTTTTTACATTTCATTTTTTTGATTTGATAGTATTTCTTTGGCAATTAATTAAATGACTGAAATTTGAAACGAGAAACGAGTACATCTAAATTTTAAATTGATTGGTCGTGCCAAGCGAAACTTTATTGTTTATCTTTTCATACAAATTTTGTTTTTTTCCTGTCAAAGACTAAAAGATTTAGCAAAGTTTTGTAAAGCTTCGTTCCAGTGGCTATTTCGTATAAATTAATTAATTATAGTGTAAATAAGACTTAATTGCATTAAATAAGTTCTCGGTAGTAAAATAAAAATTTTGCTTTTTCATTGTACCATTATATTTTTATTATTATTATTGTTTAAAGCCCTCTAGAAAAGCTGTAAGAAACCCAATATGGGTTTCATTAAGCTTTTCTGGAAAATCTTTTGTAAAAAAAAAAGTTAGACAAAAGGTTTTAATCAGGGGTGCACCGATGCATCGGCCTCAGTATCGGTCTTGGTAACTATCGGCCGATGCCGATTGTATAAAAAAATCAGTTATTTTAATTTTGTGTTTCTATATTGTATAAAAAAAAATAATTATTATATTATCTAAAGTAACTTAAGTTAGCTTCAAGACTAATATCGCTACATGCCCCAATATGCCCTGCTCTACCCCGCTTTAATGACTTGTTTTGGGGATGAGGACGTTTCATATTCTTTATCGCGTTAACCCTAACATAAGTATTTAAAATTAAATTTTTACAACTAAACAGTTTAAATGATTATTCAAATAAAATTTACTTAAATAATTTTATTGCTAATACGTAATTAAAATTCAAAAACTTTAAGAAGTGCAAATTCTCTTCTTTTTTTTCTCTCTCTTTTTTTTTTGTTACACTTAGAGCTATCGCTTGGCCCAAGCGTATGACTTTGTGCAAGTCTGCGCATGCGAGGAATTTTGTCGCAACTTTTGAAATTTTCAAAAAAATAATAAGTTATTATAAGTTAATTGCTAAAATTTTATGTCTTATTTAGGCAGTTATTATGGACAGTTTTATAACATATATGTCTTATTTAAGCAGTTGTTATAGACAGTTTTATGGCTATAGTAGATTATAAAAATTTTAGATACCCCTTTGAAAAACACTTTTTTTGGTATTTTGTTGAGTTTTTTTATTATAACTTTAAGCAGCAACAATGATAATTCGTTTTCTAAAATTGTTATATAGCGACATTTGCTAAGCATATTGATGTTTATTTCCGTAGCAAGCTTTGTTAAAGACCTAACATAATTTGCACCCCCATCCCTAATAGGGATGGGGGTTAATATTGTATGGTCAATATTTATTAAATTGATAATAATTATATGGTCAATATCTATTAAATTGGCCTACAAGTTACTGAAAACTGTAAAATTATATATGAAAAGATTTGATTAAATATTTATAGTATTTTACAATTTTTTCTTGATTCAAAGACATTATTGAGGCAAAAAGTAAAGAAATTTTTTTTGTTAAATTTGAACTATTTAAAAATATAGTTAGCAATAAAAATAAAGAACTAATGATTCGAGGTCATAAATTCCACTGCTATGTTTAAATAAATGCTTTTAAGACTTGAGTCTCACTCACTACAACCTTGTTAGGGCACTTTTGACTTTATAAATCAATAAATGTAAAAATTGAGAG
Organism: Hydra vulgaris; assembly: GCF_038396675.1. NCBI lineage: Eukaryota > Metazoa > Cnidaria > Hydrozoa > Anthoathecata > Hydridae > Hydra > Hydra vulgaris. The sequence continues at coordinate 14,256,621 of NC_088934.1, read as the reverse complement.
GGAGAGAATTCGAAATAAAAATAAAAAGGTTCTTTAAACCCAAAACTCACCCGACTGAATTGTGTCAAAAACCCAACAAGCCGACTAAATTCGTCAAGAAACAAATCACTACTTGAAAATCACCTTTGTGGGGTAGAATACCCCTTTCCCTCACTCATCCTCCCCCTAAAGTTGTCTTTGTATGCAATCTTTACACATAAAAAATTATTGTTTCTTTGAAACACTCTACTAAAATAATACACATTAAAACTTGTTAATCTAAAAAATATTTGATTCTTTGAATTTTGTAAATATTTTACATTGCAGAGAAAAGTAAAAGCGAGAAAATGTTATACATACGCTCAAAAGACAAACTAACTCGGAAAACATCTACTTTTTGTTTTTTTACAAAAGTAATGTAAGTAAAAGTAACATATAACAACTTGAGCATTTTATTGCTTTTTAAAAAAAAAAAAGTGCGATTTTTAACCCTTTTTCCGTCTTTGTTGCATATTTGCAACAGATGATTTTGTGATAAATATTTTGGTTATAAACCTAATCTACAATTAAAGTTATTTTGAAACATTTATTTTAAACCTTTATTGCTAGTTTGACGCAATAAAAGCACGATATATTTTTTTTTATATAATGGCAGCTCATAACAGAACTGCTACTTTTGGTAAGTTTTAGCTACTCCCTTTAATGCTTATATTTTGTCATACGAAAGCCCAAGCTGATGCTTAAATGCATGAAATTAATATGTCCAAAGATTGAAATTTCTTATTAAAGTCATTAAAAACTAAAAATAACCTAACTTATTGTTATATAGATCTCCTAATTTATTTGTTGCAAATATGCAACATTGTCGGGTTGAGGTATAAAAATCACAAGGTTTCTTTTTTTATGCTTTTTCTGGTAGCTCCTACAAAAACACGTAGTATTCGAAATTTTACTGTACAAGAAGCTGTTAACTATGTACTTGAACCAAATTCTGATTCTGAGTTATCAGACCTTGAAGAATCAGATAAATCAGGGAATGAAGCAGAACTCGGTATTGATCATGTTATTTTCAGTTCTGAAGAATCTGAATGAGTCAATTTTGACTTTAAGTTGCTTTGAGGTTTAATGGTACACCTATTCTATATATTAAGTTGCTTTGAGGTTAAATTTTATATTCTATTCTACTTCTGCATCTTTAGGACTGAAGAAGAAGAAAATGCTTCTTTACCATTCAAAAATGATTTCCCATTAGAAGAGTCATGGTATGTCAAACTAAATAATGGATATACATACACATTATACACACACAGACACGCATGTATATGTATATATATATATATATATATATATATATATATATATATATATATATATATATATATATATATATATATATATTCATAAATATTTTAGTGAGTATACGGGTGATGTTGCTCTGCTAAAAAGAAAATATGCAAAAAAGCCTGTCTATAGATGGAGAAAAAAGGAACCACCAATATTTGATGAGGTGTTGAAGGGAGAAAGTTTCACTTTACCAGAACGCAATTATATGACACCATTTGAGTACTTTAAAATATTTTGGGATGATAGCATCACTCAGAATTTAGTAGAACAAACTAATCTCTACAGCGTTCAGTTGACAGGTTCTACTATAGCTACAAATTTTAAAGAGATGGAGCAACTTTTAGGAATTCAAATACTGATGTCATTAGTTCGCCTCCCAAGCTATGAATTATTTTGGTCAACAGAATTTTGATGCACTGCTGTTGCTGACGTTATGAGTTTAAAACGTTATGAATATCTAAGAAGGTATTTGCATGCAGTTGACAATACTACAAAAAATGAACACTTTGGCAAATTGTTTAAAGTCAAACCTGTATTGGATGCTGTTTGTAATAACTGCATAAAAATTGAACAAGAGCGAGACCAATCTGTAGATGAACAAATGATACCTGCAAAAACTAAGCACAGTGGGATACGCCAATACATGCCAAAAAAAATCCACAAATGAGGTTTTAAAAAATTTGTTAGAGCAGGAAAGTTAAGATTCATATACGACTTCTTTATCTATGCAGGTGCTACTAGTGCTGATAGTTAAAGTTATGGTACTGAAAATGTAATACTTCGACTAGTACAGGAAATGCCCAAACATAAAAACTTCCGTATTTTCTTCAACAACTGGTTTTCAACGTTACAACTGTTCAATGAGCTGAAAACAATGGGAATATTAGCAACAGGAACTTTCCGTAATAATCGAATTGGAAAATGTCCACTTTTATCTGAAAAAGAACTAAAATCTTAAAGAAGAGGATCATGGGACTATCGAGTAGACCAGAATTCAGGAACACATTTAGTAAAATGGTTTGATAACAAAGCTGTTACACTTGGGTCAACACATACAGGTGTTGCTGGATCAATAAAAGTCAAAAGGTTTGACAGTAAGAAGAAGGTATATGTTGATCTCACAGCACCTGTTATTGTTCTTGAATACAATGCATCGATGGGTGGTGTAGATCTGGCAGACATGCTAATATCATTATACCGAACGAGAATCAATACTAAGAAGCGTTGGTACTTAAAATTAATTTTTCACTGCATTGACATATCAAAGATTAATGCTTGGTTGTTATACCGAAGGCACTGTACTCAATTTAAAGTGCCTAAAAATCTCAAAGACAAAGATCCTCGAAAAAAAAATTGGTCGTCCAAAAAGGAGTCTTTCACCTGCCAACACTCTCGGAAGAAAACCATCTAACCCAAAACCAATTTGTGATATAAGATATGATGGATTCTGTCACTGGCCAGAAATCAATGAGAAAAGGGGACGATGTAGAATATGTAACATGACATGTTCTTTTGCTTGCTCAAAATGTAAAATAAGGCTTTGTTTAAACAAGGATAGAAACTGCTACAAAGACTTCCAGGTACAATAAAATCAGAAAACACATAAAGTAATATAATTGGATGATATTATTTTAAAACTGCAGCAGTCTTATATCCTTTTTTAATATCTTGTTAATAAATATTAAATACCTCAAACACCTGTTTTTTTTCTTCCAAAAAACGTTGTTTTTAATACCTCTTTTCGGCAAAGTTGCATATTTGCAACAAACGATAAAATGGTTACAACTATGTTTAAAATAATTAATAAAAATTTTTTAGAACATAAGGTCATACTCTTGAAGAAATTTCTGAAAAAAATTTTTTTTTGGCATCTTGATCATAATGTGCCGGTAAAAGGGTTAAATTAAGTATAAAAAATTGTCCAAAAAATGTTAATTTTTCGCTTGTAGGTTTTTATCATTTTATATTTTTTGTTGAAATATTTGAAGAATACCCAAATACTATGATGATAAAACGATAAAAATGATAGAAAATATTTGTGAAACAAAGAAATGAATTTTATAAAACCATATAACAACTATAAGTTTATTGCAATAAAAATTTTTGAAACTTACAAAGTACGTCAAAAGCATTTTCAAAATCTGTGCAAACTGTCGAATGTTATATACTGACGATTCTTTTTAATTTGTTGAAGCTTGAAGTTATTAATTATCAAATTAATAAGTTTGATAATTAATAACTTCAATCTTCAACAAATTTGAAAGAATCATCAGGACAACATATTCAATCCAAAAAAATATCAAGGCCATTTATAAATGTGATTGCATTGCCAACTGTAATTGCAGGACCAAATAATCGTCAAACAAATTACCACCCAGCAAGCATTGCCTTAGTAGATTTGCTGTGGACCTTTTAGGCATTTTTTAGCGGTTCATTGGAGTTTTGCTCATTGGTTACTTAGTGGATCATTAGTGGCAGCCGCTATAAATGGCAAGCCGATAATTTTCCGTTATTTTAATAGTGGCTAGTTAACGGCTAGCCGACAACTAGCCACTATTAAACCGATGAGCAAAATTAACTAGCCACTAAGTAACCGATAATTACAGCGGTCCGTTCAAAATGTCTATATAAGTCCACTAAAAACCCGCTATAGCATGTTTGCAGGGTATTCATATTTAAATATTCATTATTGATTTCACCCAAGTTAGTATCATTGTCCATTTCACTAATCTAGACAATACATCATAAAAGTTATATATACATTAATTAATTTTCTTTATTTACTAATTTATTTATACTTACTATTATTATCTATTATAATTTACTTTATAATTATGCATTAACACAGAACCATTTGAATGTTCTATGTAAATGTTGCCAAATGTCGGGTAACATTTATATAGAAAAAAGTAGCAATAAATATATCATTATTTGTGAATAATAATTATAAGATTATTACCTTTTTTTCGCCCGAGCTATCTGCATGGTGTATAACATCATTTATATTTCCAGTCAAACCTTCCTGCTTTAAATGCATAATTTAAATAAAATGATAAAGTTAAAATTAAAAGATTTATGCACAAGTTTAAGGTTTAGTTTATACAATAATAACATTGTCTTATACCCAACCCCGTTTATGGGGGGAAGGAGGAGGGAGGAACGTTGGATGCTATAGACCCCCTTTATTTTACGTAAGTATTGCTAAAAAAATCAATAAAGAAAGGTAATTCTGATCTGCGTATCTGCAACTTGTATCTGTGGCTATTTGAAACACTAAGTGTGACACGACTTCTTAGCCTAAGTTTTTTTATTTATTAAGCGTAGTTTTAAAGTTAACATAATTTTAAAACTACTTTAATATTTAGCAGTTCAGCAGTGGAAACATTTTTAAATGTCTTGCTATGGTTTTCCACAACTCGTAACACAGTCTGTTTTTGTGCCTTATCTTTGGCTATGTTTTTAAAGTTCCAGATCAAAGCAATACCGCGCTCTGCACAGTGATTAATACATTGCAAATACTTGACTGTTTGCATTGTTTGCTAGTAAGGTGGTGTCGCATGCCTCTGATCAACTAGACAAAACAGGAAATTTGAATGAATTTATCGTGTATCAAAGAATGCAATAGATATACGTATTTCAGAAACCGTAGATAGGAGCTCTGTCAGCAGTGTGTGTGGTCTTCGGTCATATGTTAGGCCATTGATAAGCAACTGTTTCTTATTACATGACAGTTGTGTAGAGAATATGGCAGGAGTTGTTATTTTTAGACTCAAGTACCAAGAATTTTGTGCTAGCCACTTCATTCTATTATGTTATCATACTGCATAAGCCGGTCAAGTGTCTTCATATCATTCATAGGTGCTTCTACAGCAGAGTTGCATTTAAGCCATTGTTGAAGGTAAAATAAAATAACAAATCAGTTAAATCTTTAAATAAAAATAAACTCACGCCCTGTCAGTTTGATTTTTTTTTCATTGCCTGTGTGTAACAGTTCGATTTTTATTGTGTACGGTGCTTTTACCATCCATCTGGCACGGTGCAGTGCACCGGGTCTTCTTACTGTCGTTTCTATAGATATGCCAACTATGTATGCTGCTTATTGCAGGAATTCAAGTTAATTATCACGTGGATGCTACTCTGTTAGCTGTTGCATAATGAATGTTCTTAAGCTGCTTAAAACACCAGTTAGAAGTTCCCAATGTGGTTTGTGTGTAGTAAGTTTATCCTACTGCTCTCAGAACCGCTTACAAATGAGAACCTCAGGATCTGTTGGTGGCCCAAAGCAGACAGTAAAGATATCTGATAGCAAAATTTCATGCATATGGTGTTTGCATGCTACCCACAAAAGGTTATGCCAAACTTCCGCTGCAAGTAGTCTGCATGTACCATACTGCTGGCCTGTATTTCTTGGAGTTGTGTAAAAGCACATGCTAATCAAATGTAGCTGCCATTTTGGCTGTAAGTACTGCTTTGCGTCGTTTGCATTTCATGACTGGTGGTGAAGTGCAGTCTTCATCTTCCTCTTTTTGAACTGGTTCTGTCTCTTCTGTTTCTTCCTCTCCACTTAAACTGTTTTCAGTTGCTTCTTTTTAATCACGTACTCTCTGCTTTTCAGGCTCAGCACGTTCAACTGTCTTACATAACTTTTCCAGCTTTCGTTTATCGCAATCTGCATTTTTCTTATTCACTGATCCAATTACCCTACTTCTCAATTCACGCTGTAACTTGAGGAAGTCTTTATCTTCAGGAATGTGCATTTACTGTTCTGCTTGTGCATGACTTATATTAAATAACTTGTCTAACTTTTGGCTGAATAGTACCTGATTCTCAAAGTCTGCTCTGCCTGCTTCTTGATGGATTTTTCATTAAATTAAAATGCTCAACGTACAAGTTTTTATTATCTTTATTACATGATCCTTGCGGCGTGTAGACAATCCTAATTTAAGCTAAAATAGCATCAGCTGCTCATAAACACTTTGTGCACTGTCACTTATGAAATACTTCAAAAAGTGGTGGTAGTGTATGAAGTTTTACATAATTACGTGGGCAGGCAAACACCGCTTAACTGTTTCAGTGGGTGTCCAATTGGAAACCATAAAACCAATAACAAGTAAACACAATTTTGTACAAATTACCAAAATACAATGTAGCTGCAAGGCTCGGTATATACAACATCAAATATATTATCGTAGTGTACTTTTTATAGGCAGTTGGCATAGGTAGTGCGCAAAATTCAGTTTTAAGCAGTTTTTTACACGTTTATCCTCAAAAGATGATTTAAGTAAGCAATTACCTTGTAATATAAAGAAAAACTTCATTGTTTTAAGAAAAAGAAAGCAGTCGTCATAGCTTGCTCTTTGAAACCACTCTCCTTCTTATTTTAATGGTTTTTTACAAGAACTCTTTATTAGAAGTTGCTTCTGAAGCTTCTCCAAGCTTATCACACGCTCTACATTATCTTGAATAAATTTCGAAAAATAAACGAAATATTTTTCTTAAACAAGAAATACGTTTCTTGTTTTAAGAAATAAATATCCTACACTGCAATTTATTTTTAAAAACATGAAATATATTTCTTGTTTTGAGAAATAAATTTCTTAAACTATGATCAATAGATTTACAGTTTTTCTGCGAGTTCTGATAAGTTGTCATCAACTTTGAAAGATTTTAAAAGTCTTGCAAAAAAGTCTGAGGGAGTCCATCCGTAGACATTTTGTCAAACTAAGACCTAGAATATCAAAAATTAACCAGTAGTCTGGTGAAAAATACAACTCAAGTCCTAGTGGCTGGTCTTTATTAATAAAACTGCTTTCAAAAGTATTTCAGCTTTGATTCTATACGTTTTTACATCTTCTTGGACCTCCATTTGTTTTTGAATACAGAACTTTTCACTATTTTTATATTGTGATCTCAATCAAAAGATGCTAACGCCTCATAAGCGCTCATAACAGATGAATTTCACCTCTGCAGTAGGCTCATTATGCATCTGCCTATAATCTTGTGGATCTTAAAGATTTAAATTAAAAATAGTGCAATATAGGTAAAACAAGTTTTAAATGACCCTGCTAACAATTTATTACATTTAATTTTGACAAGATAAAATCAAAGTGCTATTTCGAACGATTTCTACCTTTTATTTCTACCGATTTTAAGAAAAGTCTGTCATTGGAGAAAAAAATTGGTTAAGTGTTATTTTCTTTGAATTTTGCATCACATTTTGCCCCATTTTGCAAGTCATCGCTTTTAAACGATTTGTTACTTTATGACATAAATTATTCTTAAAAAATAAGACTAAAATATCAAAACTTATGAAGTTAAGTTTTGCTTTAAAAAGTGCAGAAATCAGAAAAATTGCAGGTCAAAAACCGCGATGCCCCAGAAAGAGATATGTAGTCAGCCATTCTATTGATCTCTTTGAGTATTTTATTGATCACAATAAAAACCTGCCTGATTTTAGAGTAATGCAGCTTGAACTCCGTGAAATTTAAGGCATGTGAAACAGCTCCATATTTGTTAATTTTCACCAAATGGTCCGATTTTTTTTTGCATATATTTTTTACAAATATATACAAATGTAAACAATTTTAAAATTAGAAATTTATACATTTTGTTTTTGCAAAAAGGTATTTTAAAGTGAAGTAGTTTTACCTTTAACTTATATTTTTTTAAACCTTTTATTTTACTAAAAGGTTGAAAAAGTAATAAAATAATAAAGGTTTTATGATATAAATAGTTTATTCGCCGGCTTAACAGATTCATTTACGGCTAAGGCTATATGAAGCTCTGTGACAAGACCGTTAGGTCTTCTTGGGGCACCTAAATAACGGGAAAAAAAAAAAAAAAGTTCTCCGACATTATGCAGGAGTTTATCAAGAGTAATGGTCGGCCAGGAAACTTAGCTAACCTTGTACAAATCCCTTTTAAATACCCAGAGCTTGAAGTGAGTGAACTGTATGAGATCAAAAGCATCTAACAAATTTCTAATAGCTATGTATTGGGTCTTAACGCTATCGTGTTTAAAAACCACGTTTTTTTTTTATTTCATAACGAATTTGTGCGTTTTTAAAATACCACCAGTTAACATAAATAATAGTAATAAAATGCGAACAATTGGTATAGATAAAAATCCTTCTAACACGGCTACTTCTTACTTTTATTTAATTATGTTCTTCTAGAAACTCACTTACTCCTGATACGTTGAAGCGGGCTATGAAGCTCTTTAGTGAGCTGAACTCAAGTCTTTACGAATCTTGGTATAAGGTCTCTGTATGCCAATTAGCCAGAGGAGGATAAACCACAATATCTATCAATAAATATTTGATTGGATATATCTAATCAAAATACTTAAGTATACTAAAGTATACAAAATATTAAAGTATATATACTTTAGTGACTTTTAGATATTAGGTGTTGTTGTGGAAGAGATTGAGTCTTTTAACGTCTGGTTTCTTTTTTGAATAACCATTTATAAAAAATCACCATTATAAGCATATTTTGTTTATTTACTTGAGCATTGTGCTACATTTTGCAATACAATGTTTGTGTATCCAAAGGTATTGTCGGTTTAGCAAAGGAGCTGCCACAAATAGTCATAAAGGCTAATCTAAAGCAGCGTCTGTTATTGACCATCGCTTTTGGTTACCTAATGTACTACTCATGCGCTGAGACGGCGATGGATGGATTTAAACTCGTATCGCACAACAGTCCAGGTTTTAACATTTCGCTAAACTTAATTTCATTTAATTATTGTGCGATTAGACAATTTAAATAGACAATTGCGTCCCTCCTCCCTGGCGCCGGATCTGATAGTAATTGAATAGCGCATAGCTTTTAATAATGAACTCAAATTAAAGATTCATTTCTAAATGATATGATACCCAGCTTCAGTTTAGCTAAATGATATGAAACTTAGTTTTTGTTTTATAGTCCAAATCTAAATGCAAGTTAAAAAAAATATATTAGCCATTTTTATTTAGAAATTTTTGAACATTCTTTCGGGTGATTGTTGTTGTTGTTTCTTTTTTTAGTTATTGTTTTTTAAATTGAAATTTAAGGTTCTTCATCGAACTTCTCGTTTTATGAACGATAAGCCTTTGACATAATAGTGCTCATGGAACTGTAATTTATCCTCCTCCGGCTAGCCGCCATACAAAGACCAAATACCAAGGTCCACAAAGACAAGTTCAACAATAGTAATTAAGCAAGAAAAGATAGCATAGAGAAAAGACGCCAGATAATGTATTGTAATTTAAAATGCTCAATTTATTTCAGTATTTTAATTATAATATTTGGTGGCTACTCGGTATTTGGTATTCGGTCAATTTGATTACTTTATTTACTATTAGCCCGAAAATTACAAACTATTCGGCCGAATACAGAATACGTGATTGTAACGAAAAAAAACGCATAAGAACGGTGGAGATTAATCACCACCGGTACTACTAGTTACCGTTGATGGTTCATCGGTGTCAAGCAATCTTTCATAAAAAAGGATTAAACTTTCACTGACTTAATCTTTCACTGAGAAAGATTTTTATGTGTCACACGTCGCAATCTTTTTCGGAGCTTTTAAAATCGTTTTTTCGTTTTGCTCGTTGTGTTTTTAAAATTAGTTTTTGAACGTGCATCAATAAAAAAGTATAGTTGACATTTCCAAGAAAGTATATCCATGTTTTATGTTGAGGTTGTAGTGAAGATATTACTTTTGATAAGTTCGGAGTTCTTTGAGCCATATCTTTTTTTTTTATTTATGACCGTAGAGGCAAAAAAGACAGTAAAATCTTGTCAACAAGCACCGTTTTTTTAAATACAATAAAAAATAAAAACTGTTTTTTTTTACAATGATCTCTATAAAATAGAGACTTAAACAGACAGGGGCTCAAAGAAAGATGAAAATGACAATACGTGATCGCAATCTTTTCATAGAGCCCCTTTATACATATTTAATAAAATATAGATATTAAGTTAAAAACCCTAATGGGCATAAAACCGCTGCGATATCTATCTATAGCAAGATATCTATCTATAGCAATTTATGAAATTACCTCAGATTTGCAAGATATACCTGAGCTGGTTATTTTCAATCTTTGTAAATGTCTTTTTTGTATTTAATCCTTTTGAAAAAATAACTAAATATTACAAAATAGTTAAGTGTTTATAAACCTTTTTATAACAAAATAGTTAACTGTCGCCATATTTGTTGCTTTGACTGAGCGCCTACCCGAATATTTGGTATTCGGCAAATTCACTGTTCGTGACATCTCTAAGTACAATGCTCATAAAAAAAAACTCAGATATTCTCCTCTTTTGAGTGTCTTTTTGCTTACGTATTTATTGACGTTCAACGTCATTTTCCTACTTAATTGAACACAAAATCAAAAGGTGACGTATTTGTTTGATATATATTTAATATATATTTAACGTAACATTATTTGGCGAATTATTGAGTTTTTTGTTTTGATTTGTTGATGCTACACCAAACTAAGTTTGTTAAATGTAACAATGAATAGATTAGTAATGACGATAATATTTTGAAAATAGTTAACAGCACACTCTTGTTAAAGTATTGATTTTTATATTGATGAAAAATACAAAACAGTTTGCTTAACTTCAATTTAATTTCAAATTTTTATGTTTTGATTGAGATTTAATTTGTATATGAAATTTCTGATTTGTGTTCGCATTTTATATGTTGGAAACATATGTGTTTGAAAAATGAGTTAGCGACTAGCGGTGGAAAATGAGTTAGCGACTAGCGGTGGAAAATGAGGTAGCGACTAGCGCGCGACTAAGCTAGTTTTATAGCGATTTTCAAGCGATTTTTATTTTCTTATTATATTTTTTCATAACGTCTTTAACATCTTTAAAAACTCGATTTTTAGTGTTGAGTCTATTATAATTATAAGAATAATTGAACTTTAAACATTGCAATTTTCTAGTAATTTGTTGCTAGCTGTAAACTATCTACAAATCAATAGCTGGTTGATAGCTACATATCAAAATTTTTTAGACAGCGGTTTTATTCCGATATGACGCTAGCTACAATAGCCAGCGGGTCTTTAGCTTATTAAGTTAGCTGTCTTCGTAGCCAAACAGATGTCTTTATCTTTACAAATATCGAAAGCTTTTCGCTAACTTAAAAAAGCTAGCGATTGCTGTATTTATCGCTACGATTACGCAAACGATTTACGTTCTCGATTATCGTTACGATTACGCTAGCCAAATCGCTGCGTTTATCGTTACGATTATAGCTATTCGCCACCCGATTTCCAACCGGGTTATTTTTATATCCATATATTATATATATTTGTATTTTATATATCATTTTACATCATACTAAGTATCGTTGATAAAAACATCAAACATTTTTGCCTCTTTTTTAAACTTCTTTACACAATTTTGTTAAAAATATGTCAAACTGGCGACGCGTTAAATTTAAATACCTTTTAAGTAGATTACGGGTAAAATTAGAAAACTTTTAAATGCGCCTCTAACTTCAATGAAATAATGAGTATTTTTTTAACGATTTCAACAACTTCATTTTTCAATGTAATATTTTAATATAATTATTGGATTATAATTACAGGAAACCTTTTATGAAATATGGCATAAATTACTGATTATCTATAGGAAATTAACTATTAAAATACTTTTGTCACCGTTGAATGTTTTGTAAACATAGTAAATTGAATGGGGAAGTATGCGCATACCAGTTCTTAGACAACATTTCTGTATTCCTTTTAAAATCAGTGCAAAAAAAAAAAGATGTGATGCATCGAAGTTGCTAAGATAAATTACTTAACTTTCTGTCAAATAAGGATAAGCGTTCTAAAAACACCGTCGTTAAGAGATTGTAATAAAGTTTCAATAAAAAAACTTGTTCAAATTGACGTCAACGAAAAAAATTTGCATCAATTAAAGAGCATTTTAACTATTCTTAAGTTATAGAAGTTTATTTTGTTTATAACTAGTCTTAATTATTTATCACTAACAAATGTTCATACAATAATAGCAATTTGCTTTTATCTGTAATTTCATTACCAGGGGTTAAAAAGTATACGTATTTATTTTGCTGCAAAGTTGCTGGAAAAATTAAATCGATATGCTTTCTAAATTATTTGTTACTTATTTGTTAATTATTAAGAAACCATTTGTTACAAACTACTAAAGATGCATATTTTATCTATTTACTGCAAAGCAGTTCTAATGTTATACGTGTTTTTTTTTTTAAATACATTATCCGGTGGGAAATGAGCTTGCGAATTGTTAGCTAGTCGCTACCTACGGGTAAAAAAAACGCGTTTAAAACGTATAAAATACGTAGAACACGTATTTAATACATTTTAAACACAATATCTGGTTATCTTTCCACCAGGTAGGAAATTATTAATATTTAGATCATTATTTATCATAACATTTCACTTTAGATAAGTAATTACTTTTTCTGCATATGGTCTTCGTAACTAATAAAGTTGTTTACTTAGATTTTTTACTTTTTATATTTTTTTTTCGCTTATATAAAAAGAAGTATATTCCGACAAACCTCACAAAAAAAATCGCATAGAAGACCCATTAGAGAGGTTGGTGTTGCATTAGTATAATGCAAAAAGTTTTAGCGTATCAATTTAAATTCTTTATCAAAAAACGTTTTTGTTCAAAGGTTTTTGTGTATTGCCTCGTGGTGTAATTAGAGAGTTTAATTAAATATATAAATACTTTATTTTGACTGTATATTTGTTCAAATTAAATTTTCATCACAAATGAGCAATGCCATGTACCACACTAAAACATTTTCTAAAAAAAAAAAAATACATTCACACACTAATACGATTAGCGCCAAGTCAAAACAGCAACAAGAAAATACTCAAGCAATTAAATTTAAATTACTAAAATAACTTATAACAAATAATAACCAAATCAGCGAAATATCTAGTGTTTAAATCAAAAGCAAATTTTGTAATTTTTACATTTTAAATCTTACATTTATTGTATGCTTATACTAAAATCGTTAAAATGATCTTTTATTAAAATAGTTGAACTGACAAACTAGGTCTTTTGAATAACCCCGCCTATCATTTTGAATTTCTCACTTTGAATCGCCCCACATTACTTGTATGTAAATAAATCCTTTAATACAATTTTTTTTAATGTAATGACAAAAGAGCAGCTTTGGCAATTAAAAAATGTATACTTTATATGATGCATTGTTTAATTTTGAAACTATTTCATGCACGTAAAAACTGAAGAAGTCCCCATTTTACCTCATAATAAAGGTCACTTTTATCTTATGAAAATAAACATTTATAACACTTTTTCCTTATTAAAACAAACAATTATGCAGTGACTTTTACCTTAAGAAAATGAACATTTAAACGATAACATTTACAGATTTTTAAAAAATATCTAGTGTTTTTATTCGTAGTAATAATCTAATTTTACAACAACTTGCTATCATACAACCCCTAAAAACATTTGCTTTCTCGATCACCAGCACACATTTTTTTTCTGGATCTGCCATTGTTTTACGTTGCCTCTGCAACTAAGCATAGAAGACTCAGCTAGAAGATGACTTAAAAAAGAAATTAAAAAACAGTAGTAATAAATTATAAAAAGTGCGATTTCGTAAGATATTTATAAATCTGCTTGTAAATTATGAATGTACACTACTTCCTACCTATTTACAAAAAAACACATAACTAAGGAATAAATATATTGCAGTTTTTATTGACAGATTGAGTATAACGTTGAGAATAATTTGGTTCTATTAAAACTTTTAAATCAATTATCATCATCAGGAAGATTAAAAATTTCAAATTCGTTTAAGAGATGCGCTCCCGCACTTGAAAGTTGACCGCCGATATACATAAAAGCTAAAATAACAAAAGTTGCACCAATAAAACTTAGAGGTGTTCGTGCATGTTTGGGTTCATCTTTAATTGCTCCACATCGTAAGTGGGTACCTTGTGGTCTCAAGTATTGAGAATGAGTAACGTCGATGAACTTATAATAAAAAGCTGAATCTTCTTTATAGGAGTTTTCCACTAACAAAAGTCTTTGCATCTCGTTATCAATTCTTTTTACATCGTTTGATTCTAACTTTGAGTAAAAACGATTACTTTTTTGGATATATATCACGTTTGGGACTGAAATAGTTTGCTTATTGAAAGTATTTTTATCGTATTTTTTTTGAATGCCACAGTTTATTAGGGTGCACAATTTGCGTTTGACCAGAAAACGTTGCATTGAAACCATCAAAGTACAGCTATAATATTTATTTGGCTCTTCAATGTAAAGAATACAGTTTATCGACTTTAATACACTCTAAAAAAACACACTAAAAATTCTCAGTAATGCAGAATACTTGACATACTAGCTATATTTTACAGATAAAAAATGATAACAAAAACACATCATGTTTACAAATTACCATTATAACGGTAGAAAGTATCAAAAATCATCAAGTTATGTAATTTCAGAACTGTATCAGATAATTACTAATTATATATTTTAGTTAATAGTTTAATGTAATTTCTAATTATGAACGGTAGTTAAATGTAATTTCTAATTATGAACGGTAGTTAATCCTTAGCTTTTACCTTACGTAATATTCCTTACGTTAAATAATCATAGGATATTAGAAAATAATATATAATTGTTATATATATATAACTATGTAAATTTACAAACAAAAAGAAAAATTAGATTTACACAGAATACAAACAATTTGTTTGAGTTTGTTTGCAGTTAGCTAACTATTTAAAGTAAAGATTTTTAAAGTAAAATGTTTATCAAAAACAATTTCAACATTCATAATCAACTAACAAACTGGGATTCTTATCATTTTCTATCTATATTATGTCCGCATTTTTTAAGATACCAGATATATACTAAAGCTACTTTTTAAAAGTATATCGATTTCAAGTAAATCAAATACCCCTAAAAATACTTCAAAGCCGTGTTACATTTTCAAATAATCTCTCATTGAAAAACACATGGTTTGTTAGTTACAAACGTTTTATTTATTCATTGTTTCGTTTAAATTAAATTTATTGTATAGAATGTTAACTTTTTATTTTATTCCTTTTTCATAAAAGACTTATTATTTGTAATAAATAGCAAAGAACTCTTTTGGTTGCTTAAAACAACTACAGATGTTCTTACAGGTTTTTATTGTTACTCAAGATAAAACTTTTTTTTAATACGAATGATTTATTTTTTCAATTATAACTTGACTAAAATTTAAAAAAAAATAAAAAAATTAGAAATAAAGAAAACATACTATTCTAATATTATAAACATATTAAGTTGTTTTTTCCAATTCAGATTTTTATCCGTACTATATACAAAATACAGTACCCTAAATTCAATATAGTGAAAGAAAAAAAAATTTATTGATGCAGATTTTAAATTACAAATTTTTTTTTCATCCTTAGTGAAAATAGTTTTTATTCATTAATTAAAAATAACGAGCACCTCAAAGACTC
This sequence comes from Hydra vulgaris, assembly GCF_038396675.1. Lineage (NCBI taxonomy): Eukaryota > Metazoa > Cnidaria > Hydrozoa > Anthoathecata > Hydridae > Hydra > Hydra vulgaris. The sequence continues at coordinate 14,240,815 of NC_088934.1, read as the reverse complement.
AGTTAACGAGTAAATACCGACTTAATATCAAGCTACTCGAGTGTCGATTATATATAAATATCGACTTAATATCAAGTTACTCGAGTGTCGATTATATATAAATACCGACTTAATATCAAGTTACTCGAGTGTCGATTATATATAAAATCATAAGTACTTTACATGCTCAAACAAACCTCAAAACATCGATTGCTTTCTTTAAATAACGCATACCTTTCACTTTTTATTTACTATAATTGCATGCTGGAGCGTACAATTTAAAAATTGTAATGATAATAGTTTAATAGCAAAATAATAAAAACAAATAGCGGTTTTTTTTAGTTTATGTGATAGCAAATGTTTATAAAAAGATGCTCATGATTTTTTTGTAAAAAGCACCCTAAACATTCAGTAAACGAAAACCGGATACTTTAACTCACTACAAAACTACGTGTGTACACAACAAATAAGAATTTGTATTCCACACTATTTTTAAGTTAATTCTTTTATGGTGCCTATTGAGTTATTTTTTTACAGTTATTAATATAAAGTTCTTAACATTCTTCTTAACATTTCCGCTTTTTTTTTTAACACGAAGTTGTAATAAGTGATAATACATAGCGAAAATAGAGTAACAAGTTTTACAAATTTGTATTTAAATTTTAAGCTATATCCATTTACGCCAAATTGGGTAGTTTTCGTAAATTATTTTTATCCTAATCTCTTGGGCCTCACGCCTGAAAAATAAAAATCTTTCAGCGGGTCATTACGAATCTTAATAGAAAGCGATAGAACAATAACAAAGTTCTTTCTTTCCAAACTATTTATTTTTGTGACTACGTTTAACATAAACAAAATCTTTTTCCCAATATTTTTTTTTTCCATACAAAAAAAAAAAAAAAGAAAGAAATTACTCATTTTAATTAAGGTTCTTAACTGAAATTTGTAAGCTTGAGCGTAGCTTTTAAAGAATTTTTTATAAATAATTTTATTGATATGCTAAAAAGAGATTAGGTTTTCATAAGTCTTTCATAGTATGTGTAATAAAACTTATAAAGAATTACCGCTCGTATTTTTGTAAAATTTGTGTAATTCTGAATTATTGTATTTTAAATTATTTTATAGAGGAAGAAATTGCATGACGACAACTGTTATAGTCACGTATGCTAATTCGCGTAGAAGTTGCAGTACAATTGAGTTTTGTAAAATGCACTTGCATTTAAATCTGGCAAAAGGAAATATTCTTTCTAAATAGAAAAAAATTGAGTCAGCAAAATATACCAATAGTATTGTTAGTACTCATCATTACAATATAAGGTTTTGAAAAGGAATTTCAATCGGCTCAAAGATCTTGTGAAAAAGCGTTTTGAATATGTTCCTTTTAGCGAAGAAAATGAAACCCACAAAACAAAAATTTTTTTTTAATGAAATAAAAAATCTTATACCTCAAACTTCTTTTGCAAAATAAATGATTGAAAAAAAAATATTTTTTTGAAACAAATAAAAAAACTTTTTGGTAAAAAACTGCATGGTAAAATAAGATAAAAGAAAATTGGTAAAAAGTTTTCTTTCGAAATAAATGAAAAAGTTGTGTGTGTTGAATCAATTAAGGCAGCAGTTATAAAGTTCAATAAAAAGTCAAACATTTTCAGCGAAAATAAAAACAGAACTTGATGGTTGAAAAATTAGTTATGCGCCTCATTCTAATTTTTGAATAAATTTATACAAGAAAACTGTTTTGCCATCTTTGTCTAGAGATTGGATAAACCAATGGAAATGTCAAATGAATCTTTCAAGCTTCAAACAAATGTTCATAAAAAATCAAACTTAAACAACCTTACTCCACTTAGGAAACACTACTTGAAATTTTATTGGATGAAACTAACTCTAGCCATTTACAGTTGTTTGGCAATTTGTTATGGCCACTCACATTTTTATGGACACCCATTGTTATGGCTACCCGTATTTTTATGGCCACCCACATTTTTCACTAAAGTCTACTACTTTAATATTTTCATGGTATTTTATTGTTCGAGGTTATGGTTGGTTCCCGAATTTTTTTTATACTGCTAATGCTTCATTAATTCCTCAACATTGTTAATCCCCTCATTCCTATTTCACAAATCACTGACCAGATTAACACCAAGGCCCACCTGGGAGTTACATCTAAATGATGTGGTGCAATAATTACTTTTGACTGTTTTTTTCTCTTTATGAATTGAGCTTTTTTTTTGTTAACAAAGTACTTTGTCACTTATGAACACCTAAAAATATTATGCGAAGTTTGTTTAAAATATTACACGAGGTTTGTCTTTTTTTTTAATTTTGATTTAAGAAATTAGTATTACATTTAAATTAATTTAACTAATTTTCAATCATTTTTAGTTAAACTTTAGTACTTTTTTCCCATTCCAGCTTTTTTTGCATCATTTTTTGCTCCAATTTGGGTTTCTTCACTGGGCGACGTTAACTGTAACCAAGATTATGTTGGCAATGTACTATGCTTTAATGAGGTGACAAATTGGCAAATACTCCCAATTTAAAAAAATAAATTTTATTTAAATTTTTTTTTTTTTTTCTACTCTCCACTACTAAAATAGGTCTGCAACCACTACTAAAATAAGGCTACAAGCAACCACTACTGAAATAGGAGTTACTAGAAAAAAAAAAAAAAAATTAAAGAGCAGAGAAACGATTGACAGAAGATTTAAAAAATTGTAGGTTATACGAGTCAGGAAAGCATGAAGATTGGAGAGAGTTCCAAAGGGATAGAGTGCGGGAAAAAAAACTAGACAAATAAAAGTTTTTAGAGCACGCAAGGAAAGACACAGTAATAGAATGAGACTTTGCTGAATGACGAGTCAAGCAAGAATAAGTTTTAGTTGAAGGAACTAGAGATGATAGCTCCTTGAAAGCGACTATGATAGCGACTATGATAGTATGCGTAGAAATGAGAAAGAGATGCACCTTTGTATAAGTAGTATTAAGGTATGTGGATAAAATTCTATTGAATAAAAGGTTAAGTAACGCTTACATTAAAGTTTAATGGTGCTTCAAGCCAGAACGTTTACAAACAAATTTACTGTGGCAAAAAATAAAAAGCTTATTTTAAGCTTCTAGAGTATCTTAAAAATTAACTGTTGATATCCAAACAAGTTGGGTCAAACAAAAGACCATCAAATACCCACTTTTGATGGTCAATTAAACTTTATTACAGAAGGTAGTCCAAGTTTCTTTGTGTAAAGGAAGATAAGAGGTTAAGATTTGAGGTCTAAAATTATTAACAATGCTTGATTCAAGCAGAATATGCTACCCAAAAAACCAGTTGTGAGGTTAATGTTACTATGCGTGATAAAAATGTAGTGAATGTTCTTACAGGTTGCTCTTATAAAATGCTTTAACAGATAAGTCCAACCATTCCCAAAATGATAAAACATGTCACCCAAAATGTGTTGTTTCTGCTGTTATAAAATCCTGGCTAATGGCTGGTATTCAACACATTAGTTGCAGAAGTAATATGTAACCATTGATTTAAATAATGTTCATTATTTATTACCAAATTTAAATTAAATGACAAATGAAAATTTTTTTAATTATTTTAGGAAAATGTTTCCAAATTATTATATCATCAGAAGAAACTGAATGAGTTTTTTTCTGGCATTAGAAAAGTAAATGGATTTTAATCCAAATATTGTACTTTATAAACCTAAAAAAATAAAGTTTAAGACATTATGCATTACATGTAAATTGATACATAAAAATGTTGTCTAAATGTTACTTATATAAAGTTAAACTTTTCCCTATCTAAAATAATTGCTAAATGCAAAATTTATTAAGTTTTTTGATGAATATTTAAGAGAAATTAGATGACCTTAAAAGTGTAAACATAGCAGAAAACGGATCTTTTTAGAAAACCAGATCATTTTTCAAATGTGTTACCTCGAGAAATTTTTAATATTTTAGAATGAAATTTTGTATTGACCTTCCTAGTAATAAAGCCAGTTCACAAAAAAAAAGTATATTAATTCTGGTAATCCTTGCTCCAATTAAGAATAATTATGAGCAGCCGTAGTGCAGCGGTAAACGCGCTTGCCTCAGAAGCTATCCGTAGTTATCCGTAGTTATCCGTAGTTATCCGTAGAGGTCCGTCAGAGTTCAACACCACTTCCGGGCAAGTTTTTATGAATGAACAGATTGATCATAAAATGCTATTTCCCACTATCATGCTATTATTTGACTAATCTGATCTGTTGGTCACATTTGTCAAACTTATTTTTAGATCTCAACTATAAGATCTTTATCGCAAAAACTTTTAATTTTATGTATAACTGTTACATGCAGTAACAGTAAGTAAAAATTGGCTTTTAATTTTATGTATAACTGTTACATGCAGTTACAGTAAGTAAAAAGTGGCTTTTAATTTTATGTATAACTGTTACATGCAGTAACAGTAAGTAAAAAGTGGCTTTTAATTTTATGTATAACTGTTACATGCAGTAACAGTAAGTAAAAATTGGCTTTTAATTTTATGTATAACTGTTACATGCAGTTACAGTAAGTAAAAATTGGCTTTTAATTTTATGTATAACTGTTACATGCAGTTACAGTAAGTAAAAATTGGCTTTTAATTTTATGTATAACTGTTACATGCAGTTACAGTAAGTAAAAATTGGCTTTTAATTTTATGTATAACTGTTACATGCAGTTACAGTAAGTAAAAATTGGCTTTTAATTTTATGTATAACTGTTACATGCAGTTACAGTAAGTAAAAATTGGCTTTTAATTTTATGTATAACTGTTACATGCAGTTACAGTAAGTAAAAAGTGGCTTTTAATTTTATGTATAACTGTTACATGCAGTTACAGTAAGTAAAAAGTGGCTTTTAATTTTATGTATAACTGTTACATGCAGTTACAGTAAGTAAAAAGTGGCTTTTAATTTTATGTATAACTGTTACATGCAGTAACAGTAAGTAAAAAGTGGCTTTTAATTTTATGTATAACTGTTACATGCAGTAACAGTAAGTAAAAATTGGCTTTTAATTTTATGTATAACTGTTACATGCAGTTACAGTAAGTAAAAATTGGCTTTTAATTTTATGTATAACTGTTACATGCAGTTACAGTAAGTAAAAATTGGCTTTTAATTTTATGTATAACTGTTACATGCAGTTACAGTAAGTAAAAATTGGCTTTTAATTTTATGTATAACTGTTACATGCAGTTACAGTAAGTAAAAATTGGCTTTTAATTTTATGTATAACTGTTACATGCAGTTACAGTAAGTAAAAATTGGCTTTTAATTTTATGTATAACTGTTACATGCAGTTACAGTAAGTAAAAATTGGCTTTTAATTTTATGTATAACTGTTACATGCAGTTACAGTAAGTAAAAATTGGCTTTTAATTTTATGTATAACTGTTACATGCAGTTACAGTAAGTAAAAATTGGCTTTTAATTTTATGTATAACTGTTACATGCAGTTACAGTAAGTAAAAAGTGGCTTTTAATTTTATGTATAACTGTTACATGCAGTTACAGTAAGTAAAAAGTGGCTTTTAATTTTATGTATAACTGTTACATGCAGTTACAGTAAGTAAAAAGTGGCTTTTAATTTTATGTATAACTGTTACATGCAGTTACAGTAAGTAAAAATTGGCTTTTAATTTTATGTATAACTGTTACATGCAGTTACAGTAAGTAAAAATTGGCTTTTAATTTTATGTATAACTGTTACATGCAGTTACAGTAAGTAAAAATTGGCTTTTAATTTTATGTATAACTGTTACATGCAGTTACAGTAAGTAAAAAGTGGCTTTTAATTTTATGTATAACTGTTACATGCAGTTACAGTAAGTAAAAAGTGGCTTTTAATTTTATGTATAACTGTTACATGCAGTTACAGTAAGTAAAAAGTGGCTTTTAATTTTATGTATAACTGTTACATGCAGTTACAGTAAGTAAAAAGTGGCTTTTAATTTTATGTATAACTGTTACATGCAGTTACAGTAAGTAAAAAGTGGCTTTTAATTTTATGTATAACTGTTACATGCAGTTACAGTAAGTAAAAAGTGGCTTTTAATTTTATGTATAACTGTTACATGCAGTTACAGTAAGTAAAAAGTGGCTTTTAATTTTATGTATAACTGTTACATGCAGTTACAGTAAGTAAAAAGTGGCTTTTAATTTTATGTATAACTGTTACATGCAGTTACAGTAAGTAAAAAGTGGCTTTTAATTTTATGTATAACTGTTACATGCAGTTACAGTAAGTAAAAAGTGGCTTTTAATTTTATGTATAACTGTTACATGCAGTTACAGTAAGTAAAAAGTGGCTTTTAATTTTATGTATAACTGTTACATGCAGTTACAGTAAGTAAAAAGTGGCTTTTAATTTTATGTATAACTGTTACATGCAGTTACAGTAAGTAAAAAGTGGCTTTTAATTTTATGTATAACTGTTACATGCAGTTACAGTAAGTAAAAAGTGGCTTTTAATTTTATGTATAACTGTTACATGCAGTTACAGTAAGTAAAAAGTGGCTTTTAATTTTATGTATAACTGTTACATGCAGTTACAGTAAGTAAAAAGTGGCTTTTAATTTTATGTATAACTGTTACATGCAGTTACAGTAAGTAAAAAGTGGCTTTTAATTTTATGTATAACTGTTACATGCAGTTACAGTAAGTAAAAAGTGGCTTTTAATTTTATGTATAACTGTTACATGCAGTTACAGTAAGTAAAAAGTGGCTTTTAATTTTATGTATAACTGTTACATGCAGTTACAGTAAGTAAAAAGTGGCTTTTAATTTTATGTATAACTGTTACATGCAGTTACAGTAAGTAAAAAGTGGCTTTTAATTTTATGTATAACTGTTACATGCAGTTACAGTAAGTAAAAAGTGGCTTTTAATTTTATGTATAACTGTTACATGCAGTTACAGTAAGTAAAAAGTGGCTTTTAATTTTATGTATAACTGTTACATGCAGTTACAGTAAGTAAAAAGTGGCTTTTAATTTTATGTATAACTGTTACATGCAGTTACAGTAAGTAAAAAGTGGCTTTTAATTTTATGTATAACTGTTACATGCAGTTACAGTAAGTAAAAAGTGGCTTTTAATTTTATGTATAACTGTTACATGCAGTTACAGTAAGTAAAAATTGGCTTTTATTGAATACATAGAATAGCAAAAGTTGCGAAAATTTTCCCCTAAAAATGAACTTGCTTTATGGTCATTCGGAAGTTTTAGGCAACAAAAACTTATTAAAAGTTAAATGTGACAGAAAGGAAAAATATTGTATAGCAGAACTGAACCTTTTAAAAGTCTAACTTAGACCAGGATTTATTTATTTTTATTTTGAATTTTTTTTTTTGTTTCGAAGATTTTTATTTTTATATACAGCGTAAATATATATATTCTCCATAAAATAATAACAGTATAAACTCAAAGGCAAAAAGACAACTTAGAATGTCTTATAGCCAAGCTTCTAGACAAGTTTCGTAAATATACAAAAACAAAAACAAAGACACAAATATTGTAAAAAAGATAGTATTAACTAAAACTTTTTCATCTAAAATAGAATATTTATTAATATAATTTTCATATGTAACCGAATTATCTTAAGCGTAATTCATCTCAAAAATAGCTTTGAAGTTAATTGTTGCAGTAAATTGTTTGTAGTATATCTCAAACGGAAAACCACTAACAGACATCAGCAACAACAGACAACAGCACTACCAGACAACAGCAACAACAGACAACAGAAGTGACTTTCAGCAGTGACTTTCTATTTAGTCACTGAAAATATAACAATTAAATACACCATGAAAATCTTGTGTCACCCCAAGTGATGGTGATCATTTCAAGTGATCCCCGCACTCGTTTGTGGCGCCACAGATATCCATAAATAATGTTTAGACTAGTCGTCCAAATTATTTATCAACATTCTAGTGGCATGTTTACTTTTTAACTTAAAATTAAAAACTCCATTCTTGATCTAAAATTCAAATTCTTGAGTTCTAGTTTAAATAATTTGATACATAACATACAAAATAATTAACAGATCGATCATAAAATGCTATTTCCTACTATCATGCTATTATTTGACTAATCTGATCTATTAGTCACATTTGTCAAACTTATTTTTATATCTCAAATATAAGATCTTTATAGCAAAAAATTTTAATTTTATGTATAATTGTTACATCTATAAATAGTTTTGTTACTTTTTCACCTTCGAGTCATAATGACATTGAACCGTTTTGTTCACCATTTTGACACCAGATCGCTTCACCGTTTCAGTTATTGCATCATCAGTGACCAGTCTTTTTTTAATCAATTTTTTTCAAGTTATCAACGGCAAGCTAACGCACATAAGTTTGTGAAATGTTAGAACAATGTATCAAACTACGTTAGCAAAACATTGGTCACCGACTTTTTTTTACATAAACTTGGTTACAAATGCAACGTCGCCAACAACAAAAAGCATCATTGGAACAACTTTTTATTTAAAGTTAACAAAGCATAATATGGGAATTTTTTTTTAACACAGCCTTGAATTTTACGTTGGCTTAATGTTGTATTTGTTGTTTATCGGAATTTATTTTTTTGATTATATTTTCTCTAATATATAAACATACTAAAATACTTACAGTATTGGGCAAAACATTTGCAACCAACATTGAACAATGCTAAAAAGTGTTCCTAATTTTACATGTCTTAAAAACGAAACGAACTATACTAACACAGCAAACAGTTCAGGAGTCTGGAGTCATGCATGCCATGACATGAGCAATCAGCTGACAGGTGACAGCACACAGGAAGAATTTCGTTGACAAGTGCCATTTTGCAGTGGACAAAACAAGTGCAAGTTTTTTGGTTTGTTTCATTTTCTTAAGTCTGGTCCGTGTCAACGTCATGGAAGTTTTTTAATAATTAAAGGAAGTATCCAGAAGTATCCAGAAGTTTCCAGAAGTTTCCAGAAGCTTCCAGAAGTTTCCAAAAGAAGCATCTGGAAGCATCCAGAAATATCCAGAAACTTTCAGAAGCATCCAGACGCATCCAAAAGCTTCTAGAAGCATCGAAAAGAAGCATCTAGAATCTTCCAGAACAGGTTCACACAGGTTCATTTTACCAAATAAGAGACATGTAAATCGACATGTAATTCAGTCAGTATATGGAAGTCAATCAGTCAGTATTATCAAGACAGTTTATCGAAGTGAGTGTTTTATCGAAGAACATCAATACAAGAAGTGAAATACAACAAGTGTTTCATTACATCAATACAGTCCACATCCAACCAAGACGTTGTGTTCCACAGAGCATTATTGTATCATCACAAGGTAAATGTAACACGGTAAGCCTAGAGAAGCGTGATTATTTATTTTTATTATTTTTATGACTTCAAGTGCAAAAATGGCTCCCGACAGTCTTGGATTGGAACTAAGAAAGAAAATTATTGGCGATTACGTAAGTGGAATGTCACAAAAAAGTATTTGTGATAAATATCGCGTGAAAAAATGGACCGTATCAAGACTATGTTCAAAATATCGTTCTACGGGGAAGTTGGCAGCAGATAACAAAGATTGAAGACCGCGTTCCACCACTTCTAGAGAGGATTCTATGATCGTCAGATCCGTCAAGAAGGACCCCTGGATATCATCAGTCGAGATACAAAAGCAATTAGAGCTGCCTGTATTGGACCGAACAATCAGACGACGTGCTGTTGAAGCCGGATTGTTTTCTCGACGCCCTGCAAAGAAACCGCTGATTTCACTAAAAAACCAGAAGAAAAGACTTCTGTTTGCTACATCTCATATTGACTGGAATGTGCAGAAATGGCGAACTGTCCTTGTTCAGTGATGAATCGAAGTTCAACATCATTGGGAGCGATGGCATTTGTCGTGTACGTCGACCGGCCGGAAAACGCCTCGATTTACGTTACTGCCATAAGACCGTGAAGCATGGAAGAGGCAATGTAACGGTCTGGGAGTGTTTTTCTGCTAACGGTCTAGGTCCAATACATCGAAACGATGGAATAATGGACCGTTTCATGTATAAAATATCCTGAAAGGTGTTATGTTACCTCATGCTGAATGGAATATGCCAATAAAATGGGCTTTTCAGCAAGACAACGATCCGAAACTCACTTCAAAAGTAGTCAAGCAGTGGTTTCAAGACTACCACCTATCGGTGATGGATTGACCGCCTCAATTCACCGGATCTCAACCCTATCGAGAACCTGTGGGAGATCGTCAACTGCAGAATGAATTGTGAAGGTGTTCGTAATAAGGATCAACTGTTTGAACAAATCCAAAAGGCTTGGGCAGCGATTCCACAAAGTTTCATTGATCACCTGATCGAATCTATGCTTCAAGGATGCAAGGCTGTGATCGACAACAAAGGATTCGCCACGAAAATTTTGACAACGAAATACAGTTTGGTCAACATTTTGTCGAGTTGCACTTGTTTTGTCCAGAAGGAAATCAACTTTTTTTAATACTTTTGATTAATTTATTAATTTTCGTGTAAAAATAATGAACTTTGTGATGAATAAAACTTGAAGAACTTTGTCTCTAAACAATTACATAGTTATTTCTCTAAATTGAAAAAATGCTGCACTTTTATATAAAGAAACTAAATTAGCGTTATTTGGTTTCACTCATTTTGTCCGATACTGTACGTGTGTATGTACTTATGTATGCATTTATGTTGTAATGTATTATTTATTTATGTTTGCATGCGTACACACGTATGTATGAATGCATGAATACTTGTATGCTTGTATGCATATATTCATACATATATTCGTACATGTAGACTAGAAATGACTCAAAGTATCTACAGAAATATGTATGAATTACCCAGACATTAATGATGTTTTTTTGCTTGTGGTTTGATACTTAAATATTCACGGAAGATTTTATTTAAGTTATATAATTTTGTGCTTGTAACGTTGGGTTACAAGTTATGACGTTGATCCAATACATACATAATGGGTCGACGTAAGTCTCTATATATTGAATCAATGTTTGGTTATAATCATCAGATTAAAGTTAGTTTTATATCGTAAAAAAATAGCTAGTGCAAGTTATTATGAGAGTCAGCATTAATTTTTTTTTTATGCTGCGTCAGCATTAATCTTTTTATTGGTCTCTAACCACAGCGACACGGCTGATTACGTAAGTACCCTTTTCACTGCGGGTATGAGGATTAATTTTTTTATACATTTACCATACCTTTTTAGTTTTAAGTTTATCATATTGTTCATTTTTTTTTTTTTTTTGTACAATTTATCAAGAAACCCGCAAAACTCCACATTTTATGGCAATTTTTGATTGATAAAGAGTAGTATTATTAGGAGTGCCCAAATTTTAGCAATTTTAATGGTGGTATCTAACCGAATCAGTTGTGTCTAACCGTAAAATTTTTCAACACTATGGTTAGTTAACAACATCCTTTTTGATCCAGCTTTTGTTTCAATGCTCAAATGAAAGCAGCCCATGTTTATTCAGAGGCTCTTTTCAAATCTTAGAGAGCTTTTTTCATATAAGAAAGAGTTTCAGTGCGGCATTTATATAACCCCCTTACTTCCAAACAGTTTTAAACAAGGACTTCTTGGAGCACCAAAATAACTTTTTTTCAGCACATAAAAATTTTTCTTCAGGATCTTCGCTTCCAATAAGCAATTACTATTAGAGTGAGAAGTTAGTTGAAAAGAAAATGTGAAGTTTATAGAGCAAGATAGCGATTGACAGACAACTTAAAAGATTGAAAATTATATGAATCAGGAAAGCAAGAAGAAGGAAGCGAAATTTAAACAAGTGATGTTCGAGGAAATAAATAAGACAAATAAGAGTTTTTGAAGCACTTAGGAACAGTCACAGAAAAAGGATGAGACTTAATTGAATGACGAGTAACACGAGAATTAAGTAGATGGCACTTTTAGTAGAGGTGCTAGCTCTTTAGAGCAGTTATAGTACTTGTAGAAAAGAGAAAGAGAAGCAACATTACGACTTTACATTGCGATAATGGTTGGAGGTTGGCTGCAAGAACAGGTCCAACTATGTTTACAATGCGTTTTTGCACTTTTTCTAAAAGAGAAAGGGGATCATAGAAAGAACCGCTCTAGATATGGCAACAGTATATCATACAGGAACGTATTTGAGATTTATAGAAATAAAGAATTCTGACTAAGATTGCATCCCTTTATCGTGAACACGATAAAGAGATGCAATCTTTCCAGATGCTAATTTTGTAATGGATTTGATATATGGTTTGTAAAAAAGATCGTAAGTAAGAGTCAATTGAAAAATATGATAGGTAGATGATTCGTCGAGTACATCAATTTCATAAATTTCATAAATATAGGAATATCAAAATTATTGAGATAACGATTGGCTAAAAAAAGTTAGAATTTTATCTGAACTAAAATTCACCTGTCACTGTAAACCCCATGCTGTAGCAGAAGTGAGATCCTTTTCAAGCTCAAATGCCCCCTTTAAGCAATCAGAGAGTGTTGGCTTCTTGTTAAGACTAGATTGTCAAGAATAATTGGTAGTATCGCCATGAAACAATGCCACCTCAGATGTAAGAATATCTGAAGATCGAAAAATGATAGAAAACAAAACTCCGATAAACACTTGTTAAAGAGTTTTGATAGTATAGACAACAGCTCCAAATAAACACTTCTGCAAGACTATAACAGATATGTTGTCCGGCCCGCAAGCTGTAGAATAGTTTAAGCAGAAAATTATTTTTGATGCAGAAGCTGGAATGATACGAACGTCAGGCAATGAACTAACCTGTTTGTCGGCTATATCAGGTAGAACGCATCTAGTGAAATCAAGAAATGATATTGATGAAAAGTTCCAAGCTAACAATTCCAATTTTGTCTTTAGGTGAGATGACAAAATCTAAATCATACAAGAAATATGGAATAACAGATTTGTCCTTATTATAGACACTGTTAAAGATTTTCCAGAAGTTTCTGGAACCTAATTTTTGAAATAAAATATGAGACTTTATGGCCTGAGATTAGCGGGCTTTTGGGTTAGAAAAAACTTTTTTACAATGGTTTCTATCATTAGTAAACAGACGTCTGTTTTCTGGAGAATTGTTTTGCTGATAGATATGGAAGTAACGGTTTCGATTGGAAATTGCAGCAGCACAATGTGACGAAAACTATGAAGAAGAGTGAGAGTTGTCTTGGAATTGTCGAGAGGGAACAAATGATTCCGTGCCATGTATGCCTGAATTCAAGAAGTTATGTTAGAAGCACATTTATCAACAGGAAGACGAAAGATTTCTACCCAAGGGTCATCATGAAGAAAATCACGTAGAGAGTCCCATTCAGCTTTAAGGTAGTTTTAAGTGGTACGCTGATATTGGGATTTTGGTGATGAAGAAAAATGACATAAAAGTTTGGAGAGATCAAATCGTGATCAGAAGCACCTAAGGGTGAATGTGGAGAAATTGAGCACTGACTAGGATCAGAAATAAGACATAAGTCCAGAAGAGAAGGTTAATAATTTGGGTTGTCTGGGAAACGAGTTGGAAAGTTGACTATTTGAGTTAGAGATTGAGAATAACAAAAGTTGTGGGCTTTAACACCTGCAGAGTAACTGATACTAGAGCCAAGCCATTTAGTGGGACGAGCATTAAAGTCACCAACAACAACGATACTGGCTGATGGATAAAAAGAGAGGGCCTGGTTAATTTGATCAGAAATAACATCGAAAAGATTACAGTCTTGAGATAAAGGAGAGCAATATTGAACAAAGCGAAAGGCGATTGAGTGAAATGGTGTTAAAAAAAAGCACATAAAAGAATAATCTGTGGATTCAAACCTTGTTTCTCGACAAATGGGTGAGTTCTCACGAATGTAAACGCCCAGGCCAAGCATATGACTATAGGAGTCTTTACAAATTAAAGTAAGATAACCATCAACACTAAGATCACAAGATGAGACAACCGAACACAAGTTAGTCTCACAAAAAGCAAGTAGATCTGGTGAACTTTGCAAGAGATAAGACTCAACAGAAGAAAAGTTATTTCGAAGACCACGAATATTAGTGAATGATAGATTTAAAGAACTTGGTAATGACGATGGTTTTTTGCTTTTTATAGTTTTTGGTACTTTATTCATTTTTAAATTTGTTAAAGAACTTGACTCAAAGCGCAGATAGTACTTAGTACACTATTTAATAGTCTAAGCAATTGCCTCATTACCATTAATTAATCTTAAGCCTTAACAAAGAGCTCCAAATGTGGCCTTGGCAATGCACGCCAAAAGTACAAACAGGGACACCATCCATGCGCAACATAGCACTGTTAATACTTTGATATTTTTTAGCTGTTGATGGAATCAGCCTCTCTGAGAGCTACCAGAGAGTTTGGAATACCTGACTACCAGCCGGCCCCAGAACCATAAAACTGAGTCTTAGGGCTGTACCCTCAATAGGAGAAAATAGAATGAGTTATCTAGTCATAAAAACAGAAACACGTGCAAAACACATGCATTGAGTCAAGAAGATACAGCATTCAACATCCTAAATTGAAAAAAAAGTATTAAAAATACATCTGCACCAGATGTATTTTTGATACATTGATAGATGATACATTTAATAGATGAAGTAGGAGTGCGAGGCTGGTTAGGAGATAGAATCTGTTTACCCCTTAAGTCTTTGTCTAGGAGGTTTTCTATTAGACGCATGCCGGATGCGTTTAAAATCTGCCCAAGATGAGAATTTTTATCGAGACACAATCTCTAGTCTGTAGTCAACCAAGAGCCTCAAGGAATCGGGTGTTTTAGGTTGCTTTCTCCTACCCTTTACCTAAAAAAGTGTATCCTGCAAGGAAGCAGGACATGAAGCAGTTTGTACTGGGTTACATATTACCAGTAGCAGGAAAACCTGATCTGATATCTAATGTGTTTGTCAACAAATAAGGTATGGTAGCTGTTTTACCACATTTTATACTACCATGGCACTGCAAGATGTGTTTAACGTAAATCTTATCAAAAAACAAGATTCATGTTTTTTGGTTCTCATTTCTAAGATTAAAGAAAATATATCCGATATAATTGGTTTCCATTCAAAAGTCTAAAAAATAAGTAAATAATGTATAACTACATAAGTTATTAATAATTGAAAAATTAAATTCAGTGTTTTTATATTTTTGTCGTGAAAAAGTAAAATTCGTTCATCTTTTTTTCTTAAAACTAAACTTTGCTAATTCAATCTCCTCTTGCCAGCGAAACATTGTAAGACTTGTTGATGTTTTCTGAGCGATAAGGGTGCACCAAGAACTAAGCACGACTTTACTCATTCAAATTGGGTTGCGTTTATTTGAACCTTTTTGAAGTTATAAGTAAATAACAAATAATTGACTTGATTTAATGTAGATAAGGAAAAATAGCAAGTGTTTAAAGTTTAACGATAATCCCTTTTTCATGATAAACAGGATAAACGATAACCTCTTTGATGTCGAAACGATTGAGACAGGGTTAACTTTTGCCATTGCCTCATTCTTATCATAATCATGGTAACAAAAATGGATTTGTATTTTTACCATTTTTCTAAACAATTAAATAAAGCTTCATAATTAAACAGTATTTAGCTATCTTTTTACTACTTGTAAAATATTCGGACTACTAAAGCAAATTAATTTTATTTGTATACAAAATAATTTTAAGCATATAAATAATTTATTTACTACACTTTTTTTATGTATATACAAACATATTTAAAATTTTTAACATAGTCTAGTAGTTTTATTCTGCAGCTTTCTTTCATTGAAGAATGATTAAAGATTTTGCAATCAAGTTATTTTTATTTTAATGGTCTCTTATTATATATTTCTATGCGTGAGTGTATTTTAAGTATTTTAAATAAAAATTTATATATTTTTTAAATATATTTTTTAATTAAAAATATTATATTATTAAATACTTATGAACTTAAATCGATATTTATTAAAGTAAATTTTTACTTTAATGATTAACGTAATTTAAGAACTGTTTAATTTAATGTAGTAATATTTTAATTTATAAAACTAAATTAAGAACTGCTATATTAAAGAAGAACGCTTTTCTAATATGACAAACAAATAAATATAAATGAACAAAAATGTTGACACAAACGCGAAACGTGAACTTTTAGCCAATAATGTATTTATTTTTATGTGTAGCAAAAAAAAATACAGTTTTGAGAAGATTATAATCACTATCTGGGACTTATAAAATTTTTATTTATCAAACTTTTTTTCTCATTTGTAATGAAGCATAATAAGCTATTTTTGAACATTACAGAATATTGTGATTAATGATATAGTCATTATTTCTTTGATAAAAGAATTATCACATCTATTGACAATAATGATAACTTTAAAACCTTTAGATAATTAAAAACTTTATCTATTATTAGACAAAACTTAGCAGTTTCTGCACTTTCGAGTTGACTAAGTTCTTCTGATACATTGCCAATCGAATTACTAACACTTAAGCAGCAAAATTAATTAAACTTGGTTTTATTTGTTTAAACTAAAAACGTTTTTTGATAAAAAAAAGCAAATATAGTATTGATTAGGAGTGTTCAAGTAATGGGATAAAATTACTTGAGTAATTTTAAGCAGTTTTTTTCAAATAACCTTAGTAACTCAAAAAAAGTTAAATCTCTTTTACAAAGAACGTCAGCACCAACTTCAATAACTTCTAAAAAATCTCCTAAATGCCCAACTGTTTTAATCTCATAATTAGTTGGTAGCATTTCCAATACATTAAAATGCTCCAATGTTTTCCTAACCGCTGGTTCCATTTTAAGAAATCTTAAAATCATTTTAGACATTGAGTTCCAGCGTGTTTTTGTATCCAAAATTAAAGCCAACTCTTTTCCAAACTCTTTATGACAACAGTGTTGAAGATTATTATTTCTTAGAGGTGACCTTTTAAAAACTTTACAATCATTCAAATTTTTTGGATAGTAGTTTTAATTCCATCAGGCTCACATAGCTCAAGAGCTTCTTTATTAAGTAGTTGTTCCCAATAATATATAAATATATATATATATATATATATATATATATATATATATATATATATATATATATATATATATATATATATATATATATATATATATATTTTAAAAGGAAGTCTCAATTACATGTGTCATGTTTTTGTTTATGTAAATGACTTTCAAATGACAACAAATATTTTTCACTTTTTAATTCAAGGAAAACAAAGAGTTGGACCAATTTGACAACCATGTATTTGAATGCCAGAGATTGCACAATAAAACTATAGAACCTTTTTTCCAACTCTTTGTTTTCCTTTAAAAAAATGTTACAATGGTAACTCATAGTTACAATATAGCAATTAATTATTTCTATTATCTAACTTTCTACAGTTATAAAAATTTTGATAAAAGCATTAAACATAGCACTACTGATTAAAGTTGTGAAAGGCCTCTTGTGCTTTATTATTATTTATTTGGTATATATTTATTTTATAGAAATTAATCTTTTTTCAAATTTCAAAAATTCAATTATTATTTTTTTTTTGCTTGTATATATATATATATATATATATATATATATATATATATATATATATATATATATATCCTCTCTGTTTCTATCCTCTCTGTTTTTTCTAAAATTTTAGAAAGAATTTTGTACAACAGAATATACAATCACATTTTATCAAACAAATTATTATATAATATGCAATATGGATTTAAAAAAAATAATTCAACAGAACATGCTATTATTCAGCTTACAAGAAGTATATCAGACTCATTTAATAATTCTAAATTCACATTGGGAATATTTATTGATTAAGCAAAAGCGTTTGATACCATTAATCATTCTTTTTTCAATCATTCTTTTAATCAATCTTTCAAGCGTTTGATACCATTAAAATTCTTGCTAAAAAATTAAAATGTTATGGTATAACAGGCAATATTTTAAAATGGTTAAAAAGTTATTTAACTAATTTTAAACAATTTGTTTACGCCAATTTCGAGTTAATCAAAATATCTGACTGGTTTAAGACTAACAAATTAAACTAACAAATTAAACTAACAAATTAAACTAACAAATTAAATTAACAAATCTCTTAACATTGATAAAACTAAATGGGTTCTTTTCCATCCTCTTATCAAAAAACATAAATTGCCAATTAACATGCCTCATCTTGTTATTGACAATATACAAATTAAAAAAGTAACAGTAACCAACTTTCTTTGTATAGTGTTTGTATAGATGAAAATCTTACATGGAAAAGTCACATTAAAAACTTATCAAGTAGAATTTCAAAAAGTATAGGAATATTGTACAAAGCAAGAAATGTTTTAAATAAACGTACTTTAGTACAATTATATCACTCATTTATTCATTGTCACATAAATTATGCAAACATTGCTTGGGGTAGTGCAAAGAAAATTAAACTTAAACCTCTTTATTGTCAGCAGAAGCATGTAGCACGTCTCATATATTTTAAAGACCGTTATACTCATGCCAAGCCTCTATTATTTGAAATGAAAGTTTTTAATATATATGAGCTTAACATTTTTAATATTCCTTGTTTTATGTTTAAATGTAAAACCAATTCACCCCCTATTTCTTTCCATAATTTGTTTTCATCGAAAGATACAAATAAATACATTTTACGGAATGATAATTTTATTAAGCAGTCCATTTTTCAAACAAATCTTTTTAAATTTTGTATTGATTATCGCGGACCTTCTTATGGAATAAAATAGTTTAAAAAAAATTTTACTAAGGATTTTATTCATCAGAGTAACTACTTTTCTTTTAAACGAAAGCTTAAGGAACTCATTTTTACAATCGAAGATGTAGCATATACTTTTGATATTTTTTTTTTAGTGATCTTCCTTTTTACCCCCTATTTAATCTATTAATGTATAAAAACTATATACGTATCATTAACAACTGTAATATATAATAATGTATCTTGTATTTGTAACGGAATATTTTAAGTTTCTTACTTCGTTAACTTATTTTTTATCTTGTAAATATCTTATAAATTTTAACACGATCATTTCTTAGCGGTACTCGACGACAAGATTGTATGGTCTTCTACGAATTTCCGCGTTCTTTTATTATTTAATGACGATCATTGTATATATATATATATATGTGTGTGTGTGTGTGTGTGTGTGTGTGTGTGTGTGTGTGTGTGTGTGTGTGTGTGTGTGTGTGTGTGTGTGTGTGTGTGTGTGTGTGTGTGTGTCTATATATATATATATAGTAAAATATTAATGTTTTTTTAGTTTACATTTTGATGATTTCTCGACTTTTTTTACTAAATTTGCCAACTTCAATTGATTTTAAGGAACTTGTTGCCAACTCAATCTCAAAATTTCTTTATTTTTTTTTTTGTTTTGATTTATTTCTAACATACTTTCTCACATATATATATATATATATATATATATATATATATATATATATATATATATATATATATATATATATATATATATATATATATATATATATATATATATATATATATATATATATTTATTTATTATTATGTATTTGTATTTTAAATATTGTAACGAAATACTTATTTATAATGTAATAAAAAAATATATATATATACATATATAAATATATATATATAAATATATATATATATATATATATATATATATATATATATATATATATATATATATATATATATATATATATATATATATATATATATATATATATATATATATATATATATATATATATATATATATATATATATATATATGTGAGAAAGTATGTTAGAAATAAATCAAAACAAAAAAAAATAAAGAAATTTTGAGATTGAGTCGGCAACAAGTTCCTTAAAATCAATTGAAGTTGGCAAATTTAGTAAAAAAAGTCGAGAAATCATCAAAATGTAAACTAAAAAAACATTAATATTTTACTTTCAGCACTTATGATGAGCTGACAATATATTGCACACATTTGTTTTAAAATTGTTATAATATAAAAAAAAAACTTTTTATATTCCCTATAACAACGAAATAGAAAAAAAAGTTGTTTAAAATTTTGTTTTGCATTGGTTGTTTAAATATCGAACGCAAGTAATTTTAACGTCAAACGCAACCAAAGTCGATTAAAAAGAAACCACTGCAAAGTTAATATTACCTTAAAAAATATAAAATAGCAGTTATCTTCCACTCTTGTAATGCCATTAAAGCAATACTTTACCATAAAGGATTAGGGTAGCTGTGTATACAATTGAAAATCAGACTACTTTTATAAAATTTTTGATAAAATACCAATTTTCTGTTTATTAATTTGAAAAAAAATTACTTGATCTTACTTAAGTAATATAATTTAACTTAAGTACTTAAATCGTTCAAACAATTACTTAAGTATTAAGTTACTTGAAACAGCCCTAGTATTAATTTGGCAAAACTAGGACTCGCTAAAATATAAAACAGTGAAACAAGAATTATAAAAGCCAAAAATCCTAAAACAATTTTTTTTTTTTCTTGCTCTTGAGAGATTGCAACTAAAACTTGGTCTTGAGAGATTATTACTAAAACTTATATGATATAAGATCTAGTTTTAAACTATGAAACTGTGAAATATAATGTTCCATATTATGTAGTTTTTAATATATATTTTAAACAAAAATATTTTTACAACTATATATTTTAAAATACTATAATATATAATAAATATATAATATTATAATAATTTTTCAAACTTTTTTAAATATTAATAAAAAATTTTCCAAATATTAGTTTAAAAATTTTTTCTAAATATATCATAACACAAAATCAAAACATTTCGTACGCGTCGAACGCGGCTTCGCGCTGATTAGATAAAAAAAATTTATTTAGATTTATTTTTTGGCATAATTTCAGTTGTGATGATGTTATTAAATTTAATTAATATTGAAAATAGTATAAATTGAATAGATATAAAACACAGTATGTGATTATTGCAACACTGTCTTTAAATTTGTTTTAACCGATAAAGTGAATCCTGCTGGTGGGAACAACGATTTTTTTTTTTCAATTTATTTATTTTGTGCGTTTTTTTTTTGCAGTCTAATTTTTAGCTAAGATTTGCTTTATTTTAGATACAATTGTGCTTGAACTATAAATTGCTTAGGCTAAAGAATCTCATTAGAGTTTTTTTGAACACACTGAAAAAAATCCTTCAATTATATAGGGAGCTTCGTGGTGATAATATAAATGTAGTGTTTAAAAAAATGGGGAATATATACTCAGGCATGGAATATATAATAAGAGACCATTAAAAAAAAAATAACTTAATTGCAAAATCTTTAAAATCTTTAATCATTCTTCAAAGAAAGAAAGCTTCAGAATAAAACAATTAAATTATGTTATATATGTTAAATATGTTTGTATATACATAAAAAAAGAGTAGTAAATAAATTTTGTATATACTTAAAATTATTTTGTATATAAATAAAAATAAGTTACTATAGTCGGCCGAATATTTTACAAGTAGTAAAAAGATAGCTAAATACTGTTTATTTATGAAGCTTTATTTAATTGTTTAGAAAAATGGTAAAAATACAACTCCATTTTTTTTAACTATAAATATAAATATGAAATTACTATAGAATGAGGCATAGTCAACCCTATCTCAATCGTTTCGTCATGAAAGAGATTATCGCTTATCCTGTTTATCATGAAAAAGAGGTAATTGTTAAACTTGTAAATGCTTTCTATTTTTCCTTATCTATATTAAATTAAGTCAATTATTTGTTTCATATTCAAAACTTTAAAAAAAATTCCAATAAATACAACCCAATTTAAATGAGTAAACTTTATGGTTGTAACATTGTTTAATGAGCCAGAGTCAGAGATGATTTGACGAATAAGTACGGGTGATTTTCATGTCATAGTAGGTTTTTTGATGAACATAGTCGGCTTGTCGGGTATTTGACAAATTTTAGACGGGGGAATTTTAGTTTTGATATTCTTTTTTTAGGAGCCAGTTTAAGGGATTGCCCCATGCTCCCCTCCCCCCCCCCCTCCTTCTCTCATCTCATTTTATTTGTTGTATCGCCTCCGGACAGAGTCTATTTACAAATTATTATTTGTTGAAGAACCTAATGCTAAGTTTTTGAATTGTAGTATTTAAGTATTTGAATTGTAGTATTAATTATTTGAATTGAGAAATATGATTCTTGATGCATATAATTGGAACAATCATTATGCTAATACCTGTAATGGTAACAGAGTAAATCAGTTGTTTTATAACGTTTTTAAAAAATACAGAAGCATAGAGTACTAAAAATAATAATGTCTAATTATAAAAGTAAATACGTAATCTCCTACTGAGGATATAGCCCTAAGACTCAGTTTTATGGTTCTGGGGCCGGCTGGTAGTCAGGTATTCCAAACTCTCTGGTAGCTCTCAGAGAGGCTGATTCCATCAACAGCTAAAAAATATCAAAGTATTAACAGTGCTATGTTGCGCATGGATGGTGTCCCTGTTTGTACTTTTGGCGTGCATTGCCAAGGCCACATTTGGAGCTCTTTGTTAAGGCTTAAGATTAATTAATGGTAATGAGGCAATTGCTTAGACTATTAAATAGTGTACTAAGTACTATCTGCGCTTTGAGTCAAGTTCTTTAACAAATTTAAAAATGAATAAAGTACCAAAAACTATAAAAAGCAAAAAACCATCGTCATTACCAAGTTCTTTAAATCTATCATTCACTAATATTCGTGGTCTTCGAAATAACTTTTCTTCTGTTGAGTCTTATCTCTTGCAAAGTTCACCAGATCTACTTGCTTTTTGTGAGACTAACTTGTGTTCGGTTGTCTCATCTTGTGATCTTAGTGTTGATGGTTATCTTACTTTAATTTGTAAAGACTCCTATAGTCATATGCTTGGCCTGGGCGTTTACATTCGTGAGAACTCACCCATTTGTCGAGAAACAAGGTTTGAATCCACAGATTATTCTTTTATGTGCTTTTTTTTAACACCATTTCACTCAATCGCCTTTCGCTTTGTTCAATATTGCTCTCCTTTATCTCAAGACTGTAATCTTTTCGATGTTATTTCTGATCAAATTAACCAGGCCCTCTCTTTTTATCCATCAGCCAGTATCGTTGTTGTTGGTGACTTTAATGCTCGTCCCACTAAATGGCTTGGCTCTAGTATCAGTTACTCTGCAGGTGTTAAAGCCCACAACTTTTGTTATTCTCAATCTCTAACTCAAATAGTCAACTTTCCAACTCGTTTCCCAGACAACCCAAATTATTAACCTTCTCTTCTGGACTTATGTCTTATTTCTGATCCTAGTCAGTGCTCAATTTCTCCACATTCACCCTTAGGTGCTTCTGATCACGATTTGATCTCTCCAAACTTTTATGTCATTTTTCTTCATCACCAAAATCCCAATATCAGCGTACCACTTAAAACTACCTTAAAGCTGAATGGGACTCTCTACGTGATTTTCTTCATGATGACCCTTGGGTAGAAATCTTTCGTCTTCCTGTTGATAAATGTGCTTCTAACATAACTTCTTGAATTCAGGCATACATGGCACGGAATCATTTGTTCCCTCTCGACAATTCCAAGACAACTCTCACTCTTCTTCATAGTTTTCGTCACATTGTGCTGCTGCAATTTCCAATCGAAACCGTTACTTCCATATCTATCAGCAAAACAATTCTCCAGAAAACAGACGTCTGTTTACTAATGATAGAAACCATTGTAAAAAAGTTTTTTCTAACCCAAAAGCCCGCTAATCTCAGGCCATAAAGTCTCATATTTTATTTCAAAAATTAGGTTCCAGAAACTTCTGGAAAATCTTTAACAGTGTCTATAATAAGGACAAATCTGTTATTCCATATTTCTTGTATGATTTAGATTTTGTCATCTCACCTAAAGACAAAATTGGAATTGTTAGCTTGGAACTTTTCATCAATATCATTTCTTGATTTCACTAGTTGCGTTCTACCTGATATAGCCGACAAATAGCTTAGTTCATTGCCTGACGGCATCTGTCATCCCTATCTTCAAGAATTCTGAAGAGCGATCTGATTTGTCTAACTACCGTCCCATTAGTCTTCTTCCTATCATAAGCAAGGTTTTTGAATTTTTAATTAACTATTACTTAACCTCTCATCTTGAGTCTAATGACTTTCTGATCATCAATATGGATTTCGATCTTCTTGTTCTACAGCTGATTTGCTTACAGTAATAACCAATAGGTTTTTTTGTCCATTAGATAAGATGAAGAGTCTTAGGCTATCGCTCTCGACATTTCTAAAGCTTTTGATAAAGTTTAGCATGCTGGTCTTCTCCATAAGCTTTCTTCTTACGGTGTATCTGGTAACATCTTTAAGATTATTGAATCCTTCCTTTCCAATCGTTGTAAAAGTTGTCCTCCATGGGTAGCGCTCTTCTTCTTATGTAAATTCTCTCTCTGTAACTTCAGGAGTTCCTAAAGGTTCTATTCTTGGCTCTATACCCTTTTTAATTTAGGTTAACAATCTTCCATATATTTTCACATCTAAGGTGGCATTGTTTGCTGATAATACTACCATTTATTCTTGTCATGATAAAAAGCCAACACTCTCTGATTGCTAGGAGGGGGTATTTGAGTTTGAAAAGGATCTCACAGTGGCTGGTGAAGTTTAATTCAGATAAAACTCAATTTTTTTCAGCCAATCGTAATTGCATTAATTTAGATCTTGCTTTATTTATAAACGCTAATGTACTCGATGAGTCATCTACCATTTACCTTCTAGGACTAACTCTTACTTCCGATCTTTCTTGGAAACCATAATATCTGTTCAATCAAATCTGTTGCAAAATTATCATCGGCTAAGATTGCATCTCTTTATCGAGCTCCCCACTTTTTTACTTCGGATTCTATTCTCTATCTCTATAAATCTCAAATCTGGCCTTGTATGGAATGCTGTCACCAAATCTGGGGTGGATCTTCTAATGATGCTCTTTCTCTTTTAGACAAGGTGCAAAAACGCATTGTATACATAGTTGGGACTGCTTTTGCAGTCAACCTTCAACCATTATCACATCGTCGTATTGTTGCTTTTTTTCCTCTTTTCTACAGATACTTTTATTAGGCACTGGTCTAAAGAGCTAACACCTCTTGTGCCATCTACAAAATTTCATTCTCGTGTTACTCGTCATTCAATTAAGTTTCATTCTTTTTCTTTGACTGTTCCCTAAGTGCTCTAAAAACTCTTATTCCTCTAGTTTTTTTTCTCGAACATCACTTGTTTGGAATTCGATTCGTTCTTCTTACTTTCCTTAATCATATAGTTCGCAATCTTTTTGTCGTCTGTCAATCGTTATCTTGCTCTACAATCTTCATCTTTTTTCTTCCAGTAACTTCCAGCTCTAGTTAGTGGTTGCTTGCAGACTTTTTGGAAGTGAAGATATTTAAAAATAAAAAGTAAACTTCCCAGTGGGCACGCGTTGTCCGGAGGACGTCTATCAGGCGTCTCACGGACTTCCAGATGTCTGTTCAACGTCCGACGGACGTCCCCCGGACAACGCATACCCACTGGGCTGTGATTTAAATGCAGTAGTGGATGTATGGTGGCCGCCTAAGGAAAAATATTAAACTACTATTTAGTTTGCATTCTAAATTCCATCGAGCATTTTTTACTTTTCACGATTACGGCGTTGCTGACAAGTAACTTAACTACGATAGGCGCAGGAGTGTTACAAACTATGATTAGGCATAATGGCTTTTTCATGCATTAGGCAAACAAGTTTTGCCTAATCTAATCTCGGTACAAGGTGTGGATTTAAATCACTTTAACTAACAAAGTTAACATTTTTTCCGTTGAGCCAACATTTAGCCAACATTTTTTTTTGGCGTAATATTTTAATTCTCCAAATCCGTTTTTTTCAAATATCGTAATATGTCGGGCCAACATTTGGCCAATGTAATACGGCTTAATGCCGTGGAGCTGTTGAACAAATATTCGGCCAATGTAGTTGCGGATCATTTTATTGGTATATATTTAAAACTTGTTGCATAATATTGTAAAAAAATGGTATCGTTTTACAAAATTAAGAAAGGGTTTTAATACTATCTTTACTTTTTATTTAAATCATAAAAAGTCACTCCATGAGGTTCTTCTGACTAATGTTCTATCTTTTTTTTATAATGAAATATTAATTAACATTTAAATAATATGCTAGTAACATTTTACTATAATCTAAATTATCACATGTAATCAAATTATTTTTGCGAAAGATCTTACGGTTATTTTTTTAACACTTATTGGCAATAAGTGTTAAAAAGATATGCTGTATTGACATTTCAAATGTTTATTTTATTTAATAAAGAGTATATTTATGTCTTTTTTATTAAATAAATCAAACATTTGAAATTTCATACAGTAATAAGTATAAAAAAAAAAAAAAATTTTCTTAATTTATTCATAATAATTTAATTTTTAATTCTTCAAGGTATTAATAATACCTGCAAATTATACATTCTTAGAAGTACTTCTTAGAAGCTGATGTTTTACATTTTAAAGTTTCTTTTGTTTAGTTTTTTCTGTGTTTGATTGTGAAACCCTATCTACTAACATATTAACACAGAGTACAAAAAGTGATGCTACTAGAATCTAAATTCTGCTTATGTAGAGCTTTCTAATATTGCCATATATATAAAACCAGTGACTAGTCTTTAATAATTGATTAAATTATAAGATTAAATCAATAAATAATCATTAAAAACAATTAAAATTAAAAAACTCAATTTAAATCGTGATTTTTATTCGTCAATTCAAATCAATTTAAATCAACTGATTTAAATCAATCAATTTAAATCAAAATAACCATGTATATATTCCATTTTTCTGAGGCAGAGGGACATCCTTGAATTTTATTAGTTTTTAATTGATTTTATTGGATATCGTTCATATTTAGTTTGCATGCAGTAGTTAACTTTAAGTTTATACATTAACTATTTTAATTTAACTAATTAATTATTTTAATTAATTTAACTAATTAATTATTTTAATTAATTTATGAATTAATTTATAGATTTTTATAGCAATGCAAGATTGAACTTAGCAGAAGGAAAAACTTCTGCTCTGGAGACAAAAAAGGAAGACAGCGAAAATTATCAGCCAAAATAAAGATTGAAGAGACAAAAAATTGTGTATATCTTGGTGTAGATGATTCTTCAGATTATTTTAGTAATGATTTATCCTCAATTTCATAGGATTTACCTGTAACTCCAAACTCTTTGCAGAAGTTTAATGTTTGCCCTGAGAAGTTGAATGAACAAAATTTATAAAATGGAAAGTTTTAATTCAAAAGTCTTTTTGTCTGATGACTGGAAACCGTTATTCATAGCTTTAACTTTTACAACTTTTAAAGACTTTTTTATATTTTACAGTCAAAAAGTCAAAGTGTTAATGAACATGTTATTGTGCAATAATCAACATTTCGAAGCTTACACTAACTTTGAAATCCATTTGAAATTAACTCTTAGGAAAGAAAACATAATATTCATGTTAGTTTAAAGTTTTAACAGTAGCCGATAGTTCATTATTATTCATTATATGAACATTTATTTAGATTTATCTAATAGACTAAGGTAAAAAAATATTTTTATAGATGATATTGTAAAAAGTTGTATTATTAATATTCAGTATAAAAATATTAAAAAAAAATCTTTACAAACATTGGAGAAACATTGTTTTAATATGAACTTTTTTGTTTTACAATGCAGTGTGTATCTCAAATGTTAACAAGAATTGTTTTGTCAGTGCCAGAATTTGAATGCACACCAGTTAATTCCATAATTCCTAAAAATATTATGAATCCATCAGCAAGTATATATTTTTATCATTAAATATTGCCCCCTGTCTTTAATTTTCTTTGCTTTATTAGTGAATGTTGCATTTACTTTCATAAATTCTAAATGTTATAAGTAATTTGTTACATAGTTTCTTAACAATATTACTGACTTTATTATTTAGAGAGTAATATAAGAATATTACTGACTTTATTGTTTAGAAATTCTATCCCCTAAAGATATGCAGGTTTTATTGACAAGCATTGAAATGCAACTTGGTGAACTAGAAAACACATCACATTTAATTTTAAGCATAATTAGAAAGAGTAACAAAGATATGCCAATTAATGATTTGCCTGACAGTGTCATTGACACTAAATACAGTAGAGAGTTTAAGTACACTAAAAGAAAAATTAAAAGACAAGAAAATACTTAAGTATATGGTTAATATTTTTTTATGATCCGTTCAAGCATTTTGCATGATATCTTTATGCAAATTGTGTGCTTTAAACAAAATACTCTTTAAAGGTTTTTTGTAAATCAGATTTAATATTAATTTAAATCTAAAAGAAACTTTAATTATTCCCAGGTTGTATATTTTTGCAAGTTAATTAGTTGGGACAAATTGGAGTTAAAGATGAAGGAGATTGTATGTTATTTACTAAGAATAGTTTTTAAAAATGACCTAGTTTTAAAATTAAATTATGCAGGGAGAGGACTAAAAATCGGAATGGGAAAAATATTGATAGCATGTCGCTATTGGTAAGTTTTTTTTCGAAAAGTTATTTTTTCAGTTTCAATTTTGCATTATACAATTATTTTCAATTTGTTATGTTTCTTTGGTGCATAATTAAACAAACAAATAATTTTTATGCAGAAACTGTGAAGTCAAATAAGCAAGGCTTAGGCAGGCATGTGATAGAGATGATGGAAGAAAAGATGATAGTCGTGGGCACCAAATATCATTAGCTAAGCATGATTCAATATCAAGTAGCTGAGCCAATATCGAAACTACTCCATAAATTTTATAGGGAATTATTTTATTTAAAACTTGTGTTAGTTTTTGGTTTATGTTTGGTGTTTGTAATATGCAATTTAATGGAGAAATTATGTAAATTAAATAAATTAATTTTTATACTTGTATCATACATTTTTGTTTTTATTTCTCTATAAATTTCAATGTAGCGCTTAGTGGGTCAAAAGTGACATTTTCTAGCCAAAACCTCTAAAACCAAAATTTTTTTATTTTTTTAATTAGAAATGGTTTATTATATCGAAAAACATAATTTGTGGAAAAAATTACATTTGTTTTTTAAAAACATCAAATTTTATTACATAATTAAGCAAATTATTAAAAAACTCTATTTTCCATTTATAAAAAATTCCGTTTTTACCCAACAAAATTAACAACAAGGATATTATTTAAATTTATGTTTTACGCAGAGTATTCTATCGTTGGCTCTTGCAATAGTTCAAGTACACCAGATGGTAGACTTTTTTTTTTGTTATGTATCTTCTTTCTTAATGTGCTAATTAAAGGATCAGATGCACATAAAAGGCGATGAAAAAGGTCTATATTGTTTTTTTTCCGATCGCATTTTCTTATAAAATTTTCACGAAAAATCTTAAAAACCTTATTGGTAGCCTCTTGAGCCTCTTCAGAAAACATACCTAATGGAAAAGTAAATAAATCGATGACTTCATAATCATGAATCAAAATCTTATGAAGTGTTTGGGTCATAGGATACCAAGGGTACAGGAATACATAGAGCGAAGCAGTTTCCCAACAGAATGTTTTAAATTTGGATGAGTTAATTTCATAACCACTTGATATTGTGGCCTGAATAATATGAAGCCTTTTCATAAGATCTACATCGATGTTCATTATACTAGCTGAGACATCGTATTGCTGAAAAAATCGCCTAGCTGTGTTGTCATCGTTTGATGTACCTGCCCCACCTATTCTTGGTTGGTCTATGACAAGACCTATCCTTGTTCGAAATTCAGCACAGACTTCAAGCTTTCTCAGTTTAACAATATTTTTTTGGTCTTGATTTCTAGCCTGCCACTTCATAATCGGCATCTTATAAAAGATATGGAGCATACATTCTAAAAACCTTATAAGCATGCAAAGTTGAAACGCCATGTTTTATATTGCCTTCTAAAGTTTTTTTTTGAACAACTAAAGATAAATTGTTCATTTCGATTGGAGATGCACCACACACTGAACAGCATTGGTATGAGTTGGTTGCTGTGGAAATAATAGTTTGAATTTTTCCATCTATCATCGTTAAATTTACAATATGTTGTATTTCAACTTTCTTTGTTGTACCGTCCTCCAATAAAACAGGTACAACAGATAATGTTATCTCTTTAATAGAAGCCATAATTGACTCATATTCTGCAAGAATTACTTCATTTGATTCTTTTCTATATTTAAATCTCAGAGGTCTGCAGTAATTAGTTGACGATGGTTTCAGATTTCTCCAAGCAACCTGTTTTTTGTCATCTTTGAAACAATATAGTTCTAGAGGAACCAAGCAAGTTATGAAAAGTGATTCATCTGTATAAAGTTCACTAGAAACATCTGACAGTTGTTTATAAACAGATTGTTCTGTTGCACCATCAAAACCAGCTTTGTATATTATAAATAGTTTAGTACAATCTTTAAGCACAGGTGAATTTAACACAACACTATAAGCTGAACATATTCTTGATGCAGTATGAAAAAGAAGAGCTTGTAATGGAACCTCTGCAGAGTAGTCACTGACCTAAATGTTTTCAGGGTAGCATTTCTTTTTAGTCTCTTTAACAATATGATAGGATGGGTATAGAGAGCTGAATGGAAGAGCATTGTTTCTTAAATGCTGATAAGTTTCTTTGGATAAATTAGCATCTAAGACTAGCGCTAATGATTGTTCTGAAGTAAGTGATTCTGTCGATAATTCTTTGTTGTATATTTTTTTAACCACTTTTGCTTATATAAACCTTTTATCCCTTTTCAAACTTTTACTTGCTGCATATAAAAGTTTTTTTTTTTTTTATAGTCAAATATAGTTTGGTTTAACCAAACTTTATATCTTTTTTCAAATACTGCACTTGTTCTATTCGATTTTTTCCACTTATTTTTAGCTTGGTAAATGAATTTTGAAATAATTGACAAGTTATCATTAGATTCTTCAAAATTGCTTTGGGAAACAAAACTCAAAATCTTTGCATGTAAATCATCATTTTGTAGTAAATTACTTTCCATTATATAATTCATAAGACATCTCCTATCCATTTTTAAGAGATTGTCTGTTCAATAAAATACTTTTTATTTGAAAGAAAGTAATTTAAAATGTTTTTAATAAAGTAATTTTTTTACGAGCAGTAACTATGAAACTCAGTTCCTTTCCTTTATTTCTCATTCGTTGTTATCGTGTTTTTTATCGATTACATATAATTTTATTGTTTTCGGAAATTATAAAATAAATAATTAATATTATGTCCCAAACTTGTACTACGTAGAAGTATATAATTCATATTTTATCACAGTCTCTGAGTTTTTATTACTTTAAAACGGTAGCATAAAAAATTATGAATAATGGTTTCAATGCGATCTAAATGTTCATTTTGCAAATACGAGGAAGTTACTAGAAAGCAACTAAAAAATACAAAAATGTTTAATTTTAAACTTATGTCTTTAATAAAAATTATTATAAAGTCAAACTGCAGTTTTTAAATTTCAAATCTTCTTAAATTTTTTGTTATCGATGAAAAACGCATTAACAAGAAACCTGGACGTAGTTAATTGAATTTAAAAGTGTATTCGTTTAGGCAGCTATTGGCAGCCAATTTTTTATACCACAAGATCAATGTCATATTGGTATTCAATTATATATCATTTTAAGCGGTTGATACAGGTTGATCCAATGGTTTTAAATGATATTTTTGAAAAAAATAAAAACTTTCAACTCAAAATTATTGATGTTTGCATTGTTCAAAATATTTATATAAAATGCAAAAAATATATTTTTTTTATGTGATTTAAATATTAACATAATACTATATAAGTCATTTATAAGTTAAAAAATAAACTTAAACTTCTTTATATATGAAATCAAAGTTTTCAAAAGATGTAAAAAATAAAATTTTCACACTTATTTGTTGTTATTGATAAAAAGTATTTAAGGAAATATTTAAACAACAAATATGGCGTTTTATTGAAAAATTATTTTCTAATAAAATATAATTTCTGGCTTATTAATATATTGAGCAAAATTTGCCTTTTTCAAAATTTCAAAATTTAAAAACTTTTTTGTATGGTTTTGCCGGCTTCTAACCCACTGTGTAGCGGTACAAATCATCTATTTGTAACAACAATCTAATGTTTCATAAAACGTTAGGCCAATATACAACATTTGTTGTTGAAATTCAGTATATAGCTAATTTAAAATAACGTTTGCTTAACGTTTTATACAATGTTAGCCCAATATTACATACGATATTGGGCCAATGTTGTATACAATGTTGGGCTGCTGAAAATTTTGTTGATCTTCTCATGTTAAGATTCTGCCAAATTAAGGCTGAGCTCAATTTCAAAACCCTATAACCCTATATCAATTTTAAAACCCTATATTTTCTACATCTATTTTCTTTGCTCGTGCCAAATTTCAAGAAAAAATATTATGTCGTAGATAGTTTTAGCACTTTTGGTACTTACTTTCTGTTTTTCAGAAATCAGTAACGGCGGAGAAGGGGGTGGATTTGTTTACAGTTTTTTTAAAAAATCTAATATTATTTTACTAAGATTATAGTACTTTTTGAATAATAGAAAACAAAGAATACTTTCTACATAGTAAATTCTTTTTTTATCATATGACTTTAATAAAAAAAAAAAACTTTAATTAGATTAAGAATCTACTCAATATTTTAATTATCATATTTTATGATTTACGATATTTTATATTTATGATTTTATGATTTTACCAAAATTTGCATAGAAATAAAAAATTGACGAGATAAGTCTTTTGACTGGATTATAAGTAATATACTAGCTTTAGTAATACTAGTTTTTAGCAATAATTGTTTTAAGCAATAATTCAAAACTAATAGTATTGACAATACTTCACTATAACGCAATAGTATTGACAATACTTCACTATAATACAATAGTATTGACAATACTTCACTATAATACAATAGTCTTACTTTAAAATAACAATTGAAGTATTTTCAATTCCTCAAAAATTGTTCTATTGCAATATATTCAAAATTACTTGTCAATCATTTTATCTAAAATTGAAAAAATTTAAAATTTGGTTTGTCTGAGTACTCACTATTGCTTATTAATCAATTTCTTTAAGATTCCGAAGAAAAGTCTAGAGAAGTAGAATAAAGAAATACTTACATTACTTATTGATGTGACAATCTTTTATTATTTATCTTTAATTTTTAATTTTATTAAGAATTACCATTCGTAAATTATACGAATCGCATACTTTAATTGATGTAAACCTAAGAAGTTAGCATGTAAATGTTATTAAAATAATATTTATTTAATTTTGTTTTATATATTACATACCAATTTCAAAAAAGTTTGAAATTTATTACAGTTTTTGTTGTCCTTAAGCCCATCTGCACCTGTTATGGCTGGTATTTTTATTATTTATAATTTTTTTTTATTTATATATTTATAAAATTTCAACTTTTTAAAAATTAGCTTCTGTTATTTTTAGTCTTATCTAATATTAAACTAATTTCACCTTCGATGACCGGTGAATTTGTTCATTAGAAATTACTAATCATTAACTTTATGAATTGTATACTTTATTAAACTATAGTTTTGTGGCTAGCAAATAGGTACAGCAAGTTTTGTGGCTTGCAAATTAGTACTGTAAGTTTTGTGGCTTACAAATTAGTACCCCAAATTTTGTGGCTTGTAAATAGGCACAAAAAGTTTTGTGGCTTGCAAATTTTTTTGATAGACGGCTCTGGCTTAGCTTCACGTGGTGTTTATTATTAAAAATAATTTTATTTCATTCATTAATGTAATTTAAAAATTAAATCATTCACTAAAAGCCAAGACAAAAGTTAGTTATATTTTATATTTTAAAAGACTTGTTTTTTTGTGTGTGTGTGTGTGTTTTTTATGTTGGGCTGGGTAATCTGTCCCTTTACATGACAAAATGAATACTCAGACGCATCTTGTTATGTGGTAAAATAGTTTTTTATACTAATTTCTCTCTGTTTAATAAATAATTTTAACATTTTTGTGAAATTCTCATACTTTTTTTATTAGGCTCGGGCAGAAGGGGGCGACATACGCCTTCTCCCATAAAAGCAATTTATACACCACTAGTTACTATTTTTCAAAGCGTTGAAATTTAATTTTGATTTTTTATAATAAATTTACTTATTTTAGTAACAATTGAAATATAAAAAAAATGAAATTTTGATAGGGTGTGTTAAACCTTAGCCACAACCCAACA
Source organism: Hydra vulgaris (assembly GCF_038396675.1). Classification (NCBI taxonomy): domain Eukaryota; kingdom Metazoa; phylum Cnidaria; class Hydrozoa; order Anthoathecata; family Hydridae; genus Hydra; species Hydra vulgaris. Next base: position 14,206,540 of record NC_088934.1, on the reverse strand, counting down.
CCCAACTTTAATATAGACCTGTAATATTAGCTAGTTATGTGGAATAAAATGATAACAGCTTGTTATACATAAATATTACCAATTTCATAAAAAAAACACTTTTTTATGAAAAAATAACTGTATTTTTGTAAAATATAGGTGGTGGATTAGTACCCCCAAAATTTGCTACTAAAAACGTCATAACGTTTTATAGAATCGTCTGATTTTCATAATTTTTTCACCTTTAAAGTACTGTATTTGAGAACTTTCTAATGATATATAATATTCAAGTATTTGATTAACTTAAAAAAATCCACGTACCTAAGGGGTTGTCCATAAATTATGTTACGCTATAAGGGGGGAGGGGGAGGTTTTGTGAGGACTCATGCAAAACTTGCTTTTTAAGTGTTACGATTTTGTGACAAGAAGGAGGGGGGGAGAAATGTCAAAAACAGTCAAAAATTCCGTGACGTAATTTATGGACGACCCCTAACCTCAAAAGCTCAAAATTGTATAAACTTAAACCTATTCAGAAAGCTATTAACCTTTTATAATGCATAATTTACTTTTTGCTATTATGCAATAAATCAACAAGTTATCTTCAGTAAAGATAATTTGTTTCTTTACCTGCAGTTTTATGAATTTGCAAAAAGTAAACAATAATTTTTTTTCTCTTTTTGTTACATTAAAAAAACATATACTTGGCTTAGTGAATTACAAACTACTATCATAGTTTATATTTTTTATACAGATATGTTTTTGATATATTAATAAAATATAAAAATATGAATCTATACAAAAAAGTTATATATACATCACAACAGCAATATTACAAAACTATGCTAGCAATTTGTAATTTACCAAGACAAGTACATGTTTTACAGTATTATAAAATATATATACTTGTCTTATTAAAGTATAAACTGCAGCATAGTCTTATAATATTTCTGTTGTGATGTAGGGACGCGAGACCCGAACTCGGATCCGGGTAGTTGTTTTGGATATTACCCAAATTTAAATACTCGGGTAATTTCCCGAAAGTTATAAAATACCCGTTTCTTTTTAAATCGGATAATACCCAATTGTTTTTAATACCCGATACTTGATACCCGTAGAACACCTGTTAAAAATACCCGTAGAATACCCAATATTGGTACCCGTAGAATACCCGTAGAAATACCCGAAGAAGTAAAAATACCCAAAACAACTCAATTCATTTATCACATTGAATTAAAAATAAAAAGTAAAAATTGAATTATGAATATTTGTACTGAAGGAGTTCAAGTTTCAGGATTAGCAAAAAATTAAAAGTAGTCTGGTTATTTCCAATCTGAAATTTCATCCAGTAATTTACTGTTCTCTTTCATGAACACAAGCTGCTCCATTTTGCTAACACTTAAATTTGTTCTCCCTGCACTTGAAAACACTCTTTCAGAAGAAGCAGATGAGGCCAGAATCTGCCTAGCAAGCCTTGCAAGCACAGGGTATTTGCCTGCATTGACCCTTCAAAAGTCTAAAATGTCCACTGTTTTCTCGGCATCACCAAGGTATTTGTTACCTCCTTTATTACGTTTTCTTTTGCAGCTGATTTCCTTCCTCTGTGCGTATATATTGCTCCATACTAGGGAAAGGAAATATTAAAGCTTTTTCTGAAACCGGTTTTTCGAATAAACCCCGGTTTTCAATGTTTTAAAAACCGGTTTTCCGGTTTTCTAGCGTATTTTTTATTATACATATATTTTAGGGAAACAACAGCAGCAAAAGCATAAATCCATATAGCAACAATGTCATATACGTACATTGGATACAATTAAGCAGCAAACTAATAAGTCTTTTTAATGGTTACTTTTACGTTTCTTAAGACAATAAGCACGTAAAAAAGTACTAAGTGATTCATTATTTAACTTTGACCTTAGTTTAGTGACAAATAGACCACTTGCAGAAAATGACCTTCCAGCCTCCACTTGTTACTTGAATTGACTTCAAAGCTGTGTGCAACAAATCTAAGTTGCTTGTTCGTTTTTTTGTTAGCTTAAATACTGACATTTTTTTTAGCATTAGTTTCGAAGTTGATTCTATTTTTTGTTTCTTTGGAGAAACCCCTTGTTGACTGTCTCTCAAATGAAGAACTCCAGCTCTTCTGACAAGAAAGTAAGTTGTTGTACTTGTTTCATTATCTGACAAATTTTCCTCATCTATAGACTCACTTCTCACAACCTTGATTGGTTCTAAAGCATTTGCTAGATTTTGTTAGGTGGTAAATTAAGACTCAGAAATCATAATATTGCTTGATAACTCAATCAGTGACGTTTGAATACAATTCTTATGGGTAACGAATTTTGAAATTATTATAGTAAGCTGTTCCAACGTGTCTTAGAGTCTAAGATTAGCTGCAGCTCCTTTCCAAACTCAGACTGGACATGCTTTTGCAGAATCATGTCATTTTTGACTGGAGACTTTCGAAACAATTTGACACACTTTCTGATCTTGTTGATAGTTCTGTAACATCCTCCCTGATAATTGGAAGAGCTGATGCACCTGCTTCTGCTTAAACTCCTAATCCTCTTTCCTCATCGCCGTCATCATCTTTTTAATCCTCTTCTAGAATAATGACTTGCTCAGGTGAGCTATTATCTTCTTTCCTAGATTGCCTATATAGAACATCACAGACAGCCAAGTGGATTCTATGTGCGAGACATAGCAAAGATGGTGTAGTAAAATTGAGCTACCAAATTTTTTTATTACAGCAGCTCCGTCTGTGGTTACTGTAACAATATCATAGGCAAAACGTAGCCCAAACTCTTTTAGTTTCTCGTCAACAATAACACAGCATTTCTCTGCTAGCATAGACTCATGTACCCTGATCATTCCAAGGTTCCAATAATCACGTTCCATATGAACATTTATGTTCATATATCTTCTGTTTCTGGATGAAGTATACTCATCAAAGGTTAATCTAAATTTGTGACCAACAAGCTTCTTTTCTGCAAACTTTGTTTTCTTGATATCTTCATAATGTTTCATCAGCAGAGCCTTAATCGATTTAGCATCTTTGGGCAGTTTATATCTTTGTATCTCCAGAGCTGTTTTCAATCTTTGACTTGTTGAGAAAACACGAAAGAGCAGCCCATCACATAAAATAAGCTCAACTAAAACAACATCAACAGGATCCTATGTTTTAAAAAATGAATCAATGGGTTTGATGACTTCAAGTTTCCTCTCAGGAGTAACAACAGCAGCAAACGTGATGTTGTGCTTTGTCCTCAGGTGGTTTCTCATGGAGCTTGTGGTTCCTCCTTTGCACTTAATTTCTTGGTCGCAGAGCTTGCACTCGGTTAGTTCAAGTTCTTTTGAGTGCAAAAAGTGCTTCCAAACTGGTGTACTATCCTTGAGGACTTCAGAAAACAATATTTTTGTTTTTGTGAAAAATTTGTTTCACTTTTTTACATCATCAATTGCAGTAACTTACTGTTAAAGTTCAAGTGGAAGCAAATTGAATGTTTTCATTTATTTTTTCAAGCAACTACACATCAAGAAAAGTGTTTTAGAATTGCCAAAAAACCAAGTAAACTTTGTACAAAAGATATATATCCAAAAACCGGTTTTGAAAATAACATTTTCAGTTTTCGTTTTCGAAAAATTTTATGGTTTCCGGAAACCGGTTTTCCTTTCCCTACTCCATACCTTCGTATATGGTGATTGTGGCAGCGGCCTCTATATTTTGGAATGAGGTTTCAGGTGGTGTGGGTTGCAGTGTGGGGACTCTGTCAACAAGGTCCTTCAAGGAACACCCTTGTGTGTTCACAAGGGTGTTTTTCTCGCAAGGTCAAAACGGTCTAGTCTTTTTGTCATTGCTCCTTTTGCTTGGGGATCCAAGAAATGTGCCTCAGTGTTTTCCATCTGTACACTTCCACAATGTGTGAATCTTCTATCGATCTCCAGTAAAAGGTAGTTTGCAACTTCTTGGATTTAGGGATCCTTCATCAATTTTTGAGTTGTCTCAAATCCTAACTTTATTGTAACAAGTATGGGTACAACCTTGTGGATAGTCACTGTCTTGTCAGCAGAAACAGAGTTTAAAAATGCTTCAAACAACTTCAAAATTCTAATGATGGTTTTGACTTTGCTAATCTCAGATTCGTCAGGCATCAATTTTTCAATTCTGTGCCATATGACTCACCATCAGACCCAGCTGTTTGCTCCATGGCTGGAAGAAGCGCAATTATTGATTTACAGCTGGGCTAAGTCTGAATTCCAGCGCGTCGGACAGTTCTGTACCAACTTAGTTGTTTTCATTTTAAGGGCTTTTGCTTTGTTGACAAGATCGATTGTCCTCTTCCTTGAGTTGTGAAAATAGTTTGCCAAACCCGTCATCTTTTTGTGAAGTTGATTCCATTGTGGACATATCTACATTTTCTTCTCCTTGTCTTTTGCAGCTAGTGAACCTGCGATAATCAAGTGAATCTTGTGGTCGACGCACCTCATGTTGGTATCAATGTCACTATTTGTTTTTGATCCTTTTTGAATGTTTGCAGCGCCGTCTGTAACAATGGTGATCCACCTCACTGTTTTGGGATTCAACTCTATTTCGTAAACCATATCTGTTATCTTGGCACTGATGTTATTTGTCGTATGGTCTTCTGAAAAATACTTCGTTGCGAAAAGGAATCTTCTCTGGCGAAAATTTAGTCTACGTAGTGTCCAGTCAAGCTTATGTAAAAATGATTTGTTATGGCACTCCAGATACCTGATGTTAAGACAATTCCTTCAGATCAATCTTTTTCTGCATTTAATAAGTCAGAAATTGTTTTTTTTTTCATAAACTTATAGATTTTTGAAATTGCTCTGCAACTCAGTGTATGTGCTGAAATTTCAGTGTATTAGAAAGGTCGCACTTTTGAGCATGCGAAAAAATACTTTAGCTTCCACAACTAAAAATGGTTTCATATCTTCTACCACCCACCTAGTGATGTCTGTGATCAGCCTTAATTGATGAATATTATTCTCATCCCAGACCTTTTTAATCTGGGTTTTTCTCTTCTCCGGTTATTCTCTTGCCTTTTTGGTGGGTGGTTGCTGTGGTTCAGATGGTCCAATTAGTGATTGTAATTCAGAATCGTTAGAGTTAACCTCAAAAGAGTCATTAGCCCTTATTCTATCTGCATCTTTTCTTTCCAGTTCTGTGAACAGATCTGCATGTTTTCCTTTGGGGTGTTTGTGCAAAACTCTTGTACACCCCATTGTTGCTCTAAATTCTTTTTGACACACTTTGCAGGTGGCTTTGTTGTCATTGGCCTCAGTGAAATTCCCATATTTTTGATTGTTTGTTATCTGAATTGAAAAGAAAAAAAATTATGAAAAGAAAAGAAAAAAATATATATTACCTAAATTTTTTTTTAAATTATCCAACTAGCGGGTAGTTCCGTATTTCAGGTAGATCCGATGAATAGAACATGCTACCCGATTTAACTACCAGACTAGTAAAAAAAAAAGGCCTTAACATAAAAAAAAATATATATAAAAATAGAATAAAAAGATAGTTAAAAGAAGGCCTTATATATATTATACATATGTGTATATATATATATATATATATATATATATATATATATATATATATATATATATATATATATATATATATAATGTAAAAACATATATGTATATGAAAATAAAATTTATATACGTATATACATACATACATTCATACATACATACATACATACATACATACATACATACATACATACATACATACATACATTCATACATACATACATACATACATACATACATACATACATACATACATACATACATACATACATACATACATACATACATACATACATACATACATACATACATACATACATACATACATACATACATACATACATACATACATACATACATACATACATACATACATACATACACACATACATACATACATACATACATACATACATACATACATACATACATACATACATACATACATACATACATACATACATACATACATACATACATACATACATACATACATACATACATACATACATACATACATACGTTCATAAGTACGTACATACATGCATGCATGCATGCATACATACATACATACATGCATACATACATACATACATACATACATACATACATACATACATGCATACATACATACATACATACATACATACATACATACATACATACATACATACATACATAGATACATAGATACATACATACATACATACATACATACATACATACATACATACATACATACATACATACATACATACATACATACATACATACATACATACATACATACATACATACATACATACATACATACATACATACATACATACATACATACATACATAAATACATACATACATACATACATACATACATACATACATACATACATACATACATACATACATACATACATACATACATACATACATACATACATACATACATACATATATACATACATACATGGACACTTACTGTGATCGTGAACGGACGTGCTTTCTAGTAACAACAAAATAAAAATGGCAAAATTTTATGCAACTCATATAAAAGAATTACTGGGGATTCACGAAAACACACTAATAAAAATTTTTAATGATAAATTCGATAAACTGGAAAATAAAATTTTCCTTATGAAAAAAGAAAATAGAAATCTTAAAAACGAAATGTGTGAATTAAAGAAATCTGTTGACTTTATGAATGAAAAGTATGAAACAACGATGTCGAATTAATTGAAATAAAAAAAAACATTGCCAAGTATCTACCAAAAGGATAGCATAATATTGGATAATAACACGAAGATCGGAGCCGTAAAAACAACTTAAGGTTTAATGGAAATGAAGAAAAGGAAAATGAATCGTGGGAAGACTGTGAAAAAAAAATTCAAGAAGTTCTTTAATCCAAACTTGGTTTTTCAGCTGATGTAGCAATTGAAAGAGTACATAGAACAGGGATAAAAGAAAACGGAGTGAAAAAAAGCAGAACAATATTAGTAAAATTTCTTAACTACAAAGAAAAAAGTGCAGTTTTGGAAAAATTCATCAAGTTAAAACTTTGGAAAGAAAATCTATTAGTAAACGAATACTTTAGTGAAAGAACCATTGAAATAAGAAAACAATTATTTAAAGACGCTAAAGAATTAAAAGCTAAAGGTAAATTAGCTAAAGTCGTTTAAAACAAACTTACTACACGCGATTTTTAAAATAAATTCTTTTATTTCTAATTATCTAAGTTTTAAAAATGGATTCTACCTACCAAAAAAATTTTAAGTCACTATCATATAACTTTTTTCGATCTAACGACTTAGTGCTTGACACAAATTCAGATCTGGATCTAAATTATTTTAGTGATATAGGAGCGTTACAAAACAACTGTCGTGAATGACGTCTTCCGAGATGCTAGCAAACAATTAGCGGTTGTATCTTAATATTAACATTAATGTTTTTGCAATGATGCGGTATTCGTGGAGGTATTGGAAAATTATTACATCGTAATTACATATTTTTTCATCGTAATTACATCGTATTTAAGATTATTAATATAATATTTTGTGGTTCTGAATTTTATATAAAAAGGATGATATTTTTAAATAATATATTCGCAGTCAGATAATAATACAATAATATAAGTTTTAAAAACAGTGATTCATTAGTGTCTCTGGGAAACCTTTACGAATTCCCCACACTAAAAGGTGGCGACCCTGCCAGGACAAACCAAATTTACGAATACGCAAAAATGGACCAAGAACAAAATTATCAGAGAGAAATCGACATGTTAAAAATGAACATTAAAGTCATAAAACGCAACACGATAAATGGTGACAAATCAAGCATAGTTTTGGTATTAGACAAAATAACAAGCCTGTTTGCAAGATTTGAAATGGCGAAGGATGAGCTGACCAGAAAAATCCTTGACGACGGCAAAAACGTCGATTCGGTAGAAGAATGGCTTTTAAAACCAATAATGGAAGTAAAAGCAGCAATTGAAATTAAAAACAAAATGGTGGACAAATTAGCCACATAAATAAAAACGAATGTATCAAAAAATTCGAATATGGAAAACAAATTATGGAACAGCAGTTAACGATTCAAAAAGAAGCGGAACAAGCTTCAATGCAATAACTTCAAAGCGAAGAAGAATGGTACCTAAGGAAACTAAAAATGAAAGAAACATTTCGTAAATCTATTGGAAACAGAAACGAAGTTACTCAGCAATCAGTCAAGCTTCAAAAGTATACAATTACAAAATTTAATGGCGACTATAAAGACTGGTTATGATTTTGGAATCAATTCACGGTAGAAGTCGACAGTTCAAACATTCGAAAATTAGCAAATTTAACTACTTACTGGAACTCGTTGAAAGAAAACCCAGAGAGGACATTCTTGGTTTACCACATTTATTGGATGGGTACAATGAAGCAAAACGTATATTACAAGACACTTATGGAAAAGATATTTGGGTTCACAAAGCGTTGGTTAAAGATTTTGAAGGAATAACGGCTATTCACAACACGTACAAAATCGAAGATGTTCACGACTTCTATAATAAATTTGCAAGAACAGTACGAACATTGAAAACGATGAACAAACTGCAAACTGCTCAATCGTTTGTGTCTTCATTAATGGATAAACTTGCACCAGTTCGTGAAATACTAACACAAAACGATGACGGGTGGGAAGAATGGGGACTGGAGCAACTTGTCGAAAAGTTGCAAAAACACATAGAAAGAAATCCACTAAACTCAACTTTTAACCCAAGCGATGAACAAGTTAAATTCGATAAAAAGAATGCAAATGTACAGTCTAGGTCTTATGAACATCGAAGCACTGCATTCAAACAATACAATGGCGGTCATTATAATAAAGCAATTATCACAATTGTAGGTAAACATGGATGTATCTACTGTGGATTACAAAATCACAAAAGCGCAGATTGCATATAAGTGCTAAACGTTGCAAGACGCAAGGAGATTTTAACGAGCAAAAGGTTATGTTACAACTGTATTGGTTATGGACACTCGGTAGCAAATTGTCAATCAAGAGGATGCAGGAAGTTTAATAAAAAACAGCACACATCCATTTGTCAAAATGGGAATGCAACAATGGATAGTAAATTAGAAAACAAAACAGAAACCATGGGAACAGTGTTTAATGCTAGTACAACTATTCACCCGACAGTGATTGCAAAAGTAAACGGGGAAAAAGCGAGGATAATGTTGAATACAGGGGCTGGAAATTCTTATATATGTACAAACTTATTAAACAAATTAAAGTTGAAATCTATACGAAAGGAACATAAAAGCATTGAACAGCTATATGGAACGGTGGACAAGCGTGCGGAATTATATAAAGTCACACTAGAATCAATAACTATACCGGAATTTTGCATCAAGGTCGAATGTACCAATGCAGAAAAGGAAATACTAACCTTCTTACCCAACCTGATGATCAAGGATGTAAAGAAGCGATTTGCAAAAATAAAGAGACTGAAATTTAGCGATGACAAAGGAAGTGACAAATCGCAACCTGTTCACGTGATACTCGGTGCTGCTGATTATTAGCGAATAAAAACTACGGAACCGGTAGTTCTAAAAAATATCCGGATAAAGATCCTGGAGCTTAATTAACTTTGTTGGGATGGACTCTTTGTCGGAGACAAACCCAATTAAGTTTTGGTATTGAAAAAAGTTTCTTATTGAATATGGGTCATGAGGAGTTCGAGGGAATGTGTGGTTTAGGAGTGCTTGGATTATCCGACACAAATAGTGAATCAATGTTCCACCAAGACTTTAGCAAAAATCTGCACCAAACTAACGAAGGATATAATGAAAACAGAATGCCTTGGAAAAAGGATGCTGTTAAACTGCCAAACAACAGAGATCTGGCGATTAAAAGGTTAAAAAGTACAACAACTTGATTGGGAAAACTTAAAAAACTAAAGTTGTATAATGGCATAATGAAGAAGCAGATCAACGAGAGAATATTGGAAATGGTACCGGAATGACCTACCGGAGAAATTATTCACTACATTCCTCATCAAGCTGTAATCAAAGAAAATGCTGAGTCAACAAAAATGAAAGTTTTTTATGATTGTTCAGCTCGAAAAGACGCTCAATCACCTTCATTAAACGATTGTCTATAAGTGGGATCATCACTGAAACCTCTAATATTTGACATTCTCATACGAAATCGGATGAATAAACTGTGCGTTTTAGCTGACATAAAGAAAACATTTCTACGAATACGGATTCACGAAATGGATAAAGACGCACAACGATTAATTTGGTATAAGGACTTAAAGAAAATGGAATTAACGGAGTTACGGTTTACAAAGGTGATTTTTGGTTTCAGTTCAAGCCCTTACATTCTCGGCGCTACCATTAAAAAGCATATATCAAAATACAAGGACACTTTTCCAAACACAGTGCTTGCCTTGGAAGAAGATACTTATGTCGATGATCAGCAAGCAGGTGAAGAAACGAAAGAAAAACTTATCAGGCTCAAAAACAAATCATCGCAAATCATAACAGAAGGTGGATTCCAGCTGCATAAAAGGCATAGCTACGTAAATAAATTGGAAAGCGACGTTGAGGCCAAATCAACAAAAATACTTGGGATTCCTTTGAAAAAGGAAACAGATCAACTATCAATTGACTTTGCTGCTTGCATCATATAATGGAAATAAGGAAGTAATAACAATAGGGAAAATGCTATCCACTATTAACAGTGTTTTTGACTTATTGGGATTTAGTGCACCAGTTTGGGTCCGAGCAGACAAATTTAATCCTCAATCTCTTGGAATACTATAATATTGTCGACAATATCACTGGTGTTTGCTGCAACACAACTGCATCCAACACTGAAAAAATTTGCGGGAGCAGTTACAATCCTACCAACTATCCTTAATACAACTCTTGTCTGGTGCATGTGTAGTCACTATATTATTGAAGTATATATTAAACATTTTATGACTGCTCTGACTGGCGCCGAGACCAAGTCTCCGAGAAGAGAAATTTATGTGCGCTTACAGAAGGCTTGGTCAACAATTGTTGACAAGATAGACACATCATCAGACAATCTGGTTAAGTTTAACTGGACTTCTTTAGAGATTGGATCACCTGTCTATAGTATAGCCAAGGCAGCATTAAAATTTGGGGAAACTGCACTTCATGAAAATACTTTCAAAAGAGGAGACTACAAAAATCTTTGTCCGTTATATGTTTACTACCTTGGTGGTCATGTTCCTGCAATAAAATTTCATCAGCTAGGAGCTTGCCATGCACCAAGGTTTATGGCAGATGCAATTTATTTGCTTACATTAGAAATGACAAAGAACATCTCAAACATCATGAATGAAAAGGAGAAGAAGACGGTTAAAACAACTACTTTATTTATATCTTTAACATACTGTCCTTGGTTTTTCAAAAGCTCTCTTAGTATTAAAGCACCAGTTAATGATTTAGCAGCATTCAAAGATGTGTTTGATTTAGTAAAGAATATCCCGAGTTTTCTCAATCAATACTGAAAAGCATGCAAAATCATACCTGGTATTTAAGTAAGCAGCTTGTTGTGACGGCTCTAGTTGATGATGATGTTGAAAAAGATGAGAAGAAGAATATACTCCAAAAACTGTTACAGTTTCCTATTCCTGAAGAATTCATGGTAAACCTAAAATGCTTGTAATCACTCATTTTTTAGACACATGTTTTTAAATTTGTGTCTATAAAGTCTTGCTTTATAGACAGAAATTCAAAAAACATTATAGCAAACTTTACAAAATTAACATCAAATCTTAAATCAAAGATTGATTGCAAGATTTGATGTTAACAGACAGATTAACAGACAGAGACGATAAGTTAATAAAAGCATTGGAAAAAAAAATTAAAAATTAATGCCATTATGACATTGGTTGTAAGCAATATTTTGTTAACGTTCCTTAACGAGATGAAATTTTAGTTAAACTTCTTCAAGAAAATCAAGTTACAAAGATGTCGGTAATTTTAACTTTGCATGAAAATCACAAAACCAGCTTTAAAGTCTTTAAATACTATTTATATTTTTATTTTAGTAAATTTACTTGTGCTTGTAAAATATTCTCCTTCAAATTATAATATAAACTAAAATGTTTAGTAATTTTTAAAAATTTTATAAACACAAAACTTGTTTTTGAAGTTTTTATTTATCAAAAGAGTTTTTATTAATCAAAAGAAAATCGTTTTTTCGTTTTTTGTAATTGTAGTTGTGTTAATCTTAGTTTAACCGTCTTTTTTTAATTGAGTTTAATTGAGTCTACCCAAAGACAGATTATAGTAGATACCGTATGTGTATTATTTGTTTCATTTAAATCTGTAAGTTTATCAAATTTAAACTTAAAGTTTAAATCATTTTGAATTAAATCAAGGTATTAATTGAATTAATTAGATTTGTGAGTGAATTCTCAAATATTTTAAATTCAACTTTGTTTGCCGACTATACTGACGTAATTTATTCTAATAAAGATAGGGGAAATAGGGTAAAATGTCTAATTGGGCAAGATGGCTTTTCATATCGCAACTCAACAAAAAAACTTAAAAATGAGTGAAAACGAAACTGTATTTAAATCTTGTATTTTGAAACGGCAATCGATTTTTTTTTAATATTATTAACGCAATTTTATACGCATAAGTTTACTTTATTCATAATGAATGGTGTCCTTCGGGTGTAACTTTTTTAGAAATATTTTTTTACGATGCGTGTTTATTTTGTGTTACTTTAGTTAGATTTGTTGGTAGTTTTTAAATTCTTATAAAATTGGAGTCAGAAATCGCATAAAAAGTCATCTTATCCCAGTCACGTGACCAAATGACATATTCATGAATTTTTTATTTTAATTTTTATTTCAAATTTTTCTACTTACAAACTGAAATTTTATGCAAGCAATGAATCGTTATGATAACATGAACATACTTGCAAAGTATTACTGCGTCATACTGATAGTTTTGCAATAACTTAGAACTTTCGAAACGTTCGCCATCTTGCCCCGCCTTCTCAAAATATTATCAAACTGTATAATCCAAAGTAAAAGATCAGAAAATGTAGGCCTTCTACGCAAAGCCTAATAGTTGTTAAATCAAACCTGTATAAAATTCATGTACTTTTATTTTATTCATTGCTATCTAAATTACGCTAACGTTTCTTGGTGCAGCACTAATGTATCTAAAGGTGCAGCACAAATGTATCTAAAAATAATACGCTGCTATTTAAACAAAACACGCTGTATAAATTTTTTGAAATGTGTATTGCTTCTCACACAATAAATTTCTTTTTGATAAGTTTAAAATACTCATCGTATTTCAACTTAATCTTTATCAGCTTTTTATATTTATATTTAAAGCTGATAATAAAATGGCACCCATCTTGTTTAACTCATTTTTTTTTTTTAAGTAAATGATTTATACCCAATACGATATTTAACTCACTCCGTCATTAACTTATTTAACTCAATCCTAAAGGTTATTGTCCATATATTACATACGCTCGGAGAGGAAGAGGGGGTTTGCAAATAACTTATTTGAGATGGGAGGCTAGTAGGTCAATTATAAAAGTAAGGAGACACTAAATTAAAAAAATTCATTAAATGTTGGGTAGGAAGGTTAAAAGCGTAAGTTCATTTAGGGAGGTTGAGGGTACTTAAAAAAGCATATAGTAAAACGTGGGGAGGGCGGAAGGTCGAAATAACAGAGGATGTACTTTATGAGCAACCCCTAATGACTAATCCTAATCACAAGGCAATTTTTGTTTCATCGCAACCCTAATGGCAAGGACATAATTTATGGAACACGCTAATGAACTGTTTTTTTCTTCGCTCAATTTAAAAATAAACTTAAGGGAAGGTTGCGTAAGATAAGCAGGTTCCTAAGATGGTATAACCTCTTTTACGGGTAGACTAATGATTTTTTCGCGAACTTTTTTGATTAAGAATATTTATACAAGTTTGACGGTGTCATTTATTTTAATTTCTTGCTGTACAGTTAATATTCTTTGATTGTTTTACTGTTAAAAAAATTTACCATCCCCGTTATAATTTTTTGTTATTCAATATTTTGTAATTACGTCAGAACAAAACAAGATCATCAAAAAGTTATTACATCCTCAATATTTTGCTTATCTACTCCTAATTCCACGGTTTATATGAGATAATAAATAAGCTGTTGTCATGCTATTTAAATTATGATAGTACTTGATGAAGTTGCTGAAGATGATACATTTTTAAACGCTTGAGATAAGAGGCGGCTTTTTATTAAGAAAAGCACGTTTTTCTAAAGTTATTCTCCGCGGAGCACAGTGGCAAAAAAGAAGACACTCCTCGTTAAACGGTGTAGTGACAGCAGTATGCAAAGGAAAGTGTTTGGATGTTATTGTTTTATCAAAACATTGTAGACAGTGTATAACATGGGGTGAAAAAAAAGGGACAAGAGAATACACAAATTGGAAAGTTGCTCTTGATTGTAAAATATACCATCAAAAGTCACCAGGAGCAATAGAATCCTCAGGTGCTACTGAAATATTTCACCAATCTGTAAGTAGAAATAAACTAGTTGATAATGAGTATCTTGGAGATGGAGACACAGCGTCTTACAAAGATGTTGTTAACTCCAAACCCTGTTAAACTTGAATCTATTAGACATGTAAACAAACGAATAGGTTCTCGACTTAGGACACTGATACAAGAATATAAAAAAACCTCTAGACCATTTGGTGGAAAAGGAAATTTGACAAAGAACTCTACCAATTCAATAATAAATTAATATGGGATTGCAATTAGAAGAAGTCTAAAATTAAATTGCACTAACGATGAAAAAGTTTACACAATGAAAAAGTGGATAGGCGCTATCCTTCATCATTGTACCAACTTTTCTAACTTAGATAAGCGTCGCATGTTTTGTCCACCAGGAGAAAAATCGTGGTGTAGTTATAAACTTAAAAAACACAAAGAGAGGATTAATTTACCAGAATGGATGTTTCCTATCTTCTCAAAGATTTTCCAAGATCTTTCAAATGATGACCTTCTTCGCAAATACATCTACGGGGATGTAAAATGCTAACGAGTTCCTGAATAATATTATCTGGATGAAATGTCCTAAGCAAGTCTTTGTAAAAAGATCAATTTTACAGTTAGTTGTTTATATAGTGCTATTCTTCAATTCAACGAAGGTCAATTTGGGCTTGTTAAAGTGTATGAAAAACTTGGAATGCAGATGGTTTATTTTTTAAATATAATATTAAAACAGACGGTGTCTGTTTTAATATTATATTTAAAAATTAACCGACTTAACATCTAAAATAAACTTATTAAAACATCAGATAAAACAGAAGCAAAAAGAAAAAAACTAAAAGCCATCAAGAAGGGTTTATTGAATAAAGACTTACATAAAGAGGGAGGAGAAACTTATTTAAAAGGAGGATTTTAGTTTTAAAAACAAACTTTTTTTCTTGTTTTTTGATTTTCTTCCATATCGTTTTTCAAGAAAATTGTCTCACGAAGAACATCATAACTTTTGAATTAATAGTTTTTTTTTTTTTTTTTTTTTTTTAGTATTGTATTTGCCGATTTAAAATAATTTACACTCGTAATTTATAAAAACAAATATTTACATGACTGGGGCTTGAAGAAGACAAAATTCATCTTATCAATAAGCCCCCCCCCCCCCTAAAAAAATGCATATTCATCAAATAAAATGTTTTAACAAAATGCAAAAAATAAAATATATAACGTTTAAAATATTTAGTAATTCAAAGAGTATTTATATTTAAGAACTGATTAGTAAAATAAGATGATATATAAGTATTAATATTACAAAAAGAATTTACAATAACTTTTTTTAATAAAAATTGAAATTATAAAATTTTACAATATTTTTAGTAATTAGTATTTCAAATAATAAAACTTAAAAAAATCGTTTTTAAATTCAAAACTTATAAGATAAGAAATACATTTACAATAGCAGACTATTGTTTAGAATATTAAATATAATATTAAAGAGTAATTAGTAGGTTAATTTTTGTTTTTGTTTGCTAGTTTAAAAAGCTTTTTAGAAGAACTTTAATTCATTTTCATGTATCATCAGTAATTGCTTAAGTTTTGTTTTAAACTGGTTTAAAGAATAATTAGATTTCAGCTCATTATTTAATATTGTATTCCACAGCTTAGGACCTCGGTTAGCAATTGAGAATTTGGTTGCTGAATAATGAGTTTTGGATTGAATGTAATTGTTTTTTGAAAATCTGGTAGGGTATATGTGGTTTATTTTTTCAAAAAGTGAATTAAATAACATTGGTGATATTTTTTTATCAAGTTTAAACATGAAGATAAGAATATGGTAAAGGTTTAGTTTATATACATTGAGAATATTAAGTTTATTAAATAATGTTTGAGTGTGAGAGAAACGGTCTACGTTTGTAATTATCCTTATAGCCTGTTTTTGTTTACTAAAAAGTTTTTTTACTTTTGTTGCGTTTGTGCTGCACCAAGCAACGTTTGCATAATTTAAGTAGCAATGAATTAAAGAAAAATATAAGTTTTTTAAACAAGATAGATTTAAAAACTGCTTGGCTTTATACAAAACACCTATATTTTTTGATACTTTATTTTCAATTAGACCTATGTGGTCCCTCCAGGTTAAATTTTCATCCAGAACCACACCTAAAAATTTAATTGATTGCTCTCTTTTTAATAATGCGTTATCAATAAAAAGATCAGGAAGTTTTAATGGAATATCTTGTTTTTTATGAAGACAATGGAACAAAGTGTATTTGGATTTATTGATGTTCAAAGATAGTTTGTTTGATTTGAACCATTGGGTTAATTTTTCAAGTTCTTTGTTTACTGTTTGAAATAATTTACTGATATCTTTACTAGAATAAAACAAGTTTGTATCATCTGCAAACAAAATTAAGTTTAAAATGTTAGAAAATTTATATAAGTCGTTAATATAAACGAGAAATAAAAGTGGTCCTAAAATTGATCCTTGAGGAACACCACAGGTGATTGACTTATATTCCGTTTTTCCGCTATCATATGAAATAAACTGCTTTCTATTAGATAAGTAACTATCAAACCAGGACAAATTAGTATTTATTATACCATAACTTTTCAGTTTGGATAGAAGGATTTGATGATTGACAGTGTCAAAAGCTTTACTTAAATCGATAAATACACCTAGGGTATACTTGTCTTCATCAAACCCTTTAAATATATCATGAAAAATAGTGATAACTACTTGAAATTTTCAGGGCTTATTCATCCAGTGTACTGCTAGTGGTTGAGTTTTTTTCAAATAAATTTATTTTTTGTAAGTTGTGGTTAGGGAACCAAGATCGGAGGCCTAGAAGCAAATTTTTTGAAAATACAGTTGTTTTAAAGCATAACTTTCAGGAGAAACAAGATCATTTAATAAAAAAAACTTACACACTAGATACAGGTAATACGCACAAGTATACCAAGTTTGAGAGTAAAATGAGCTTTTACTCATGAATAATTGTTTCTAGTAAAATCTATTTTTTAGGGGTTATTTTGACTATTATAGGCCTCTATGCGATCATCAATATATTTTTTGAGTTCGAAAATATATTTTTTTTTTTACACCTATTTTTGAGAAAATTAATGCATAATTAATAAAAAGTAACTTTTTTTGATTACATTGAAACCACCTTAATGGAACCCAAAAAACTCAAAATAACGAAAAAATAATCACACAAAAAAATTAAATAAAATCTCCAAGGACTAAATTTAAGTAAAAAGTAATTATCTCAACCATAAAAAAAACAATAATAAATTTTTCCATCTCTGAAAAAGTGAACAATACTACTTTTTGAAAAAACTTTCACTCTTGAAATAGTAAAAAATTGTAGTACCAAATTAAAGCTCCGCTTTAATTTCGTACTTGAAATACAACTCATCTTAGGAAACTGGTTTCTTTAGATAAGATGATTGGGTGTGTTGAAAATAACGCAATTGTTGGTATAAAGATTTTTTTTAAATGAACTAATCATTTATATTTTTTAAGAGGAAAGATTAAATTATGATAATCTGCAAAAATAAATATAAATATTATAATATTTCGGCTGCAAAAAAACAATACACTGTTAACATGCTCAACATACGCAACCTTCCCCTAAACAAAAACTTTTGATAATTGACAACAAATTAGACTTCCACTGAAACTTTTAAATAGAAGTAATCACTTGTTTTTTACTTGTTTTTTTTTGTTTTTTTTACAACATTCTTGATTATATTCTTGATCCTGATCTGAATCTTTATAAATCTGAAATATAAACAATTGTATAATCTAAGTAACTATATATTTCTTGTATAATCAATTTTTATACTATAATTTTGTGTTCTGTATAATAGAGTTTCTAAAATTTATTTTTTATATTTTAAAAAAATTATTCTTATATTTATTTATTTCTTATAAATCTATTTCTTATATATTATATTCAATTTTTATACTATAGTTTTGCGTTTTGTATAATAGAGCTCCTAAAAGTATTTATTTTATATGAGGTATACATTATAATATATAAATATTGTTCATATACTAGCTCTAATTTCTCTTCTTTTGTCGTTTATGTTTTATCTCCTTATTATTTATTTGAAATTTTAAATCCTAATGAATAAAAGTTAATAATAATAATAATAATAGTAATAATAAAATTTTTTTTATTTATATTCATACTTTAAAGGGGATAAGGCTGAATTTGTCTTTTACTTGCCCCAGCAGTGTATTAACATTTTATTATAAATATTTTTGAAAATTTTTCGTTTATGGTGAAATACATAATATGTGTCAAACAAAACTTAAGCCTTTAATTAGCCAGTAAAAGATTATTGGTAGCCACTGTGAATGGTTGGTTATAGCTAATCTTATAAAAGAAGCCTTTATAAATCAAAAGATCAATAAAAAATTTTAAAAATTAATTTGTGTTGTTATACTGGTGTCAATCAAAATTTAATTAAGTCTTTAACTTAATTATGTATTTAACTTGCCAGTCAAAGATTATTGGTGGTAATAATAACTGGTCACATACAATTTTAAATCTGAAACAAGATTTTTTTTATTAACTACTTTTTTTGTTATATTAAAAACTTTTATTATTGTTATCCTATTTAAGTTTGAAAATTTTTTACTTTTATAAATACAGGAGTATAAATATAATTGTTTTTAAATGATTTCTACGATGTGTGTAATTAAATGTATTGTTGTTAAAATTTTCAAAAAATCTGCCTTGACAAGAATTTTTAGGTAATTATAACTTTTCTTTAAACTTTAACACTTATTTTTAAAGTTAAAACTTTGAATATAAAGGAAAAATGACGTTAAATATTAAGTAAATTAAGATAAAAATTAGTACATTGTATTATCTCTATTACTGTCATTTATATATTTTTTACAGTTAGACAAAAATATTTTAAATTCTTGTGCGTTTTTTGCTCTACTGTAATATTTTTTCAATATTTGAAACTTTTGCTGGACATCAAATATTTGATTGTTGCAGACAAAAGAAGTATTGTGGAGTGTAAGAAGAAACAACAGAAATGACAAACACGGGTCGCACAGTTGAGATAATTTTTAAAATCTAAATCTATTTTTATAAATTTTTAGGAAAAGATATAGAATTTGAGTTTGTTTTCAAAAGAACTTTTTTTCTATGCATAATGATACTAAAGAAACAAATGCTCATTGAGGATATACTAATGATAAATAATGCTATTTTCTATAAATTTGTTAAAGTTCACTGATATAAGAAAATTAAATTTAAAAAAAAAATTTTTTAAAATAAGCTACAACAACCAAAGCAAGTTGGTGGGGTTTAAGTGGTAGTATTGTAATTGAGTGGGATTTAAGTTTATGTTTTAACACTAACTTAACACAAATCACAGAAATCTCTTCGACATTGTTTGGATATTGCATTTTTAGTTATTTAAAGTCAATGACGACTTTATTGGAAAATAATTTACAAAATTTATTTCTTGGAATTCTCTATATAAAGTTTGCAACTAGAACAAGTAAGCCTATTCACTAATGGAACATATTTAGTATTAAACGTCTGAGAGAAAAGAAGTGATTGATTATACTAGAAAAAGTGTTAGAGTAAAGTTATACTATTTTGAACAGATGTTCATTGTTAAAGCAGGTAGTTAAGAGAAGTAAGTAGGAACAGTATATCCGTCTAACTACTAAACTACTTTTTTTTCTTTTTTCATTATTGAAAAAAACAAAAGAATAAATTCAGTAGTTTAGAATTGCATTAAATCATTAATATGGTTTAATGCAACTCTTCGTTTTATATCTATAAATAATGTAATTAACTTTAGTATTCGCTAAAGATATTAGTAGTATTTTAGTATTTTTGTTTTACATTTAACTTACTTTATACAATTTAGTGAAAATTTTTGTTTTAATATTTATTTAGTTTTAATTAACTTATACAATGCAGTCCAATTTTTTAGTCTAAAATTAGCTATGTTTAATTTCATACTAATAAATGTGATACATGGGTATCACATTTATTAGTATCAAATTAAACATAGGGTATTACACTTTCAACCAAAATTTCTTACTTACAAGAAAGAAACAACATAATTTTTATCTGTTTAAGTAATAATATGGATTAATAAAAATCTGATTGGATGGCAGTAGTAACTATAAGTAGTTTAAATGTTAAAACCGAAGCAATTATGATTGCCATCGTTGCGGTAAGGATAATGTGATAAACCAATTAACATATTATTACAAAATTCCTCAATTTATTATACAAAAAGCACAACAACTAGCAGCAGTATTATAATAAACAACGAAAGCAAACACATATTATAATAAGGAGAGTGCGCACAGTGAATGAAAGCAAACGCATATTATAATAAAGAGAGTACGCGCAGAATTACTCAATGAAAGAGTATAAAAGTATATCAGCATTAAATAAAATCGTAAAATATGTAGTATAATACCAGATTTTCGTCAGAAAATGGATATAGTACTGATCCTTTAAAAGAAGCCAGTAGAACCCACCTCTACCCCGTCAAAACCTTCTTACGCTGCAACATTTGATAGTATAGACTAATGCTGGGCCAAACACCCTAACTCTCTCCCATTTAGTAAGAAATACACTGATATACTTTTAAGGAAGTTTGTAGAACTTATTGCGCAAAGGTGTGACCGTGGTGCAGTGGTTAGAGCGCTTGCTTTGTGTGGCCGTGGCGCAGTGTTTAGAACGCTTGCTTTATAAGCAGGAGATCCAGGTTCGAAACGAGCTCTGGACATATTTTCGCGTCACGGTAAGGAAGGAGGCGTGAACTTCCTGGTAAAATGCACTTTCGCGGTGCTCTGTAACAAGACCGTTAAGACTTCTTGGAGCACCTAAAAAAATTAAAAAAAATAAAAAAAATATTGTTCCCAGAAAATATGTCCAGAGAAAAATATGTTCAGAGAAAAACCAGAATAAAAATTTGACTTCTTGGGACACATTAAAAAAAAAGGTAGTCTTTAAATACCTAATGACCTATTAAATGCTGAATAATAAGACATACTTATATAAATTAATTCTAACTATAAGTAACCTATGTAATGTAACCATGTCAACAAAATTAAAAAAAAAAGTTTAATAATCTTTTGTTGGGCACTTCAACATCTGAGAACGTAATATCAATAATCGATAAAACACGGCTACATTACGTCATGCGTTCGGGGGAGGGGGAGGAGTAGACAATTTTGTGACAATTTGTTACGAGAGGGAGGAAAGGGCGTCTCCAATTTTGTGACGCAACATTTTTTTTTTTTTTTAAGTTTAAATCTTGAGAAAATTTTCTTTTAATTAAAAGAGTATCTGACCAAACCACTACCCTCAGTTGATGTATCTACATGGAGATTGTAAAATCAACTGCGCCTAAATCTTACTTAGTCGATGTGTACACTCTTTTAACGGAGTAGTTACAGCCTGTTAGCGGACTGTTACAGCCGTAGACGCAACGCGTTGCGCCTACAGTTGTAACAGTTTATGTTCAGTGCACGTTCTGCACTTTGACTTTATATGGTCCAAGTGCAGAACCTTATTTAGTTGGTGCACAAAGTTGTGCAGCAATAAAGAAAAATAACCATTACGCACCAACTAAAAAGAAACAAAACAATTTTGCCACCGAGAGACGAACCGCAAACACTCGGATTACTAGCCGGAAGTGGAATCCACTCGGCCACGCTAACATGACTATTAATTAGAAAATTATATTTATAAACTAATAATTTTGCATGTTTGTATCGGAAAAAAAAAGCTATTTAAAAGTGGAATGATGTTTAGGTTAGCGATGTTAATTTATACAATTTTACACGGAACTACTGGGGTGAAAAAAAAACATTAAACAGACTGAAAAGTACTAATGAATTAATTGAAAGATGCTAAGAAAATTATAGACACCATATTTAAAATTGTTTAAAAATTATTTTTAGGGGAGGGGAGGGATGGTCACAAAACTGTTGCGTAATATTGGGTGGGAGGGAGGTTAATAAAATGCTTCGATAGGTTACAAGGGGGAAGAGGGAAGGGTCAAAAAATGTCAAAAATTGCGTGACGTAATTTATGGACAACCCTAAGGAATTGTTTATAAATTACGCAACGCAAAACATACTTATAAAACGGAAGTAGAAGATATTAGGCTTTTTTACGCTGCGATTTTTATTAAACTTAATGAACTATTTTAATTTATTTTTTTTAATTAAGACTCTCCGAGGAAAAACTTTTGATTTTCTGTTATGTTTATTGTGAATGTTTACGTTACGTAATTTATGGGGGGAAAAAAAATTTATTGTGAAAGTTTGCGTTACGTGATTTATGGATGATCTCTAAAGAAAAAAGATTTGACATTTTATGTCGACAAAATAGTTGAAGGTGTATCTTTCATCAAGGTGTAAAATAGTTGAAGGAATTCTTTCATCGTTTAACCACTTAAAATGCAATAACATTTTATTTGTTTATCTTAAAAAGTAGAACTATAGCTTTACAACAGTACCAAAAATATTTTTTTGATAATTTTATTTTTAGAGATAATTTGATTCAAAAATTAAGGTCATTTTATAACCTAAATATTTTTGAAAGTATTTAGTGTTTTTTGATATAATAACAAAATCAATTATAGCAATAAATTACCCTAATAGTGTGCATAATTTTGAATGGTAAGCGTTTATCACACAAAAAGTATGCCTCCACCAAAAAGTTAACATTTAACATAAAAAAAATTTCTATTTAGCACTTGTCAATTTTCAAGGCTTAACTCGTCAATTTTCAAGACTTGACTCGTCAATTTTCAAGACTTGACTCGTCAATTTTCAAGAATTAACTCGTCAATTTTTAAGACAAAAATTTAATAATTAAAATTAGTTTATTATTTTGTAAAACCTTTTTTAAATTATTATTAAATAAATTATTTTTAAAAAAGTACTATTGCAGGTTTTTTATGTCAAATGTGTGTCGTTTCCTAGCCATTAAATTTCCAATTACTATAGTTTTTATTATTATATTCTTAATTTTGAATAAAAATGGTCTTCATTGTTACTTTTGTAAAAGAACGGATGTGATGGAAACGTTGATTCGATTAAATTGTTAAATCGCTAACGTCACTAACAAAAAACGTTAAGTCACTAAAAATGTCAAAAGTCATACAAAAAAAAACCCGTAAATTTTGTGGTTTAAATGTTGCATAAGTTTTCAACTAATGATAATATAATGATAAGTTTGGTTTTTTTTTAACGTTAATATTCGGTTGTAACTTATGGTTATTGTTTTGTTAATGTTCGGTTGTAACTTATTGTTATTGTTTTGTTAATATTCGGTTGTAACTTATGGTTATTGTTTTGTTTTCATTTTACTTTTTTTTTAAATGTTGAAGTACCTACTTTTGTTATTCAGTCTATTATAAAAATGATATGCTCATGGTTAAAAGACAAAAATGCCAATCATAATGTATCAAATATGTAGATTTTATACATTTTATTTTGAGTTCTGAACATAGGACATTAAAATGTATTTATTCGTCATAGTTATGATATATATTTAGAATGTACCACAATGTTCTGCGACGCTTGTTGCG
The DNA here is from genome assembly GCF_038396675.1 of Hydra vulgaris. Lineage (NCBI taxonomy): Eukaryota > Metazoa > Cnidaria > Hydrozoa > Anthoathecata > Hydridae > Hydra > Hydra vulgaris. Next base: position 14,182,387 of record NC_088934.1, on the reverse strand, counting down.
GTTAAACGGTAAAAATTAAAAAAAGAAAACATTTTGCAGAAGTAAGATACTTTTGAAACCATTGTGAGAAAGGGAAGAATAAAAAGACAACCAACTACATAAAGCCGAAGCTGTTGGATTACCTGGTACATTACTAAGATTAATCGCTGCATCTTCAATACGATCTATCGGCATATTATTATTTATTTGCATATTGCATTTTATATTATATTATTATTTGCATATTGCATTGTTAGCTATTTAAAGTCAATGACGACATCATTGGAAAATAAAGGGTTAATAGCTACTTTTATTTCTTGGAGAGAGGCAATTTCTTTTTACCTCATTTTAAGTTTTTTTTTTTTTTTGCACAACTTTTTTAAACAATTCTTCGCCTCAAATCTTGTAAAAAGAATTCGTTTTCAACCCCTTCACTATTTCTTTTTGTTGATTTTAATTTGGGTATGGAGACAATATCATTAAATGAAACATTAGAAGTTGTGGTGTCATTTACTATAGTATTGCATCCAGGAACGCAGCTATTATCAAGAGCAACATTATTATCATATTCTATAGTTCCATATGAGCTCGTAAATGTTTCATGAAAATAATATATAAATAAGTTTACTCTTATGAATGATATTGGCATTTAAAGGCCAAACATCTTTATTTTTAAAGCCGACAACTGCAATAAAAGGTTTTGCACTTTTTATGTAGACATCAAAAATAGTTTTCCTAAATTATCTATCGCTAGTCTTTTTCCTAGATGATTGCGCATCCATAATGAACAATTTGCTTTAAAAAAGGTTTAACTAACATTACCCGAAGTGTAATTATTTAGTGTTTTTTAAATTAGGTTTTTTATATCTATTTCTAGTTTGTTTTTTTTTGTTTGCTTTTTTTAAGATATTTACATAAAAAGTTATTTTATATTGCTTTTATATAGCTTGGCTCATATAGAAAGAATACTTAATTATAAAAATTCGAATGGTATATTAAAAGTTTTATGTATATATATATATATATATTTATACATATATATATATATATATATATATATATATATATATATATATATATATATATATATATATATATATATATATATATATATATATATGTATATATATATATATATATATATATAAGATGTCAGATGTACTAAAATATATATATATATATATATATATATATATATATATATATATATATATATATAAAGATGTCAGATGTACTAAAATGATCAACTAAGTTTTATACGTTTTTATAACACTACACCTGCTTTTTTTTTATCAATAAATTTGTGATTTTTTTAAGTGTTATGTCCGGTTTCTGATATTTAAATAAGTTTTTCATTCTCTTAGTGAAAATGAGTTATAATAATGCAACAAAGTTATAAACAAAAAATTATTGAGTTTTAACCAAAGTTTATCAAGAAACAGTGTTTTAAATTTTTACAAATTCACAAAGTTACAAATCCCCCTTTTTCCTCATTAGTTTTATTGAAACTTGATTCAAATAGAATTTATTTATTTATTTTTAAATGAAATTTTAAAGTTTCTTACAGGGCTGTGGAGTCGGAGTCGTGACATTTTTAGTGGAGTCGGAGTCGCTAAACAATATCGCGACACCGACTCCAATATTAAAACATCTCGGTATTGCACGTGCATGTACAAAATGATTAACCTTTAAAGAATTTTTCATATATTTGGCAAAAAAAAATTGTTTTAGTTATCGCCTAATATTTTTTAAACAATTCAAAGAATTTTTTAAAAATTTTGATTTGAAGTCGGAGTTGGAGTCGCAGTCGGAGTCGGAGTCGTACTCTGAAAATTTAAACGATTGGAGTCGGAGTCTGAGTTGGTATTTTACATTTATGACTCCACATCCCTGGTTTCTTATATCATCAAAAATACAATAAAATATGTCTGTGTCGTTGCAATTTCCTCTATTAAAAAGTCTGTTGTTAATTATTATTTTTATTTACTTATGCAAATTGCCTATGTCAAATGCAAAGGAGTTACACCCCACACACCTCCCCTCCCCGAAAATTGCTCTTGACTGTATTTCGACAAATGTTTTAATAAAATACAACGTCGTTGCAAATTTCATTTTGCTGCAAATTGCGTGAAGTAAAAGTCTCATGACAGTAAAAATTTAGTTCTAGATTTTTTAGTGGTAAATAAAATTTGATAAAGGATTTTTGCAGGAAAAATTTATTATTAGTAAAAAAAGTAATAGTAAAAATGTAATATTAAATTGGAGTTTAAAGAAGTAAAATATATTTTTTTCTGACTCGAATATAAAATTTAATATTTCTGACTCGAATATTTCTGACTCGAATATAAAATATTTTTTTCTGACTCGAGCGCGCGAAATTTGGGAAATCAGGTGAGGAAACTTGGTTTAAATAATCATGCCGAAAATTATCTACATGTGTACATACATATTTAACGACGAGGATACTAAAGCGCTTAACTAAATTAAAAGCTTAATTTGTAAATATTAAAACTTTGGCTTAAACTGTGTTTAGTTTTTTAAAACAACTAAGCAATTTACCTCCTAAAGCTACGCGATAAATTATTGGCTTAAACTGTGTTTAGTTATTTTAATCAACTAAGCATTATAACCCCGTAAAGCTACGCGATATTTCATTGTTCTTTTTCTAATATCAAAGAAAAACCGCATGAACTTATTTGTTCCGATGGATAGCGTGAAGTTTACCAAAAAAATACAATATTCGTCTGACTTTCTAAACTTGCGCAAAAAATCAGACGATTTATCGTCTACGCCAAATATAACTGCGAGAAAAAAATACGAATGACTATTTTAGTAATAAATGAAAAAACAATTAACAAAAACTATTCGCAAATATTTAAAACAATTAATGGAAACTATTGATAAAATATTTTAAGAATACTATTGGTCAAATCTTTAAAATTTAATGTAACAAATGTGACACTCAACTTAAAAATCACATTTTGACGTAACAACAGTTTTTAATTAAAGGTTACTTTCATACTTTTCTGATTTCTCCAAGTCAGTATATTGTATCCATCGATTTTAATATTTTAAGGATGATTACATAGCATATAGTACTTTCTGATATATTGAAAAGCATTTAGTAAATATGCAATTCTTTAGTATAAACTCTTTTCTTAAGATAAAAAACTTACAAAAGAATACAATTTTTTGCTATAAATTTTTTCCTTAGGATTAGAAGTGCTTTTGATGATCACAATGTTTGTGAGCACATAATTTCATCTTTTCTGACCAAATATAATCTTCCATCACACCAGCATCCAATTATCCTTGATATCTACTTTGCATTTTGGCAATTCCATCATGAAATCTCATATTTTCTTCTTACTATCATCATCCATGTTTTAGGGTAAGAAATCTAGGTGTGAATGCAAAAAATGAATTTTTTTGAACTTACAACAACCCAGTTTCTTGAATTTTTTAATAAGCAACTAGTTGTTAGAGACTTTGCAATTTCCTAGGATTTCACAAACAACATCATGAAAGGCACATCAAGTATCTTTTTCCCCTTTTGTTCATTGCTCTTTCAAGTTTCTCTGACTCTAGCATTGCTTTTATTTGAGGTCTAACAAAAACTCTTTCAAAACATGAGACGAATTTCTTGTATAGATTTTCCTCCGAAATCTAAAATTATTGGAATCAATTCAAACCTGATATTATTTCATTAAACGCGTTTCTAACATCAGCACCACAAGTTGTATTGATATATGCTACTAGATCAAATATTTTTTACTTCGCATTCATGTCTGCAAATACACAGCAAACCAAAAAAAAATTGTGGAATATCCTGAATGCAGCCTCATCAAAATCTGAACAGTATTCTCTACAATTTTTTAAATCACACATTAAATTATTGCCAATATTTTGACTAAATTTCCCAATACGCTGCTAAATTGTACGGCGTAACATAGAAACCTAAATTTTGAGCAGCCATAGCGCAGTGGTCAGCGCGCTTACCTAAGAAGCGAGAAATCCATGGTTCAACGCCACCTCTGGGCAAGTTTTTTAAAATCGGTAAAAAAGGAGGCGTGAACATCCATAAAAAAAAATAATAATAAAAAAATCCTGCACGAGAAGTTGATTAAGAGTAATCAAATTAAGCTTATCTCGAATTCATTTTGCTTTACTTGTGAACTTTCCGAACAACTATGGCCTTCAGTCTCAAATCGCAGCAGTAATAAATTACTGATTGAATTTACCAACCAACAAAATTGATAGAAAAAACTGTCAACAAAACTAATAATTGTATAAATTTAGCTATATAATATAATGATAATAAGCTGTTTTCGAGACTGTTACTCACTGGCGAATTTTTGTATCCTAACATTATTTGAAACGGTGACTATTCAACGAGCCTCAAAGGACCAATAGAGGAAAATTTTTTTCACACTCAATGTGTATACATTTTTAAAAAAGATAAATGCACAAATACATTAGATCTCATTATAACAGATTCTACAGATAAAATAAGTAAACTTACATTTATGGATCAAAGGGTATTGGATGTACACCATATGATCACATAGTGCTCAAACGGAATTTTCTTGCCAGATCTCACATTCCATAACTCAATTTTTTTTCTCAAGTTATACTGCAAAATAGATAACTACAAGAATCTAAATGAGGCTTTTAATAGATATGATTACATCACCTAAAAACTTCAGTAGTAATGAAATTAACAAAAAATGGAAAGTTATATATTAAAACAATTTATTGTTTTTAGTATATATCTACTAAACTTATACCTCCAATATCAAAATACAAAAAAATAAAACATCAATAGAATTAATCGAGTTAGATCCAAACAAAAAAGTTCTACAAAGGTGATTCGTGAGTAAACAGATTTTTAATTAAATTTCAACTTTTATTTGATCGGTCTGAATCACCAGAATATTGGTTACCAATGTATTTCTATTGTAAAAATATGCCTGCAAAAACAGACCTTACAAATTATTAAAAAACAAATAAGTGGAAACGATTCCGTGTATAAAAGATACACAAAATCGCAACTAATTTTTGTGGTTATAAAAGATACTATTATACTCAAAACGATTATTAAAATAGTAAAAAAGTTGTATGGTTTTGAATATTATAAATATTTTTTTTAGGCTTTGTCCACTACCTGGCCTACTATGTGGCGCTTTAGTTGTGGGGCGCTTTGATAAAGAAAACTTTAAATTAAACTAACCAAAAAATGAAACTGATCACAAAAGATAAAATCATTGATCAGTTTCATTTTTTGGTTAGTTTAATTTAAAGTTTTCTTTTCTTCTGGCATACGAATATCATTTCTGATTAAAGTATCAGTCATGATCTTTCTTTTTCGTTGCCTATCTTTAGCATTTTTGTATTGTAGCAGATGCTTTCAGGTAAATCTTTCAAAACTTTAGATGAAATTAATGAAGCAATGCCTCGTGACATTTTTTGTTTATAAACTTGCTTCATGATATATAGCAGTCATTTCAGGCTCCATACCATCAACTTGTAGAGACAACTCTACGAACAAAATAGGGGGGGGGGGGGAATCCTGGAAAAGTACCCAGGAAAAAAAGTTCTATAGAATTTCTATATATTTTGAAACATATGGCCTATATAAATTATATAGAAATGCTATAAAATTTCTATAGAATGTCTTTTAATTTTTATAGAAATTGCTATAAAACTTTTTTTCTATAAAAAAAAAAATAGAAAAAAAGTTCTATTGGAATTTCTATAGGAATTAATAGAGATTCTATAGAAATTCCATAGAATTCTATAGAATTTCTATAGACCATATGTTCCAAAAGTTTATAGAAATTCTATAAAACTTTTTTTCCTGGGTACCAACTGGTTCCTTAAAAAAATTCACCTTCTTTTAGGGGTGGAACACCCCATCCCCCTCCCCCCACACACACACCCGTAAAATCGCATCTGTCAACATGTGCTACAGTTATTTTAGATTCCAGTCTGCTGACAAAAATAGTTTAAACTGTATATGGAGCAGTAAGATCTGTAACTGATGATGGTAAATATTCATCTTCTTCAATAATTTCTGGATTGATTGATTCAATGCCATCTACTTGAAATCCTTTCTGTATATTAGATGGTGAGAAAGATTTTGTATACGGTTTGCAAACTATTGAAACAATATCATAATTGGTATTAGGTCTTGGATTTTTGACTATCATCACATACAGCATTGTAGAATCTTTTCAACGGTCCAAAAACGGTTCTATCAAATGGCTAAAATTTATGAGTGCGATGGGGATGAAAATTTAGCATAGTACCGTGTTGAATTGAAAGATCCAAAGCTCCAACAGAAATATGACTTTTATGACACTCCAAATAGTCAAAGAAATAAAGTTTCCAATTGTATTCTAACCATAATATACAGTTACCAATGTTTCTTGCTCTGCAGACGTGATTCCAACTTGTGTACTTCCTTTAACTGTAAACACTTTTACTGGCTTTTGTACGGTTGTTAAACCAGTTTCATCAAAATTGTGTATAAAGAAAGGATCAAATTTATATCGTTTTCTTAACTGTTTTGAGATTTAAAAAAAATTCTTTTCCAGCGCATAATGGGCCAGAGGTGAGCAAGACCCCTCAAAACCAACTTCTATTGGAGCGATTTCTTTTTGTAAATGGAATCTAGAGAACCTCAACTTTGATAAAACTAATAAAAAATAATTTCCCTACTATGTATTTTTAGCTCAGCATGTATTAATTTTACCACAAAAATGGCAGTATTTTACTATTCAAATATTGGTAAAATTATAAAAAGTCATATTAAAATGAAATACGAGACCAGTATGTTAATTTTATAACATTTTAATTTCTTAATAGTTTACATTAGTCCATATACATCATATATTGAAATAAGACGAAGAAATATGAAAAATTATTTTTTATGCTTGCTTTTTTCAAAACATTTTTCAATAAAACCCCTTAATATGCGCAACCATTTTTTAGCACTTGCCTTTACATAAGCAGGAAAACACGAGCCCTGCACTATGTTGCACATGGAATCAACTTTAAATTACACTCTCATATATAGATAAAAATTTACAACCAAATTTCCTTGGCTAAGTTGAGCGCAGTAGGTGCTCGGCCTTTTTGTTATAAATGATATCCAATTGTAGATTTTTCTTTAAATAACTGAAAAAGACGCATAAAGAACGGTTTTAGATTTTTAATCGTTTAAATTTTGTTTAAGTCTTTTTTAAATAGCACTTTTTATGTTATTGTGGAAAGTTATAAAACATACTATGACTATGTGATCTTAGTTTAATAGCTTTTTTATTAATATTTATTTTTTGTTTAAGAAGTTTTTTAATGTACATTTTTGTGAATTGTTGTTTTGTGTTAATTTTATGTAAACATGTGTAAAAAGTAATTTATGGAAGAGAAGATTTATCAATTGTATTTTTGTATGCAAAAACAAGAGTTTAGTAAAGAAAAATTAATTTGTTTAAAAGAAAAAAAGATTTTTAATTTCTCGTTTCATTGAAAGCGAGAAAACTACATCATCTGGTACTTTTAGTTTAAATGTCGTCTAGTTAGCTTTTCTAAAATGCCATTTTTATCTAGAAAATTGTAATTTAAATGAGCCAATTGTGTTTTGCTCATTTAAATAACGCCCAAAAAATAGAAAAACAGTAAATTTTTTGTAAAAAATAGTCATTTCATACACACTATTAATAACGTTTTACACTAAAACCACAGAGAGCACTTCATAATGAAGTCTCCAGGCCCCACACAAACTATGATCTTATAATGAAAATGCTTTGCAGCTACGATACTAAAGTGTTCAGAATAAGGAAGAGTCAGGGAAAAGTCAAAGACTCCAATCAACCTGAGAAGGCCAATGATGTACTAATGTAAAATGCATGTCATCACCCAGATCTTACATATAAAAAAAAAATGTTGTATTGTTTATTTATTATTGTTAATAAAATTCAATTTTAATAAAAGTTATATGTTTATATTCACAAAATCAAAGAAATTGAGAACATAATATAAATCACGATAAATACCGTCTTAACAACCCATAACCACACTTACCTGTGCAATCATAACCACTCCTGGAGACCAAATATGGCCAGATTAAAAGTCCCTAACCTCAATTACCTATATTTAAACATACAACATGTACCATCTAATTAAAAAACCATTGTAACATCCCACAACCATTCTGACCACCCCTAAAATTTGCTAAAATTTGTTTTTCCTGATATCAATTACCTGTATTTAGACATACAACATGTACCATCTAAATAAAAAACCATCGAGATATTCCAGGACCCTTTACCACCCCTAAAATGATCATTTAAGTGGTCATGACTACTTCTGGAGACCGAATATACCCAGTTTTAAATTCCCTGACTGCAATTACATATGTTTAGACTGCTAGAAGTCTTATAAAATTGAAAAACATCGGGACATCTTAGGAACACCCTTGACTCCCTCTAAAATAACCATTTGAGCGGTCAATACCACCTTTAAAGGCCAAATATGCCCAGATTTGAATTTCCTTACCGCAATTACCTATATTTAGACATACAACATGTTCTATCTAATTTAAAAACTATTGAGACACCACATGTCTACTCTTTACAACCCCTAAAATAACCACTTGTTTGGTCATGATCACTGCAAACTTAAAATGGAGTCTGAAAGTGAAATTCTTGGTCCCAAAAACCCCCTATAAACATGTATCATATGTCTTTATTTAACCTGTAAATAGTTTTGCCATTTTTAGACAATTCTAGCCCGTTGTGTATAGTGTCGTTTAAAGGCAGTTGATCGGGCAAAGCTAGCTGCTTTAGGTGTTTGTAGAGACAACTTTGGTAGTCTTTTCATAAAACCTTGCAACAATGCAAATTTTATTTTTAATCCACAATGATACGCTGATCTTATTATTTTTTTACAGCAAACTTTATAATCGTACTGATGTTGAAAGTCATTTTTGATGCAAGTAGTAAATAACTTTAGAAACTTTTTTCATCCACTGCAGTTTAAACTTGTTTATTGTTATTTAAAAAAATATTATGACAATATCTTTTTCAAGTTATTCAATTTATGCTAAACTTGCAAACTACAACATACACTCAGTGGCATTGCTAAGGAGATGCGATGGGTGCGGGCCGCACCGGGTGACACCATCACCACTTGACACAGAGGGGTGACACCAAAATAAATACAAAAAAAATAAGCGAGAATTTTATTTTCCAAAAATCCTTCTTTTTTTTATTTAAAAGTTTCTAGAAATAGAGGACATTTTTTAGTCTCCCCTTTCACCTATTAGTCTAGTGGGTTGGCGCCAAAAGTTTACTGCTCCGGATGACGCAAACCTCAACTTTAAAAATTGTTTAAATGTATAAAATTTGTTTAAATTTATAAATTTCAAAAAAAGCAAGCCTTTTAATATTAATATAAAATGCAAGTCTTTTAATATGAAACATTTGTTTTATATTAGGCATTTATTATTAATTTGTTTGATAATTATTATTACCTTGCTTAACATTTGTTTAATATTTAACATTAGTTTAAATATATAAAATTTAAACGAAAAATACAAGTCTTTTGATATAAATTATATGGGGCACTTTGATCCTCCGATCAATGAGCCCTGCTTAGTCAACAACCAATGCGTCCCAATTCCTACGGTTGATATATTGGTGCCAATAACTTCTGTAAATATTGTAACCAACTCAAAAAAACAAATTTATTAAACACTTTACACATATAAGTTCAGAATAAAATGGTTAAACTTATTTACTGCTTTCAAAAAATCACTTTTTATGATGAAAAGCTGTTAAATATAGAAAACACAGAAGTTGATCTTAAAAAAAAATAATACGAACAAATTATAAAGGGTAGTATAGGTTAATTAAATTAAATTTTTGTTTTTGTAAATAATTTTTATCTTTTTTTTTTGCATATTGCAAATTGTATACAGCAGCTATCAGGTCATCAGATTATAATTTTTAAAAATTAGAATTTTTCCAAGTTTTTTAAATATTATTGTTATTATTAAAAAAAAAAGTTTCAAGGTTAATCTGCATCAGCTGCTTTAAATTAATTACGATGAATAATTAATTGATATTCTTTTGTTTATTAAGTTGGTTAATGTAATCTAATTAATTTATCAGTCACATATAGAGGCTTGAAAATAATTTTTTGTTGTTTTTAAAAATAAAATGAACATTGAAAAATAGCATTAGTTGTGAATTACAGTATCACAACAATAGTTTTTCTTTAGCACATTTTTATATTTACAGGCATTTAGTTTATTTCATATTTATGGCTAAAACAAAAAGCTCTGCCAAAGTTTAGCTTGTCGGCAAGACCACCAACCACTTTTTATCAGCAATATTGGTTAAGTGCTAACGCTATCAGCTGTCTTCTTAATTAACACCTAGAAAAATATTTCATTGGGAAGAACAGTATTGTACAATTAAATTTAATTTCATAGTTTAAGATATTAACGTGATTCAGAGTAAAGCAAAAATTCTTACTTGGAGGATTAGTTATGGTGAAAGAAAGCTGAAGAGGTCGTATGATGAGTGTCAGAATTAAAAGTAAACAGGACAAAAGCTGTTGATTTTTTTCTGGAACAAGGCTCCATTGGCTTTACATGCTTCCCTGAATGACGCAATGATGCTAAAGCTGATCAAAAAATATCATAATTTTATTACTGCTGATTTTTTTTTTTTTTTTTGTAGTTATTTTAGGTGCTCCCAGAAGTCCTTACGGTCTTATCACAGAGCACCGCGGGAGAGCATTTAACATGAAGTTCACGCCTCCTTCCGTACCAATGTCGCTTGTTGAGCTAGAGCTGGCGTCGAACCTAGGACCTCTGGGTTCTGAGCCAGAACTCTAACCACTGCGCCACGGCTGCTCTAATGCAGCCTTCATTAGATTAACTTGACATTTTTGGTTCAAAACACCTGGCAGACTTAATTTTATTCAAACTTTGAGTCTCTCTAGATGTCAAAATAATTAAGAAAAACTCTAGCAGCTGTAAAAAAAGTATTAGCGGCGGAGTTTATGCGGCGCACAGTTTAACATTCACCGAAGATAAGGATTAAAACATGGAACATCATACTTCAATGTCGTACTTTTGAGAAGCAAAACATTGCTCATCGTACATGAATGTCGTACTTTTGAAATCGGTATTATAAAAATAACAATTTGTATTTTTTCTAAAGAATGATCAGTCATTATCATAGTATGATAATAACGTATTATTATTACCATATTATGATAATAATAATCTTATAACATTTAATAAAAAAAATTAACGATAAGCAATAAATAATGTAAATATCATGTTATTTTTTTTTTTTTTTTTTTTTTGAAGTTAATACATAAATAACAGGTTAAATTTTAAAAACTTAAAAAATTTTTTTTTTTAAATTGACAGATTACCTGCTCAAACCAGGTCAATGTCGCGGCACTCTTACCTTTTGACGGATTACGGAACAGAAGTGCCATTTAACCCCAGGCCTACAATGAAAAGTAGACCAACAAAATTAGACCTATGAATAAAGCAAAAAAACGTTTTTAAAACTAATGCAAAAAATATTTAAAATTAAAAGAAACCATTTAGAGAGTTATTCTTCAACAAGAGATAAAAAAGAAGCAGCAAAACATTTTTTTTTTTTTTTTTTTTTTTTTTTACAACAATCATTATTATATATTTCAAAAACAAATAATATTTACATGTCTCCAGTTTATATAAATGTCCACCACAAATATTTACAACATCTAAAGAGCGTTAACTATGCTGTTTTACGCATGCGTGTTTGACATTTTAACTCATGCGAGTTAAAATAATAAGTTCGTGGTTTATAATATATCCGTTGCACCACAGGGCTACAAGGGACTTGCTTGTCGTTGTCGTTGAAAATATATGTTATTTGTTGAAAATATATATCAACATATAGAAGTAGTACTATGTAGTTGTAAGGAAACTCGCAGAAGACTAAGAAAAGTCTTTTCATCGAGAACCTTTAAAATACAAAATAAACTAAAAATTTAATGAGTAAAGACACATTAATTTTTTGAGGTCTACTGTTTAGTAATATTTTACTATGTATAGTTGCTAACAATTTTTTTTTTTTTTTTTTTTTATATTTTATGTTTTATTTCTTTTTTTTATTATATATTCAGATATATTCAGATAGATTCGGATTCCTTATCTTATACATACATAACACTACCTTTATGATGTGAAAACTAATTTCACTAATGAGCTCATCATGTTGCTTGAAATGCTTAATACGGATACAGTACAGTTATAGTAACCTTTGTTTTCTATATTTAACACAAATACAATTATGAATTTGTTTTTTAGCAATAAACAACATTTTATTTGACATTAAATTTTTTAATAAGTGTTTGGGCTCAAGACTATAATCAAGGGCTATAATCTGCAATACTTATAGGTTTTTCCTATATATAAACAAGATAGCTAATTTAGCCCTGCTTGCATGCTCTTCCCAGAGATATCCCGAGGGGAACGTAAGGGTTGTCTAGTCCTCCAAATTTATTAGTCGGCAAATTGGACACTGGAGTCGAAAAAGTTAGATCTATAGTTGGCAATCGGCAAATGTTAGACAACGAGGCTACTTTTTTTTAAGACTTCATCGGCAAAAAAGTTTTTCTTGGCCATACTCGGCAAAAGCAGACATGTAACCCCCCCTCCGCCTTTGAGGTCAACCCTCGCTCTCTAATTTGGTCGATGTATATACAATCTTTGCACGTTCTCCCTAATTAGGACAGTCACTATATGTTCATTCCATGCATGTTCTCCCTATATAAGTCAACCGATGTACGTCGACTCTGCTGCGCTAATCCCTAACTAAATCAGTCGATAAAACAAATGAAAAAAAAAATTAAATGAAGCAAATCAATTAATAAAAACAGTTATTAATAAAACTTTATAATTAAAAATTTATTAATAAAAACAGTAAAAATTTAGTTTTGTTTTGTTTTTTACTGTTCTTATTACAATTCATAATTTTTTTTTATATTTAATTGATAAAAAAAGATTTAAAAAAAAATTATTAGTTTTCTCATCTATTTTAATGATTTTTACAAAATCATTTTCACTTGCTAGATTCACTTGCTAGATTTTTAAAATTCACTTGCTAAATTTTTAAAAAATACGCATGGCTTGCTAGTATAGGTAACATTATATATTATAGGTTATATAATTTACAATCCACACACAGACACACACACAGAGATTTCGATTTTTTATTTAACAAGCATTTTTGTTTCGCATGTGTAATTATTTCAAACTTTTCTTGTAGACATAGTATGCAATTTTTGGAAATATTATATGCAGGTACTTTTTTAAGGATGGAGCAATTCATTATAAAATCATCAGTATTTTTATATTGTCTTTTAAATACTTTTTATTTTTAAAGAATTGCTTATGATTGGCATTCTTAGAGGAAACAACGCATTTATATACCTCGTTTTTTGATAAACAAATTCCTCTCATTGAAAATTGTTTCACAACTGTCTTTTTTTTTTATCACAATTGCTTTTTCATTTGGAATTTCTTTTTTTGGTTAACAAAGCATTATTGTGACTTTTTATAATGATTTACCATATATGTATATGTATGTATGTATGTATGTATGAATGTATGTATATATGTATGTGTGTTTGTATGTATGTATGTATGTATGTATGTATGTATGTATGTATGTATGTATGTATGTATGGATGCATGCATGGATGTATGTATGTATGTATGTATGTATGTATGTATGTATGTATGTATGTATGTATGTATGTATGTATGTATGTATGTATGTATGTATGTATGTATGTATGTATGTATGTATGTATGTATGTATGTATGTATGTATGTATGTATGTATGTATGTATGTATGTATGTATGTATGTATGTATGTATGTATGTATGTATGTATGTATGTATGTATGTATGTATGTATGTATGTATGTATGTATGTATGTATGTATGTATGTATGTATGTATGTATGTATGTATGTATGTATGTATGTATGTATGTATGTATGTATGTATGTATGTATGTATTTATGTATGAATGTATGTATGTATGTATGTATGTATGTATGTATGTATGTATGTATGTATGTATGTATGAATGTATGTATGTATGTATGTATGTATGTATGTATGTGTGTATGTATGTATGTATGTATGTATGTATGTATGTATGTATGTATGTATGTATTTATGTATGTATGTATATGTATACATCGAAAGCAAAATCTCAAAAAAATATTTTCGCGTTATATAAAACAAAACCTGTTCATAATAATGCATTATTAAAAAAACAATATTTGTTGTTTATACTCATTTGTCTATACACGTATCTTTCTTACTGTAATACTGCCTGAGAAAGTAGTAATCTTAGCAAACCAAAAAATATGTAGTAAACAAAAACATGCTTGGAGGATGATATTTGGGGTTTAAAAAATGAATTTTTTTAGGTGAGCTTAGGGCTTAAAATATTTATGAGTTTAATATTTTGTGACGTAATAGTATTAGAGACCTCTCTTTATGCAAAGAGAGAATTTAACAAAAAAATTGTTATATTCTCCTAAATTTTTTAAAGTAAAAAACAAAAACTGTTAAATTTAAAGAATAAAAAAATCAAACTTGTTAAATGATTGCTTAGAACACACACTTTTATTATTTATTAAAGATTGCTATACAAAAAAAAATACCATGATATGAGAATTATAAGTTTCTATCCTCCATTCTTCATGTTGAGAACTTTAACTTTCGGTTTTTATCAATTGTATTATTCTTTTGTCATAATTATATATTTTTAATACATCAATCTTATTATTAGTGTGGTTTATCTCCAGTAGCATTTCAATCTTCATTTGATGAAGTTTCTTATAAGTATCTAAAAAAACTTCAAACAACTTTGTTGTTCCTATGATAAAAAAGATTTTTGCCAAATCTGAAAAAATCAAATCGAATGGCCTTCAAAATATAAAAACAAGACTTAAAACGATTTTAAAACGGCATATACTTAACATAGACGTTAGTGTATCCAAATATAATTTTTGAAATTAATATAAAAGTTAAAAATTAAAAAGTTATTAAGACAGCTAAAGCTAATAAAATCTATTTGCTTATATTGAAACATCGGTCAACCTCAAGAAGAGGTGATTCTACGAATAAAATGAGTGGGCAAGGGGAATATACCAACCGACTCCTTAAAAACCCAAAAAACTAAAGTTCATCCGACTGAATTGTGTCTAATACCCGACTAGCCAACTATATTCGTCAAAAAATCGACTGTAACTTGAAAATCAAATTTTTGGGGAAGGAGGGGGGAAGGGGTAAAACACCCTCACTCCTACCTCCACCCCTAAAATTACCTCTGCCTTAAATGTTATCTCTGTTTTGCTGTATTTTGTTTCTAAATTTATCCATAGAAATATTAGAAGTATTATTAACTAAAGAATTTTTGTATTTCTTATTTTATTTGTTTATTATTGTAACTAAAATTTTAAAACGTTTAAAAAATACCAGTTGAACGTGACTCGGTGGTAAGACAACTTGTCTTCTTGCTTGTTGTTCCTTGTTTCGGCCTTCGTACGTTTTGTTGCTTTTTTTTAATTTAATTTATTAATAATCTAGTGCTTTTAAGTTATGACCTTGAATAGTTTACAACTCCCTCATTTTTAAAGCAGAAACATTTCTGGCTTGAACTATTTGAACAGATTTTGACGAAGTTCGGAAAACGCAATTTAAAAAAAGTTTTCAGCTATTTATTTTATGTTTTTAAAATAAGTTTTTTATTTATTAATTTCAAGCATTAGGCATACTATAATAAAAAATATAAATCTGTTTTTATTTTTTATTTTAAAGTATTTTATCAAGCAATTTCGTATTTTGTAAACTTTTTTTAAGTTTTAGCTAATCTTTAATTACACTACGTAATTTTTTTTAAAAACAAAGCGGAGGAGAAACATATAACTTTTTTACAATGTGCAGATGGGAGCTCAACTTTTTTTATAGAATTTTAATTCCTTTTCTATATGTATTTATTCGGATATCTAACTTCCTTCCATCGTATTTTATTCAATTTTTGAATCTAAAACGCGCCTAAAATTAGACTTTATTATTAAAACTATCCAGTAGCTTATTTGTTGAAAAGTTTCATACTTTTTTTTTAAGCAGATGCTATCACTTATACTTTGCTCAAACAATATATACCCAGTAATTAAAATAAGAAATTATAAAAGCAAACAACAAACATCAGACATTATTAAACGTTTAAAAATGTTATACAATATAATTAAAATAAATACAATCGTCATGCGATCGTTTGACTAAAAGTAGATAAACCGATTTTACTTTTATTGTCGCTCAAGATTATTTAAAATTCTTTGGTAATATGATCTCTAAAAAGTGTCTCTGTAATATTGTTTGTTCGGTAAAATAATAAAATAAATTTTCAATCAGTAGTAAACTATTGCATAATCTCTTAATTCATATAGTTTTAAGATAAAAACTATTTGAAAACTGTAATGTGTATTTAATGATGTCATTGGCTTTAATTCAATGAAATCACTAAGGTATGTCACATATCATTTGATTAAAGATTAAAGTTGTTCGAATATTGTTGTTGTTTGGTGTTGTTGCAAAAAACTTAAAAAGGTAAGTGCGTGAAATAAAGTTCTCCGATTCAAATAACTAATTATTTATTTTAAAAAATGTTTTACGTTTATACAAGTTCAGTTTTGTGGTTTTACACTTTCATAAAACTAATACATTTTTTTTTGTTCAATATGTCTTTAAATATATTTTTTGAACATTTACGAGCAAGACGTATTTCTAAACTTTATATAAAAATTGTACATGAGTCAGATCTGACACTTGTACAATTTTTATAAAAAGTTTACACAAATATTAACAAAACAGGAAAAAAAAAATTTTATGCAAATACGCACACATACACCAGTGATTTTTGTGAATATCTTAAAAAATAAATTATTTAAGTTAATAGTGGGTTATTTATAACATTTGTTGTAAGACTGTTATATTTTTTTTATACATCCAGAATAATTTTTTTAATTAAATAAAAAGAGAAGTTTTTAGTGCGAAAATGTGGTCTTAAAGTGTGGTCTTAAAGTGTGGTCTTAAAGTGTGGTCTTAAAGTGTGGTCTTAAAGTGTGGTCTTAAAGTGTGGTCTTAAAGTGTGGTCTTAAAGTGTGGTCTTAAAGTGTGGTCTATAAAGTTGCAATTTGTGTGCTAACTATATGTTGCTTTTGGTTGTGGTTTATAATTTACTTTTGGCCGTGGTATGCAAGTTAATATATAAAAAATTAAATATATATATATATATATATATATATA
>NC_088934.1:14070000-14162500 GCF_038396675.1 Hydra vulgaris | reverse complement strand
TGTATTGTCTTCTCATAACCATTATCATTAAAATTTAAAGAGCCCCAAAATAAAAGCCTTTTTACTCCCCTTCCCCCCCCCCCTCCTTCCTATTTTCTCCATTCCCCTTTGTGCAACTTTTGGTGTGGAGTCCCTAACAACCGGCCATGAAATATAACAAAGTTAATGAATATACAAGTTCAATTTTTTAGACTACCTTTAATTAAAATTTACTCTTTTTTTATGGGTTTGTCTGGTATAAAGATTTCAATGCAAAAATAGATATATTGATTCATCACTAGAAATGAAGTACGAAATTTAAAGGATTTCGGTACAAAATTGGAACTACGGCTACATAAAATAGTAAATAAACTAATACCCCCAATCAATAAAAAAACATTTTCTTAAGTTCACTCAAATATCGTCTCAAGTCCAAAATAAAAGCCAAAATGAAAAAATGATAAAAAAAACCAAAACAGTGTTTTTAAAAAATACCATCACTGGTTAATAAATAAAATGTTGTGGGTAGCCCAAGTAAAAACACAACAAATCTAGCAAGTAAAAATATGGCTACCCATATTTACTCGGGCCACATTCCATCACATTCTATTTACATCCAAATACTCGCCATCAAAAAATTTTTTTCACAAACTACCATATAATCAGCGCTGATTATACGGTAGTTTGTGAAAAAAGAACTGTTAATGGCAGGTATTTGATCAAGGATATCCAGACGCTTGTTTTATCATGCCACTGAAACTTGTGAGGAAATTAAATTACAAGTTTTATTTAACAATTTCAGTTTGTATCTTAAAAACAAGCAAGAAACTTTAACAGTGGCTATAGATTTAAGTTCCATTGCCCCTTAACGACAAACACATTTGTAAATGTTGTTGGCATTATTTTACCAATGAAAATTAAATAATAAACTAATATAGAAATTGTAATTACAATATGATTAAAATTAGTCTGATATCCACCGGCCCTCTGAGCTTTAATCACACCCCCCTCTCTCAACTTACTGAATTGTGCTGCATCTGGTTGCGCCACTGAACAATAAAAGTAGAAAATTGGAAAAAAATTGAACTTAATTATAAATAGGTATAAGATGGTTTTAAGTAGAATCTAAGTTCAGACAAATATTTCTAACACTAGTAACTCCAAACTTTCTAACACCAGTAAAACCAAAACTCTTTTAAAAGCTTAGGTTTTTCACCATTGATGTAATTGAAGACCCAGTTGCGCATTCTTCGTCATTATCAGCTATTGGTCATGAGCTTTAAGCAGAACAACATTTCTTCTACTTATCTTGCTAAATTTATTCCACTTGATTTTCAGGCTTTTGAGCAAAGAAAAATCTGGTGATCTTTCTGTTATTGATATGATGCCTGCAAGCAAGGTATTATATTTAATTAATATATTAGATCAGCGACTGCAAAAATTTCAGAGCCATCAAAAAAGTTACTTGAAGACTTAAAGAAATCATTTTAGATTTCCTTGATTTGGACAATGCGGAAGTTAGAAGAAAGTTTTTTCAGGATTTTTTTCTCGTTCATTTTGAGTCTTTTAATGAAGCATCTAATTAACACTGTTTCTTTTTTGCTATTAATTTTTCTGTATTTGAAGTTGCTCATTTCTGATTATTTTTGCTCTGTTTAGTGTGTAAACACCTTTTCAATCAGTTCCTGATCCCAAGTACAACTTTCTAGTTAATTTTTGATTCAGTAAAATGTCAATATCTTTCATGCTTTTGGCTGTAACCGCCGCGAGGAGAGGGCACTGGATACTTTGTACCCGGGTGCAGGATCAGAAGAACAGTTGCCGTTGAACAAATTATTTTTGTTTATTTATTTAGATTGATAAGGCGTTAATTATTTCGTTCGTCAGGCTCCTTATACTAAAATTTAAGTTACTTGGTTACCCGGTTCGGACACTATTTACTAGATGTAGATAGTTAATATGTCAACAATACACCATTAGCCAAATTTATAAGCGGAAGTCTGAGACTAGTTGAAGCAGTTGCGTGAAAAATATATTTAAGGGGTGCTTTGTTTATAAAAAACTACGGCGTTGATAAAAGATGGGTAGTTAAGGAGAGTTTTTTCAGGGTCAATAATTTTGAAAAAAAAATGACATTACCAAAGTAACTAAAGACGTCTTCGATCGAAACGACATCATTTTAAGAAACTGCAAAAGTCAAGGATACGACAATTGAATCAACATGTCTGATGTGTACAAAGGAGTACAAATGATTACATTTCAGAAGAATCCTCAAGCTCTTTACATGCTATGCAGCGCTCATAGCCGTAACCTTGTCGGTTTTCATTCTACTGAATTTTCCCTCTAAGGGAAGAACTCTTTCAGTAAGGTTCAATTACTTTACAATCTTTTATTGGAAGTCCTATTTGATGAAACTTTTTGGTGGAGAAGACTGGTATTTCGCTTCATTAAATCTCGCAAATCAAGTGGAGTACACACATTGTGAAGCCGTTGGTAAAGTGACTTAGGCAAATCCTTATATTTTTGCAAAAGCCTCGTGACCTTGATCGAACTGCTGATTTATTGAATGAAATAAAATCTATAGAGAAATAAATTCAGCCATTTGAATTAATCAACATGACAACTTTTTGGTTCAAAGTTCTTCAAGCAAAAAACATGTCATCTTCTTACGTCTTTTTCAATCAGAAAACATTTCCTTAGATGATGAGATGAAGCTTATGAGGAATCTTATCAAGAATCTCATCAGACTTAGATCTTCTTCTAGAAATTCATTAATGAAGTACATTTGATTGCCTCCTGTCGAGAAAGTTAAGCTATGGGTTTCAGTCAGACTTTTTTCAAACGATGACAAGAGTAAATCTTAATGCCCAATGAACGAGACATTCACAAAAAAACTGGCAATTATAATCCTCTCAAATCTTCACATTAGATCTACAGTTTTATAAGAATAAAAATCTTTTTTTTTGTACCGTTATTTGGGGTGGCTTTGGCCCAAAATACATCTTGATATTTGTTGCACGAAAACCAAAAAGTTATTTTCTTAAACATCAAACTTTAGATGTGATAATAAATTAAAACTCACAACTGAAAATTGATTAAAAACCCATTTTTTAGGGTCAAAAACGGTCAAAAATTGCGTGACGTAATTTATTGGCGACTTCTTAAACAAAGTTTTTATCTAAAAATAACAAAAGATATAAAATTAGTAAAATGTGCATTAATGTATTTCGAATTTCTGATGGTAACTCGTTCGTAACTAAATTTGATGGTAACTTAACCTGATGGTATAAATAAATATGATCATGACATTTTGAAAAAATATTTTTGTTTATAAAATGTTTTTTTGATGTAGAACTCAATTAATGTACTTAAAATGCTGAAGTATGAAGGAACATGGTTGAAAATCATTAAAACAATTAGTTTATATGACCCAACTTTTGGGCTCAAAATCTTAAAACACCCCCATTCAAATTTTTTTCTTTGTTTTTTTAATTACAATCTTTCATATGACAAAAAATCTAACAAAAAACAATAGTAACACATGGAACTAGTGGTGATTCTACGAATAAAATGAGGCCGTGGGGTGGGGGTAAATCCTTAAAAAGTAAAGGTCCTCAAAACTAAAATTCACCTGACTGAAAAATAACTGGAAAATTACCTTCTATAGGAAGGGGGTTCACTACTATTAAATTGCCTCTGTATAGAACCATGATTTCAAAAATTATTGCTTTTCCAAGAAATTGCTTTAAAAATTTGCTAACACAATAAAAATAAGTTAATTGTTATTTAGATTCAGAACTAATGCAAGCTAGTATGGTTAATGTTTATTTTTGGAATAAAACATCAGAATTTGGTTTCATTATAACTGTTTTAAATTTTTTTGTGCTGTCAACATTTTTACAGTACCGCCGATCTTATCTCATGGTGACTTTCTGTGAAACATGCAAAAAGTTTTATTCCGTTTTAAGACCATATTCACTTGATTATTGCATATACTGTAAAAGATTTTACATTTTCGTACTGCTCTTCACAGGCATCAATAAATAAATGTAATTTAGACAAGTTAAGAAATTTTGTTTTAAATGTGGGTAAAATTAGTTGAATTATTTTGTACGCATTGGTTGCATTGTAAATAAAACAATAGGAAATATCTTTTAGCATGCCCTCATTGTTTTTATAGTATGTTACTAATGGATGTAAAGAAAATTGTTCGAACTGCAAAAGCAAAATTTTCTACAAATTTGCCAATAATTATTATTCTCAGTTGACAAATATTTTATTTTAGTTGATTGTGATAATAGTAGTTCAAGAAACGTTGGAACAACGTTGCTGTCAAACTCGATAGTGTTGCACAATCTGTAGTTTGCCTTAGCTTTTAGTTCTCAAAATCATCTTAATATTCTCTTTAAATCTCATGAGTACGCGTTGAGCGGTTCTTACGAGTACGTGGTGAGCGGTTCTTACGAGTACGTGGTGAGCGGTTCTTACGAGTACGTGGTGAGTGGTTCTTACGAGTACGTGGTGAGCGGTACTTTACCTGGGCAATCATCACACTGTGCAAGCATGCATTCTTTGTTTTTTACTGAACAATTTTCAGCTTTAATTTTTATGCTATTTGTTCATAACACATTTTTAAGGAAACATCGATGTGACTTTCAATTTTTCAAGTTATGTTATTTACCATTTTGTTAATGCGTGCAATTTTTCGGTTTTCTTTTGAAAATGTTTTGATTATTTTAAATAAGATTTTAGAAAAGATATATTGAAATTTTGAAGAATTTTGTTGATCTCCTGTCGTTTTACTTTGAATGATGGTATTGCAAAGTTCTCATCATTTTTTTTACACTGAATTTGTTACTCTTTTGGAAGATCTTCTTCAGCAGCAGAATTCCTTTCCGGGACCGATGTTCATTAAAAGAGTCACAAGTCAATCACGACTGTTGACTCTTTTAATGTAACTACTTTAGGTTTTCTAAAAATAATTGAATTTTATAAAACTTGTTAAATTTGTCTAAAACTTTATTTGGTTATGTTTAAAAATAATACTTAAATATAATATTTTTAAAAAACAATCAAATTCATCTTTCATATTTAATTTTTGGCGTAAAAAAAATTTTTGATATAAAAGCAATTCTTTTTTTAAAAATGTTTTTCTAAACTCCTTCTTTAAAATGATGTTTTGCACTGGTAAATATTGTTTATTTTTTATTTATATGTATATCAAGTTGTTAATTAGTCATAATCCCAATAAAGTTTTAACAATCAATACGGTTCTATTACTGAATTAATTTTTATAAACTATATAATTGTTAAAATTTAATAATACACACTTGGTCAGTTTTTATATAAAAACAAAAATTTAACATACAAACATTTAATAGACAAATACACGCTTTTATATTAAAAGCAAAACAGCATGTGTTTTTAATAGTTAAAATCATTAATTTTCATATCTAATTATTCAAAATCTCCTTAAATATAACTTAATTGTTTTTTTTTCTTCTAAAAAGTCTATAAAGCAAATTTAATAGTTAATCAGAAATCTATTAGCAAGTTTTTTTAATAGTTTATTAAAAGCGTGGTTTATCTTTGAAATTATAGTTGTATATGTTTCTGCTGTTTTTCAAGTTCAATTATTTGAGAAAAGCAAGATTATAAAAAAAAAATAATAAAATCAAAAATAAATTTTGAATTGGTTTGTTTTAAAATATTGGGCCCGAGATTGGGCCATATAAGTTAGTTGTTTTATTAATTTTTAAGCATGTTTTCCTAATATTTTAGCATTCAAAGTAAATTTATTGAATTCTGCATCCAATAAGCATTATAAATGCTTGTTTTCATAATTTTGCCGTGGTAGTTTCTCATTTTATTAAGGAAAATATTTGTTGTTTAATGTTATGAAAACCGGGTCATTTTTGGAAACCAGGCCAATCTTAAATTTATGATATCTCAGGAACAGTTCAACATTTTTTACAAAATAATTTTTTTTATAAATTTTTCATTGTAACATGCAATAGCCAAAGATGTTTGAAGAAAATATACGGATCCATGGTTCAAAATTTTGGATAATTTAATGAGGTATAACTGAGGTATAGTAACACCTTTTTTATCTAATCGATATTTTTCTTTGCACAATAAATCATATGAATCCACAGAAAAGGCAAACCCAAATGATATTATTGCACAAGTTTTCTGTTGGTGTAAATATTGGCTGACACGATACTATTACGTGTATTTAATATACACGATACTAGTACGTGTATTTAATCTTGTTTTGGATATTGAATTTTATTATGTGTAATTAATCTTATTCATCTTATCTTAAAATCTTTTAATGTTGTTCTGGGTATTTTTTATTTTAAAGCTACTTGTCTTTGAGATAATAATTATATTCTTGTATTCTTAGAAGACGCGTATGTCTTTTGGGAATCTGAACCAATAGTTTTTTCATGAGCTAAAACCTCTGATTAAGTTCCAGGATAATTCAGTTTTCTCCATCAAAGTTTAACTTTTAACAAGCACTGGAGGTTTAAAAAGAGTATTTCCTTTCATCCACGGTTAACGAATAATTTTAGCCAGTAGGGGAATAATTTTAGACTGTAGGGGAGAGTAAGGAAGTGGCAAACGGGGGGTAACTCGGAACATGGTCAAAACGGCATATTAGAAAAAGATAATTGTGATTTTTTTTTAACTGCTGAGAAGGGATCCCATGCTCAGTTCGAGTCCTGCAGTAGTGTAATGTTTTTACATTTTGTAACAAATAAGTTTTCAAGTAATAAGGTAATTTTAAAAATAATTTTGTAAATTTTTTAAAAATAATTTTGTAACTTTAAAAATAAGATTTTCAAATAATTTTGTAACAAATAAGTTGTTCAAATATTATCTATATACTTAATTTGCCAAAAAAAAAAAAAAAATAAACAGAGCATGTCTAAGAAAGAGAAACTCCACCATTATTATTAGTTTGCCAACAAGAAATATTTTAGAGCAAAAGAAAAATAGGAATAAACGAGAATTAATAAATGGTAAAAATTAAAAAAAAAGAAAAACTTTAATCAATTAGAGATAGTTTACCATAATATAAAGAAAAAGAGAGTGCCTGAGGTAATACGAAAATTTGTTGATTAATTTGCAAAGAAAAATATTAGGATCCGCCTAAAGAACATTGAATAATGTGTCATAAATACAAGCCCTGGTTGCATGAGAAGTGAATAATTGGTGAAAACATGTCTCGGGTTTTTTTTTGCGATATGCAAT
Source organism: Hydra vulgaris (assembly GCF_038396675.1). NCBI lineage: Eukaryota > Metazoa > Cnidaria > Hydrozoa > Anthoathecata > Hydridae > Hydra > Hydra vulgaris. Next base: position 14,155,264 of record NC_088934.1, on the reverse strand, counting down.
TTTTTAAAATTTTAATAATTAAAAAATAAAATATTAATTTTAAAAGACTATTGTTGCATTAATTTGGAATGAAAAGTTCATGATCTCCCATTGGAAAACTGGATTATGTGTTACAATTGTAAGGCGAAAATGAGCATCTTCCAAGGTTTTATCTGTGATTTTTGTACTTAATTATTACAATTAGCATTTTATTTGTTATTATACAAGTTTTTGTGATTACCCCACGATGTGTTCGGAATTATTCCACGTAAGTAAAGTATTTCAAACACCAATGGTTTTATTTTTGCCCTAAATTTCTATTTTACAATAAGATTTATTAAAATTGATTTTAAGAGTTTGTGACTGAATAGTTAGACTAAACAATAAGCATTAAATAAGAGGTGTCTTTAATTCGCATTCCTGCTTCGCTGTTCGCCAATACCCCACTCTCCCCTATACAAGAGGAGTTCTCTCACTGAATATTTTTGCTACAACCAAAAATAATTAGGATTGTACAAAACCATGTTGTAAACTGGTGGCAACGTATGGCTTCTTTTTGTGTATATTTAAATTCTCCAGCAAACATTATATAGCGGAATTTCAGTGGACCTTGTGCGGATCTTTTTAGTTTTGCTCGTCGGTTTTTTAGTGGACCATTAGTGACAGCCGATAAAACTGGCACGCCGATGACTAACCACTAATAACATGTCAAAAAGTTATCGACTTGCCATTTACAGCGAATGCTACTATTGGTCCACTAAATAACCAATGAGCAAAACTCCGATGTACTGCTAAAAAATTTCTATATAGATTTACTGCAAATCCACTAAAACAATGTTTGCTGGGTCATAATAAAATTCGAGTTTCTTTAGATGTTACCGTTTTCATCATTTATATCTTCTTTTAGAAATAAAGCTTCTTAGATTAAAAAATATTTTCAAACTAATCTAGTAAAAATGGCACTTCTGATGGAATAAGTATTTATTCCATCAGAAGTACTATTTTATGAGACACAGTATTTCCACTAAACAATTTGATAATTTTTTTTTTTTTTAAGAAGTCGTAACTAATTTATTAATTTGATAAAAAAAACTTTACAATTTATCGCAATTAAACAATATACAACTTGAATCTGTCTTATATAGTTTGCAAACCACGACATATTTACATTAAACCATAACTACAACGCTATATCAAAATCAATTTGAACTTCACCACAAAATTTAATTGCAACATCATTATTACAAAATATACTTCTTCAATTGTAATAATTTTGTCTGCACTTAAAAGACGCGATTCAAACAGTAAAAGTCTGATAATAATGTTAAATATTTACGTCTATATTATATTTTAACTTTGCTTTGCTTTTAACTGATGAAATTTTAGAAGCTTTTGTAATTTAAGAAACTAATAAAATTTAAGAAGCTTATGAAGTTTAATAAGCTTATAAAATATAGGAAGCCAATGAAGGTAAAGAAAGCTGCTAAATTAACAAGAAGCCAATGAAGGTAAAGAAAGCTGCTAAATTAATAAATTTTAGAAAATTAACTAACTTTTTATCAAAGCCGGGCATTTATAAATACACACTTTTATGCCTAAATCTATTTTTTTTAAACTTTATCAAAATGTTCGATCTGTTTTTAAAAAGCATATTATCAACACTAGATTAAAAAAAAATTGATAAATCAAATTAATTTATAAAAAAAAAAATTTCTTTGTTTCATGTGAATAATTAGAGTTCTATGAAACATTTTCAACAATTTGACACCAATAAAAAATTCACAAAATATAATTTTTGTTTTTCTATTAATAATTATCATAAATCTGTCATAAAGCTGATTTCTAATTAATGCCATAAAACAAGTGGTTCTCTCTCTCTCTCTCTCTCTCTCTCTCTCTCTCTCTCTCTCTCGCTCTCTCGCTCTCTCTCTCTCTCTTTATATATATATATATATATATATATATATATATATATATATATATATATATATATATATATATATATATATATATATATATATATATATAAATCATAGAGTGCTCAATATTCTTAAAGAACAGAGCAATAATAAATTAAATTAAATAATTTACATTAATTAGCAAGTTGAAAAATTTGATATCTGGTCACGTGACCGGGGCAAGATAACTTATTTTGCAAATTCTGCCTCCAATTTTATAAAAATTTGAAAAATACTTACGACTCTAACAAAGTAACACAAAATAAACACGCTCCACAAAAAAATGTTTTTAAAAAAATTTCACCTGAAAGACACCATTCATTTTGAATAACCGGAAGCAAGGTATTTTTTTTTAGCGCAAAAAGTAAACTTATGCGCATAAAATTGCGTTAATAATATTTTAAAAAACCAATTGGCGTTTTAAAATACAAGATAAAAATACAGTTTCGTTTTTACCCATTTTTAAGTTTTTTGTTGAGTTGTTATATGGAAAGTCATCTTGCCTCATCTTAACCCGTGTTCCCCTATATATATATATATATATATATATATATATATATATATATATATATATATATATATATATATATATATATATATATATATATATATATATATATATATATATATATATATATATATATATATATATATATATATATATATATATATATATATATATATATATATATATATATATATATATATATATATGAGATTAATGTTAATTAAAATCTTAAGTACAATATGTGTATATATTTCTGTATAATATATTTAATTTATTATCCATACGAAAAAGTATACAATCAAAAATAAGAAAACACATTTAGTATATCTGAAGTGTTAATCTAGAATTAATCCAGGAGATAAAAGACTTGAGCACAACTTTTGTAAAAATTTGACTTAAAAGTTTGGTACTCATATACAGTAATATAAAAAAAGTTTTATTTTTAGATTTGCTGTTTATTCGAATTATAATAACTTCAAAATAAGTTTATATTACTCTTAATTCTGTTTTTAATGAAAAAAAAAAACTTTTAACTTTTTTTTTTTTTTTATTATGATGAAATTCGAATTTGGAACTTTTGTTTTCGGTTTAGAGAAACCCTTGTTTGAATTAAAATAACGTTTTTAAACTAACTCAAAATAAGTGTTTTAATAAAATGCATCTGTTAGTAGCTCAACCGCTATGGTGTTTTTTAAGTGTTAGGTACTTTTTTGCTATTGTATAATCTCCGACAATAATTTATAATAAAGAATTTGCTTGTTACGGTTGTGATTATTATGCTTTTTTTCATCTGCAGGTTTGTAAATAAACCAAGCAAATAACGAAACAAAACAAAAACGTTTATTTACTTTGTTTCGAAGGGTAACTATCAACGCACGAACAGTAAAACGCAAGAACAGATTTAAAAAATATTTTAATTTGCGTTTGGTCTACATTAACTTTTGAGCTATAAAATGAATTAGTTTAGTTGTCATTTTTTTCTGAGTAATCATGTTTAAGTTTGTGATGACAAAAAATAGTTATGAACTTTTTTATCGCGCTGTGACTAATAACGATATTTCACGGACTAAATTAATATTGGATGAAGCATTGAAAGATCCGCGATTTAATATCGACGAAATAAATGATGACGGTTTAACAGCACTCCAGTCCAGCTGCTTTGCTGGAAACTTGGACATTGTAAAAATGTTGGTGTCAAAACAAGCCAATTGGAAAATACAAGATCGCGAAGGTAATACTTTATTGCATGCTGCAGCAATGATGGGTCGTGTTGAGGTTGTCAAGTATTTGCTAAGTTTGGGTATTAAACCTGTTGTAAAAGCAGACAATGGTCTTATGCCTATTGATTGTACTGAAAATATATCAGTTATTGTTGTTTTGCTTAGAGCAATGCTTGATCAGGGATACCTTTATGAGATGCAGGACTACATGCTAGATCATCCAATGTTAAAAAGAAAAATATTTCAAGAACTTGAAGTTGTTAAATGTAAAGAGAATGAAAAAAAAGAAATACTTAAAGATCTCCCATATACTTCTCATACTGCGAAACGTAATCATACTAATTCTGAAAACGCACGCGGAAATGCCGAAAACACCCAAAAAATGAACAGGTCAATAAATACATTTACTTCATATTCCGAATCACCTAATATCTCAAATTTGATTGAGCAAATGCATGATTCAAGACTTCAAGCTAATCTTTTAGAATCTCATTTAAGTCGCCAAAACAGTCTTAACAGCCTAAGCAGTAAAAGCTCTCGATCTTCGCATAATTCGGTAGGAGGTATTTTAAAAAACACCGATAACAATATGGATCCACATTCATTTACGCAGCAATATTTAGAAAGTAGATTTCCACCTTCAAAAAGTGTTACTTTTGAGTCAGATTTGATTACATCTAAAGATTTATCTAAGTCACGATGTTTCTCAACCTCATGTGATAACGTAAATGAATTTAGAGAAACTGAGGAAATCGTTGATGAATCAATTTACGAAAATGTTTTACGTAAACCTCTTGCATTATCTCCAATATCGGAAAGCTGCTTAAACAAGCTAGTTGATAATAGTCCTCCGCCTCCTCTTCCACCGCGAGAACCTACAAACTTTGAGCCACCATCTTCAGATATTTACTCTAAAAGAAATAAGTATTTTGATGAAATTTCTCAATATCACGATAGGCAATTTGGTTCAGAAACTGACAGTGGAATCGACATTAACGAAACGCAAGGTCGTTTATTTGCTTTATCTTTAGAAGACAAATTTATATCGCGGTCATCTGAGTCACTTGTTGATAATATTCCAAAACACCGTGAAACATTTTCTCAACCAATAGGGCTATTTTATTCACGAGATAAGCAAACTACTATTGTAAAACAACAAGTGAGCTCCGACGATAATTTGCCGTGTGGTTTTTTTATCAGGACTCACTTAAAAACTAATCCAAAGCATATGAGTTGGAATGGAAGATCTTTGCAAAAAGAATTAGACGAACTTCAACCTTGGTATAATAGCTATGTGAAAGATCGCCATGGTTATTCTACTGATACAAATTTTTCTACTAAGTATGTAAATGAAAGTAACAAAAATGATTTTAACAATAAGCATGCGAAAATAGATACAAAAGCAAACAACTATAATATCAAAGAAAGAGTTCGAGCAATGAGCACAGGAAACATAAATAACAGTAATGATGTTTTTTTATATAATACTGATCACCATCCTGACGTTATGTTATAAGGTATAATTAGCCTATGCGCCTTATATATTATATGCTATTTATTGAGTACATTTCTTATCTAATAATAATTGAGAATGCAATAAAGCATAAAGTGTGAAAATGTTAATTGTTTTGCTTGTATAAAAGTTTTTGTTGTGGTTATATTTACTATATATGTATGTATATATAAATATATATTTACAGGGACAATTCTGGGAATAAAATGAGGGAGTTAAAGGGGGGGGGGGGCAAATCCTTAAAAACACACCCCGCTTACATCCCTTAATATCGCCCCTGTGTATATATATATATATATATATATATATATATATATATATATATATATATATATATATTCATATATACATATATATATATATATATATATATATATATATATATATATATATATATATCAAGTTATTTAAAATGCAGTTTTATTAAAGCTAACAGGTTTATTTATTATGAAAAACTTCCTGCTTTTCTAAAGATACTATTTAATATAGTTAGAGAAGTATCTAAAGGAAAATATTTAAATATATGCTACTGTAGTGTTATTTTATGAAAATTTTAAACTCATTCTGATTATAAATACATATATATATATATATATATATATATATATATATATATATATATATATATATATATATATATATATATATATATATATATATATATATATATATATATATATATATATATATATATAATATATATATATATATAATGGTAATACTTTTAAAATTTTATAATTATTTATATAATTAATATATTGTAAAGGAGGAGGAGGAGGACGTTATAAAATCCGCAGCTTTTCTTTAAAGCATAGATTTTAGATATTTATATTGTTTAAAATGATTTTTTTATGAATAAATTTATTATGTATTACAAAAACATTATTACTCAATGGACACTCAACATATTAAATCTACATTGCTCTGTTGAAAATATGAAAAAAAAAACCATCAACGGAGGTGAGTAGTATTAAAATTTCTATACTCAAAAATATAAATTTTTAGTTTCGACTTGTTCATGAGGTATAACTAAACTTATGCTATGTACAAACTAAGTTAAGTAAAGTTATGTTTCAAACCTCCTTCTCCTCCCATTTGAACTTTTGTTGTATTATTTATACAGCTAGAAGATGTATGATTATTACTACTTTTTACAAGGGAGATGTGTGAGTTTAATACATTCACACTAATAATGATTTTTTAAGAAAATATTCATTCTGTGTTTTTCTAGCTAAATAAAATTTTTTTGCCTCCGATAACCGTTTCCGATAAAGTTTGTCACTGTCTACGAGTAAAATAAATATATCCATATAAAATAAACGTTTCCATATGTCTCGGTAAAATCAGTTTACATGGGAAACCTGCATAAATAAATTAATCTAACTAATACTTAAAAACAATAAATGAATGAATTAAAAATGTGTTAATATACAATATTCCACACCAAATATTGCAATCAAAACAGCAAGGCATTTTTTTTTAAAGTTTTTTTGTTTTAACTTTTATAATTATTTTTATACTTATAAAACATTTTTTTATTATTATTTCACATATATGTATATTGACTTTAATTTTTCAATTTAAATGAAATAATTAACACGGTTAACTTTACTAATTTTAACGTTTTTGTACATTTCTTTTTTGTGTCGTAAATATATTGATTTTAAAATGTTGTGTGTTGAATTAGTGTGAATAAAATAGAATTGTGTTAGTTGGGCGTTTTTATTTATCCGAAAATTTATGCAATGATGTTATGTATTAAATGAAAATTCAAATTTTCACACATTTGTGGAATTTGCTGACACTATTATAAAAAGAATTCTTTGGAAATAATTACTTATGCTTTTTTAGAAAAATATTTTTTAAAAGGGGGAACTTTATATTAAACTATTATTTGGGCTCATTTATTTTTATAGTTTTTTAGAAGAAACTTATTTTCGCGCCTGCATTTAGAAATTAATTCCGATTTTTTGTTTAATAAACATTCTTGGTTTGCATGTGTAATTACTTCAAATTTTTCTTGTAGGCATAGTATACATTTTTTGGAAATATTGTTATATGCAGGCGCTGTTTTAAGGATGGACCAATTCGGTATAAAATTATCAATATTTTTATCTTTTAATTCCCATATATATTTTGACAGCATGGATATATTCCATGCTGTCAAAATATATATGGGAATTAAAAGAATATGGGAATTTAAATAAATAATATTCCATTGTTGCAAATTTAATATATTTCAAAGAATATTATTAATTTTGTCCAGTTTAATTTTGCTTACATGTCCAATCTCACTTTTTGAGGGAACCTCAAAAATTGAGATTGTTCAACAATAATACAACAATTAAGAGTGCTCAACAAATGTTAATAAGGAGCCTAATATATATTTAAACAATTTTAAAATGTATTCTACATTCTAATTTTAAAATTGTTTAAATATATATAAGGCTCCTCATTAATATTTGTTGAGCGCTCTTAATTGTATTTTAACATTCCGTGTAAATATGGAAACTAATAATTTCACTTACTCGTTGAAAAATATATCTATACTAGATGAAAAAAGTTATACTATTTCTTTGATGAAAAAGTTGAGCATTTTATTATAAGAATTCGTTGAAAAGTTCATTTTTTCTTAAAACCAAACACAGATGATGTATTTAATAATAACCAAGATAATGATAATTATGGATTTAAAACAAAAAATACCCCACCTTTGGAAAATTTTGAAATTGACCTATTACATTTAATTAGAATAACAAAGTTTCGCCCTATAAAAAACAAATTTCAAACAGAATTAAAGTTAGATGTTAAAAAAATTAAATTAAAACCTAATATTTTGGTTTTTGCTGATAAAACAAATAACATTTACCAACTCACAACAGAAAACTATGAAAAAATTTTACGCGACAATAATATTAGTTCTTATGAGAAAGCCCCTAAAAATTTAAAAAACGCAATTAATTTAGAAGCGCAAAGTATTGCTAAAAATTAAACCTTGATAACAGAATCGAATCAACTGCCCCTGCCCAAGCCTTCATAACACTAAAAGACCATAAACCAAATTTGAAAAACAAACTTCCTTGTAGGTTATTGGTTCCCTCAAAAAGTGAGATTGGACATATAAGCAAAATTAAATTGGACAAAATTAATAATATTCTTTGAAATATATTAAATTTGCAACAATGGAAAAATACCACTGATGTTACAAATTGGTTCTCCATAATCGAAAATAAAAATGACTGTACATTTATTCAATTTGATATTAATGATTTTCACCCTTCAATAACTGCAGATATTTTAGTTAAAAAAATTGAATTTGCAAAAAGCCACACAATTATTCCTGATGAAACAATCCGTATAATAAAACATTGTAGTATGTTTGTACGTAGAAAAACCATACTTTATTTTAATAAGGAAACTTGGAAAAAGAAAAACATACATGAGTGCTTTGATGTAACAATGGGTCGTTATGACGGAGCATAGATTTGTGAATTTGTTGGACTACACATTTTAGATTTTTTAAGTAAAATAATCAACATAAAAGATTAAGGGCTTTATCGCGACGATGTTTTAATAGTAATGCGTAAAAAATCTGGTACACAGCTCGATAAAATTAGAAAAGATATTATAAAAATTGTTAAAAATATAGGCTTTCAAATCGAAATAAACATAAATTTAAAAATTGTGAACTTTTTTGATGTCACATTTAACCTCTCTGAAAATTCATATAAGTCTTTCAAAAAACCAAACGATGAATTATTGTATATTAATATTAACTCAAATCATCCACCCCAAATTCTAAAACAAATCCCGATTTCAATCAATAACAGGCTAAACCAAAACTCGTCTAATGAAAATGTATTTAATTCCATTAAACGAATATTTGAAGATGCCCTTAAAAAAAGTGGTTTGAAAATTTTGAACTAAAATTTAACCCTGAAAAAAAGTGAAATAGAACTAGAAATGTAATTTGATTCAAACCCCCCCCCCCCTCCCGCATATAGCAAAATGTTTCCACTAACATAGGAAAAGTGTTTTCAAAATTGGTCGTTAAGCATTTCCCGCCCTCTAATAAGTTACGTAAAATTTTTAATTAAAATACAATTAAAGTTAGCTACAGTTGTACAAAAAATATGGAAAGAATTATAAAAGGTCACAATAATGCTTTGTTAAACAAAAAAGAAATCCTAAATGAAAAAACTAAACAAAAAAGCAATATGTTTTCAAGAAACCACAATGCGTTTCAGATATTTTGTGTATATATATATATATATATATATATATATATATATATATATATATATATATATATATATATATATATATATATATATATATATATATATCAGGGGCGGATCCAGGATTTTTATTGACCGTAGCAAAAATGCCATAAATATTTTTTGTCTTAAATTAAAAAAAAAAGGGCCCTCGCTTTTCACATTTGCCGACAGTACTAGAAGTCCAAGTTTGCCGACTGAATTAAATGATCTTTATATGCCGATTTGTACAGTGTACAAATCGGCATATGTACAGTGGCTTATAGTGATAAATAAGGTCCCTAACCACTGCTTTCTTTTTTCGTCCGTTTAGAGCGGAAGAACGTTACTTGATTTACGCGACGTTAAAACCATCTAGTTAAACTGAATACTTTTTAACATAATAATAGTTTACTTGTCTTTTATGAGTTTTAATCATGATTAAAACCCTGGCTGAACCCTTATCCTCAGTCGATGTATTTACATTTAGTTTTTGGTATTCCTTTTGCCAGTCAATGTATTTATGCCAAATAATACACAAAACATTATCATATAAAATTATCTATATAATTAAATCAACAAAATATTTGTGGTTGTTAAAATGTTTTGGTCTGCAAAAAAAATTGGAGGTTGATATTTGAAAATGAAAACAACAAATTTAATCTAAATTTGTTTAAAATTCAATTTTTTTATTTAATTAAAATTTGTTTTAATACACAATATGCTTTATTTAATGGCTTACTTTATAAAATATCTGAAAATTAAAATAGACACTATAACAATTTATATAAATTTATAAAATTTAATTTATATATATTTTCATATTTTTAATAATAAACTTCATTACTTCGTTACAATGAACTTTTTGTCAAATAATGAAAAAAAGAAACAGGTTTCAAATCATATAAAAAATTGAACTAAATAACTAAACTTTTCAATAAAAATATATTGCTAAATAAATAATAAATCATTTTAAAATCCCAAAACAGGAAACTTCAGGCATATTACAATTGACAACAATACAATCAACAAATATCAGCAAATAATAAAAACAAAAGTGTCAATAAATAAATGTCAATCTAAAAAGATAAACCTAATATGGTCAATCATTGTTTAAAACAACATAGTTTTTTGTTTGATTTTGGTGTAGAAAGTTTTAGTGGGTTTTTATAAATTAATATAGGAAAGTATTTCAATAAAGTAATGCATAAAAGTATTGAATATGGAAGTCAAACAAACTTTATCTTTATCAAGTTGAAGAAAAGCCATTGAACAGTATTGTCAAAAAGACTTTTAAATCCACCTTTAAAATTTTTTTAATTTCAAATGATTTTGGATAATGACCAAAATTAAAAAAAATAAAACATACTGTCAAAATTTCATTCGTTTAGCAAATTTTCATTCGTTAAGCAAATCTTAATTTCAAAATATATATATAAGTAAATAAGAGACTTCTTTGGTTTCGAAGAACACTTAAAAAATGTCTAAAGATACTTTTCTTAAATTTCTAAATTCTGTTTCAAGTAGTTCTGTAACAAATTTTCCAAACATAACATATTTGTAACAAAAGTGTTTCTCTTGATAGTGTTTTAATCGGCTAGACTATTTCTTCATGTGAATAATTTGTGAAATGCCTTGTGACATGCGTTGATATTATATGCCTATTTTCTGATTTTTTTCATGCATAATGCTGTATCGCAAAAATCCAAAACAAATTTTTTTTGTTTATCATTTAGATCGCTGAGAAAACTTTTTGATCATTATTGAACCTAAAATATATGCTCGCACTTTTTAGATTAAAAGTTTTCCATTATGTGACAGCAAGTTTTATAAAATCACCAGTCTTGTTAAAGTTTGAGATAGTGGAAGTTTTACGGTGATTAAGAAGAACATTGTAAGTATTATCATAAAAAAAAAGTTTCGCTTTTTGAGTCCATTATTTTGTATGTTTTTGATAATGTGGACAATAGTCAAACAACAAAAGAGTTCCATCTGTAGTTAACCAAGGTTTTTCATTAAATATTAGAGTTAGATTTTTATCACATATAATAGCGTTTGCTATTTGACTTTCTTACTGATTCTAAAGTTAAATGAATTTGATCACATAAAAATTAGGAATTTATTTGTTTACAGGATTTCACAACATTTCAAAAAGAAATTTAGGACCATCAAGCATATAACTTGTATTACAAGTTATCATAATATCCAAAACACTTTTCGAAAGAGAATTTGTATCAATGGTTTTTCGCAAAACAGCAACTTCCTGATACAATAACATTTTTGTCTCGCAGATTTTTTAAGTACTCGTCTTTCCTTCTTGATTGGAAATGGGTCAATAACATGGAAAGATAATTATTACGTTGATTTATATCTATATTATAATCATTTTCGAAAAAGAATTTATATCACTGGTTTTCCAAAAACAATAATTTCCTGATACAATAACATTTTTGTAACATACACCTTCTCACAGAGAACAATAGTGCCTACTAGAAATTAAAAAGTTCCTCGCAATTTTAGAATAAACTAAAAATATATCTGAGAGGAAAATTGTGCAAAATATTATTTTAGTTTATTGCGAGTTTTAAAACGTCTAGCAACACTTTATTATATGATCTGATTGACATCAAAAACTTCAAAAAGGTTTGGTAAACATTTTATCCAACGTTTTGTTTTCTTCTCTTTGTCTCTGGGAAATCTATAAATTTTTTAAAACATTTTTAAATCGTTTGACTTCTTCAATGATGAATAACTCGTAGAATAGCAATAAACACATTTCACCATTTTTCATAAACATAAACAAATTTTACCATTTGCATAATAGACTAAATAAAGAAACCAACAGACGGTGCTATTTAATTTAGTCTTTATGATTATAAAACATTTTCATTTAATGTTTGCTACCCACTTAATTAAAAAAAGTTTTGTAAACGGAGAGTGGATATTTAACAGAATTTCTGTCTTTGCTACACAATTTTTTTTTTGCTACATGTTCTCGCTTGATGACTTTTAGTCACGACGTTAGACTTACTTGTTAATAAAAAAAATTGCATCTAAATAGCCTCAATATATAATAAATTATCGGGGGTATGTATAGAGTTGTTTTAAAATATGACAAACTGACTTTTGCTACAGCTGCTACAGTCGATTAGCCATTTTATTTAACTCCCAGATCAATTTAAATTGATACGCTGCAAAATGTTTGACATTCTTTCAAAAATTTATGGGCATGTGAGACAAAACCCGTTAAAAACATGGGATTTTCAGTGTAACATTTCATTTTTCCGAATAAAATATTTCCGTAATATAGTCAACTTGGCTCAGATACAATTTTGAATAAACCTTTGAAGCGTGTTATTTTCGTGTCCAATGTCAAAACCGAATTTAAATAGAATAGAATGAGACAATCGAATTTTTTATTGATCGAAGCTATTTAGAATCGATTTTGAACTTTCTTTGTTAGAATAGAATCATTTACAGTCGAATTTTTTAGGATCGAATTTTTTTAATTAAGTTATTAAACCTTGCTTCAGTCGAATAATATAGAACCACCATCTAGAACCGAATCTTCTAGAATCGAAGCAGTTAAAAAAATAAAAAATTTAATATATGCAATAGTATATTAAATAGTACATTAAATAAACACATTTATAAAATCTGCTGTTGGTCCTCTACATAATGGACAGTGATTAATAGAACTACTTTGAATAGCTTCAGCACATCGCTGGCATATGCAAAGATGGCGGCAAGGAAAAACAACAACTTGAAGATTGTTAACGAGACAAACTTTGCAGACATTTTCAATTGGTTTTTCCACTACAGCAGCTTGTCCATTTGATTGAGATTCTTCATCAACAGTTTGTTCCTAAAAAAAGTGTAAACATAAAACATCTAACTAATAGATGGTCTCCACCTGTCAAAAACAACAACAAACCCCTAACATGAATACAATGCAGTTATTTTGGATCTGGAGCATCTCAACTTCTATTGGATAGACGACCTATTTAAAATTGATATTTTAAAGATAGTTTTAAGGATAGGATCTCAACTGCTGCATCAAAACACTAAAGTGCTATTATATAAAGACTTACATTTTGTTGAAGCTCGTCCAAGAAACGCCAAAACCCAGGGTGTGCTGCCATTGAACAATTCATCTTGGAGTGTAAGGATTCAGACACGTTGTTAGTACGATGACGCAGGCCATGAACAGAAAACATCTTAGGAGATTTTTAGAGCATCCAATACCTTTTGTAGTACTGAACAAACTTTTTCATTTTTTCTTTAACAGCAATGTCACTGTGATGGTTAGCTTCAGCTTTTAGTTTGTCAACTTCAGGCACATGAAAATGAACTTACGACACCATTTTCTGATGATTGGGTCATTATTCCTTGTGTGTTCCACTTGCAGACCAATAACTTTAATCTTTTTGAGAATTGCCTGGGCATAATGAAATCTGCAACTGGTTACTCTTATGTTTGGAAAAACAGCTTTGGCAGAGTTTCCGGTGGCAGTTTCATAGTTAGCCATCAAAGTCTGTGGCACTAAAGTTCGCGAAGCTTTTTAAAAAAAAACGTAGGTAGAGACCTTCTTTTCGTCCAGTCATTAAAACATGCAGAACAGGCACGATCATTGTTCCTAACTCCAGTGAAGTATTGAACAGCTGACCACCATGAAAGATGGCAGGAACCACACGAAATGTAGCATCAACAAACAGGATAGTGGTTTCTGAAAAAGAGATATTAACATTTAAAAATAACTGGAATCTAAACTAATAAACAATTATTTTAAGTTAGGTTCCCCCATTTTGATATTGAAATGAATTATAGCTTTATAAAAATGATTTACCTGACAAATATGTCAGCAGTGTTGAAGAACAAAAGAACAAAGCTATTTGATCCTCAAACTCTACAAGGCCTTTGTAGATGTTAGAAAATTGATTGGGTAGCAACATGTTTAGAACTGCTTCATTTGGAGATTTAGCGTTTGTGTTGTAGCGACTTCTTCGTGCACTCTGTAGAATTTGTTAAACACTTTCTGAAAGTAAGTGCAGCCTTAACACCTTCATTTGAGGACTGGATGACATTGTTGTAGATTTTACGGAAAGGTAGCTGTGTAGTTGAACCCATGTCTCAAATTTTCTCAAGAGCTGAAAGGTGATCAAAATTTTGGGGCCTAGTTCCACATGTGTGACCATGTATTATCTTAAGTAAATTAGTTAACAAAACTATTTTTGCACTTCCGTCACAAAGATGACGGTGCTTACACTTGAGATACACAAAACCATTGTTTTCCTTATTTTCGATGTAGCCTAAGTCCCCTACAACATACACAAATGTTTTCCATTTGTCACCTTCAATTTTTCTGTATTCCATTTTGCTATTTTAAATTTAAACAAAGCTTGATATATTTTCACATGCATTCGTTGGATTTTACGATGTTTACATAAAAAATTTTGCAACAAAAAAAAAAATTATTTTTGAAAATAATAAAAACCTTTTTTTAAAGGATCATGTACACTTTAACCTTTAACACAAAAACCAGTTTGAAAAAAATTATGCAGTCTTTGAACTGCATGACAAATGCATTAAAATTACAGTTGTAAAAAAATTCGATTGTAAAAAAACTCGATGCTAAATTAATCGGCCGTGAAAAGTAATTAAGTTTTAAAATTACAAATTCGATTGTAAAAAAATCGATTGTACAAATTCGACTGTAAAAAATTCGATGCTAAATTATTCGGTTGTGAAAAGTAATTGGGTTTTTTCAAAGTTTTTTTAGTTTCATTAAACTTTTAATGATATTCGATCATCTCATTCTATGTTCAATAAATTCGATTCTAGAAATTAGTTAAATCTTTTTCGATTCTAAGCAGTTTTTACACAATTCGGTTCTAGAACATTTTCACAAATTCGGTTCTGGCATTGGACGCCGTTATTTTGATTACTTGTAACCTCCGGTTCTTATTTAAATTATTTTTCTCTTTTGCATGAAAAAAAAAAAACTGAGCTGACTGTAGCAATTGCTACAGCCTGGACTCGCACCTGTATATATATATATATATATATATATATATATATATATGTATATATATATATATATATATATATATATATATATATATATATATATATATATATATATATATATATAATATTTGAAAGGCATTGCGATTTCTTGATGACAAAACCTCTTATCTTCTGCAAGTTTCCCGCGTTCTTTATAATATAATATTCAATACTCTACAGTATTATTTTATATATTTTTTGTATAACACAATATTGTGGATTTTTATCATATCTCTGTATCATCTCTTTATCATAACTCTGTAAACTATTTTCATTATATATTACGAAGTTGTAATAATTAAAGAACAAAAAATTAAAAGAAAAAAAAAACTCAAGTTGTGCATTGTTAAAAGAAATCAAGCTGGTTGGTTTTCCAGCTTACTTGATTTTTTTTTTGAACTTCATTAGTAAACGTAAGATAAATTTTTAAGTTAGTGATCGTCCATAAATTGCGCAACGCTAAATTTTACAAATAAAAAAACAAAAAAGAGTAAAAGTTTTCCCTAGCAGAGCCTCAAGTTAAATAAAAAATCATAATAGCACATTAAGTTTAACAGTAAAAATCACCGCGTAAAGAGCTTAAGATCTCCCTTCGTTTTTTGAATTTAGCTTGCTATTTAAAGCCTCAAAAATAAATTAAAAACGTTGCCAATTAAAAACACACAATTGCACAAACCTTAATACTTTGAAATTAGATTTTGGGCACATAAATTGTTAAAAAACTTTTTTACATCAAATAAATAGTTTATGGAAAGACGAATCAAGATGTCAAACATTTCAAAAACCAGTTCAAAAATTTTTTTTTTGGCAAAACTGTCATTCACGAAGCGTTTGTTTTATCATAAAAATTCGTTGCTTTGTAAAATTTTGTAATAAAAATTAAAATGTAAAGTTTATAAGTTTGTTATCTTAATCAAGGCAATCTTTTGTCGCCTAATCAAGGCAAGATGACTTACTGGGCGTTTTTGTTTCCAACTTTATAAAATTTTCAAAACTAATAACTACTATCTTAAGTGTAGCAATCAAATACGCGAAGAAAAAATATCTTAAAAAAGTTAGAACACCTCCAATCAGCAATAACCCTAACCGTAACAATTTTTTTTTAAGTGCAAAAAAAAACCTTGAGTGTTATCCGTATTATTTTTTGCTTTTTAATGATTATATTTATTTTTATGATTTAATGATTAGTGTGATATATGCTTATGTTTTTTAGAAGCATTAGAAATCTATAAAACAAGCTCGGGTAGAAATTTTTGAGCCTATATGATAAAAAATTTCTGAGCTTAGAAATTTATGACAAAAAACTTTTTTCTGTTTTTATACATACTTTTATAATTTTGTATTGCAACACAATACCTTTAGATATTGATTTTCAGCAAAACCGATGAAAGAGTTGTGTGTGGGAACTCCTTTTCCTTTCAATGAGTTTTATACTATTAGTCGGCAAATAGACCTTTTTGTACTTTCAGTCGGCAACTTGGAACTTTTTTTAGATTTAGTTGGCAAAATGTGACTTGAACTATTTATCTCCAGTCGACCCAAAAACCACCTGAAATTCTTCCCCCTCCTCCTTGCACACACACGTGACACCTATTCGCGCTGTCCCTAGTTATCAGGCGTAAATTAATGCTATATAGTGCAGTAATTTGGTGATAGATTTGCTTTTGTGCTATTTGGGCTAAAAGCATGAATCTTGGCCTACATATTAATTATATCGAAATAATTATTTTAAGACTCAGACCCACTTCCAAAATAGCTCAACCTGTTTTCATGGTAACCGGATCATGTCCGTAGTGGTTATTTATGCATCAATCGAAAGCTCATTAAAAACGCAGCATAAATATAAAAACACAATATGTTAAAAATAAATCTTTAAACTGACCTACAAATAGTTGCGCATCAACAGAAACTGATATTTCATTCACCTATTTTTAGGACAAGAAAACTATTAATTAGTCTAACATTTAAATAGATAATAGATTTCAGTATATTGAGTGTGTAAAAAACTCAAAATTTTGCAGATCCTTAAATATGATCTTTAAGTCGTAAGATTTATTTTTTTCAATTTTTAAAATCTGACCATAATACTAATTGATTTGTTGGTTAAAATCAAACTATGTTATACATAATAACGAAGTCGTCTTTTTTTTTTTTTAAATATATAATTACTTATTACATTATAATTCAGTTAGCCTTCACATATGTAAAAACTAACTTGATCAAATCTTTTTTATATTCTTTATTGTATATTCTATAAATCTTATTTATATATATATATTTGTATTTCGCAGACACTATGCCCGAGTATGCCTAGAATGAACTAGAAAATTGCTTTGAAGATATCCCGAAAAGAGCGCCATTTCTGGTTATGATTACTGAATGTTTTGTCCCTAAAAACCTTCAAATTTTATGATTGCTAAAATACGCTTATAGGATAACAAATGTCTTTTAAACGTTCAAAACGCGTCTTTTCTAGATCAATTTTATAACTGTACTCAAACGGAAAGTCTTATTTAAGTCTTTTTACAACGTCTAGAAAGAATGTTTTTGAGCGTTTAATCTAAAATCAGTTTAGAACGCGTCTTAGACGGAACGTCTGAACGTTCATTTTACATCCCCGTGGCCGCTGGATTGTTTGTTGTAACAATTAAATTGGAATTCCATCAAAACCATCTTAGGTGAAACTGAAATTCTAACGAACAATATCTAATTTTTAATAACAATAGTCTTTAGTAAAAATAGTCCTATACAAAGTGCTACACTTAAGTGTAGGTCCTAAAATGATTGAAAAATCTCTTCTTTGTAACATTGAAATATCATAAAACCATGGCCTACTTAAATACACGGCCTTCTATTCTGCTTAAACCGGAAAAAAATAGAAGGCCAGTTAAAAAAACGCATATTTTGTCGGATGGACGATCTTTCTCAAAATATTTTAATTATTGAGCTATAAATTTTAAGTAAGTAAATCTGGCACAGGATAAAAAATTTTGCGTTGACTTAATCGAAGTATATACTATACTTAACTAAACTTTGTAAAATTTTAGGCTTTTTTTTAGGTTTCTTTTTAGTAATAAATAGTAATCATGATTAATAAATGTCTTTATTGTAAAAAACACAACATTTATTAACCTTCATAATTATATATTACTTAAATGATTAATAAGAAGATTATCAAGAAATAAGAATACACAAATTCTCGAAAGTAAGCTTTAAAAGTATTTTAAAAATTTTTACACAAACTGTTTAAAAATATGAAACAAAAGATTCTTATTTTTTTCTGTCTTTTTTTAAAGGCATTAATGTTATCTGAAACAATGGAATCACTGACTCTCTTTCTGATGTTATTAAAATAAATATTTGAAATAATAGTGTGTATAATTTCCTTTCCACAATTTTGGTGATTTAAACATAAAAATGGTTGGTAACTTTCTCCATTGCCAAGAACTAACTTTGCTGCTTTACGGTGTTGCATTTGAGATCGATAAATAACATCAAATACATGATCTAACATAGCAAAACTATCACAGACATATTCTAAAAGGGCTAGTGATGGAGTTGTTAGCCCACCTCTGGACAATTTATTTAAATAACTATAGTCATTCGACTCCTGTTGACAATGTTGACTACAAAGCAACTTGCAACATATTTTAAACTTCTTAATCAGTTTTTTGGCAATAAAACCAGCAATATAAGTAGCAACTTCACGCGAACCGTCTGATAAAATCACACAATCATAATCTCTTTCTTTCATCTGATCCATCAAGGATCTAGCATGTTGTGTATCTTGAACATCATTAATATCATTTTCAAATATTTTAATTCCTTCCTTTATTAAACTTTTTATTTGGATTATCTTCTCACTATAGATAACATCTTTCAAACTGACAAGAAACCTGCCACCACTCATTTGGTGGTATTGTCCAAATCTTCTTTCTAACGGATCACTTTGAAAATGAGCAGTCAATATAAATTTATAATTATCTTCCAATAGATCTTCTATTAAAGAAGCTTGACATAATAAAGTTCTTTGTAGTGCTGATGATGTTTGAGGAGATAATGTATATTTCTCAAAATTTGGAATTTTGGTGTTTTTCTATTTATTTAACCATTCAGCGAAAGCTCGAAAAAACTCAGGTTTTTTATCATTAATAATAGCAGCATTTCCAAGACAGTTATTAGAAAACTGATTTTTCGAACTTGTAATTGTCCACCATTTATTAAAAAGAGTTAGGAAAGATGCAATATCTAAATGGTTGGGAAAATATGATTTTATTGCTGCTGCTGTAGTTTCATGGAAGATACCTAAAGCAACAGTGACATTTTGCTTGTAGTTTCCAGGATGGAAAACTTTGCTATTTATTTTTGGTGCTTTTTTTAAACTTGCATCCAACAGGCTGTCATTTTCTAATAAATCATGAAATATTTTCCACGATATTTCTCCTGGTTGAACGTGAATTTCATCTTTAAAAGCTTAAAAATGAAATTCTGGAAAAATAAACTTTTTTTTATTTAGTAAGTTGTTCCAAATGTTTTTAATCAGATGCACTATGTCAAAGAATAGGTAAATTTTTTGTGATTGTACATTAATAAACAAATCATCTGGTTTTTTACCATATGCATCAAGCAATTTTGTAAACATTTGAAGCATGATTGTCACAAACAACACCTTGAACATTAAAACTATATTTTATTAAAGATTGAATCAAGCTGAAAATTTCAGTTTTCAACCAATCACTGTTAATTTTATAATTGGAATTGCTTTGATGACACAAGAGGTATTTTCTTTTAAACCAACTACCATGAAAGAAACAATGCTTCTCTAACATTCATTTTCTTCACTAATCCCAATTACATCTCCACCAGAATATTCTGCACATTTTTGCAAATACATTTCATCAAAAATTATTATAAGATCATTTGATAAGCTTCCATTTTCATGTAACAATTTCAAAACTTTCATAGAATTAATTTCACCTGCTTTAAACTTGCCTAACAGTGATATAGATGTAAGAGGGAATTCCTTCAGCAGTAAATGATAAGTTTGCAATGATGTGTAATGCAACATCAAGACAAATTGAAGCATATTTGAAGAATAAATTTGATTTTTTTTTATTTGGTGACTTTTATGTTCTTCAAGAATGGAAGACAACTTTTCTTCTTCGATGCTAAAATGTGTATCAAAGTTTTCCAGCATACTCTTTCTTTTTAACATACATTGACTGGTTACTCTGAGCCAAGGTGGCTAAGAAACTGGAAGATTTTTGTAAAAAAGTTTGACATGAAGATTTTTGTCAATACGAATACATTCAGCAACTTCAGGTATGTGTAGTTCATTTTGAATAATTTTATGGAACACGACACAATCATCGAATTAGGAAAATGAATATCCTGTTGGTGAATCAGCAACTGTAAGAGAATTAAGATCTTCAATAACATCATTTGATAAAAACTTCTGATATTCATCTTCTTGAAAAATTCTTTTAGTTGGTGATTTTCTTGGTATAAACATAGCTGGAAGTGAAGCTGTTGCAATGCTGGTCGGGTATATTGTAGGAACAGGCTTCAAATTATACAACAAACGAAATCGTTTTTCTGATGCTCCTTTGTATACTAAACTTTCATCAAAATGTTTAAAGCAGATCACAGATGATTTAGTAACAGTTCAACAATTTCTATTTACAAATCTAACCCATAACTTTCTCAAGTCATCATCTTTTGGAAAACCAAAGACTGGTATTACTTCACCACCATTATAATTGGAGGTACAACCGACAACACAGCATTTATTAACCATTATTATTATTAACAATTAAAAAGTAGCCACAAATAACAATACTAAGTTGTTGAAGTTTAGTAGAGATGTCAATTATCTAACGCGAAAATTTTTATCCTGTTCCAGATATACTTACTTAACATTGATAGCGCAATATTTAAAATATTTTGAGAAAGTTAGTCCATATAAGGGAATATTCGTTTTTTCAACTGGCCTTCTATTTTTTTTCGATTTAAGCGGAATAGAAGGCCGTGTATTTAAGTAGGCCATGCATAAAACTAGTAACTTTTTTTTAAAAAAATCCGAAATTTATTTAGTAAAGAAACGTATAATCAGGCTTTGAGGTGTCGATTAACATTAACTTTGTTGTTGATTTGTGATCTTGGTGACTATGCGTAATATGATTAGAATCCATTGCAAAGTAACATCAAGCCAATGAAAATACGTTTCTATAACCGCTGAAGTGAAACAAGACGTATGATAATTTGTTATCGATTGAAAAGAGATTGTAATAGTTTTACTAATCGCAGAAAACCAAACTTTTAAATCCTCAAGAGAAAAATCTTGACATTATGGACAACTTTGACATTTCTTGACATTATGGACATAGGTTTCGACAACATAAATGTAGAAAAAATAAAAAATAAAGTTATTTCACTTGTTACTATTTCGTTGTTGATGTTGTCCATTGTAAATAGTAATAAGTCAAATTTAAGATTTTACAACACCATTTTGATCTCCAAAATATTTGGCTGGCGAAAAACAACGAGTAACTTAAAACAATTCATAAATTGAGAAATAAAGATTAAAGGCCTCAAAACTAATCACTAAATTAAAAGCAATACACCGAGTAACAAAATAAAAATAAGAACACTCAGTACGAGTTAAGACAAAATAGCAAGATAAAACTGAATAAAATGATTAAAGACAATTCAAACTCAACGAATAAATAAGCACTCACTTAGCGAATGAACTAAAATTAAAAAAATATTGTTGTCTCTACAACTCGGGGGAGATTTTTTGAAGGAGATCATTATTAGAATATTTACCAAAAAGCGTGAGAAGCAATGCCACGCCGTAGCCAGATCCACGTTCATTCTAAAATAAAAAAAATCGAAAAATTTATACGTAAAAATATTGTTTTATGCATAAAAGTGTAAAGAGTTATTGCCACAGTTGTTGAAAATTTGTTCACTTTACATTAAAATAGAAAACTAGAATAACATGTAATTGTGCCACACCAGAACAATTAGAGAAATTTTTTTTAAAACTATTGTTTTAGGTGCCCCCAAAAAACCTAACGGTCTTGTCATGCAGCGGAGAAGCATTTGACAAGGAAAATTCACACCTTCTTCCTTACCAATGGCGCAAAATGATACCAATCTCGCTCGAAGCGAGCTCTGGGCTCGCTTCGAGCGAGAGGTATCATTTAAAGCAAGCGCTCTGACCGCTGCGCCACGGTCCCTATTCAGACTATATATTTAACATAGATAAAAAACTCAGACTATACTTAATTGCAAAATAACATGCTTTTAATAATCAAAAATTGAACTGTTACCTGAAGTTCGACTGGCGCTGCCATATCAATATGTACCCATACACCAGAAAAATCAAAACCAATATGAGCACCTAATAATAAAAAAATAAATAGAAAGCAGTATCAAAAGCCTAAAAACATTTTTGCTCCGATTGATATTAACTAAATTTATTCCCACCTATAAAAAGACCGGCACAAGATACTTGAGCATTAAAACGAGACTAAAATATAAAATCAGAAATACAAACAAGTAATGCAATTTTAGATTAATACTAAAAATAAAATATCTAACCTTAACAGAATTTTTCATGTCTGCTACATGGCTGTTGAACTCATCAAAGTGTAATTCGGGGCAATATGGAACTGGAAACTAACGAGCAATAAAATAAATTATATAAGAATCCGACTCAAACTATATATATGAATATTCAATGCATTAGTAACATTTAAACTTTAACTACGATATAAAATTCTTAAAAAATAAAAGATTTATTTAAATGTTTTAACATAAAAATCAAAAAAGGTACCACAAGATCACCACTCATTTTCCCTGCTTTAACACAACGATTTTCCCATTCTTCATTATTTGACAGAATAGCTGCATGATATTTACCAGTTGCAATACCCTGTGCACCAGTTAATGTTGCCATGTCAATAATAACTTCTGCTTTTAAATCTTTTTTAGCATAAGCAACCTGAAATTGAATTTTTTGCTCTTATTGGGGTGCTAATGAAATTAAAAAAACCAATCAAAAGAAAACTATTATACTCCATCGCCTAAAACCAATCTTCCTTCTGCGTCCGTATTATTTATTTCAACAGTTCTAAAAGATCAAATAATAATAACAAATATCAAAAAGATACTTTTAATTTAAATGTATAGACTACTTGAATATAGTATTTAAAATATATTAATGCATATTTAATATTGCTCACAAGCCTGAATATAGGGTATGAACATCATCTGGTCTTGTAGCGAGAGGACCAACAGCATTTTCTGCCAGACAAAAAACAGCATGCAAATTTTCTTTGAACCCCTTCGGACACAAATGGAAAAAATTAACAAATTTATAAGTGACAATGCCTATTAATAAACTTTATAAGGAAAATTTACCATTTTCACAGCAGCTCTAAAGGCTCCTAAAATACCAGCAGCTCCACCGCAATCTCTTTTCATTCCAGGCATACTAATCTAAAAAATAATTTTTTTACAATTAACATTTAAAATTTACAAACAACTTTTTTTTCAACAATTATTTTAATGTTATTACAATATATTAAACTTTTTTTAAAAGTTACTAGATGATAAATTAAGTTAGATAAACTAATCTTGCAGCTTGCAAAAACAAACATAAACAAAAATGTTATTTAAATGTTATTAACAACTACATTTGAAAAATAATTTTAAATAGGATTCTTTCCGAGAATATTCAAAAATAATGTTTGTTTCGTTGCTAAACCGACTAATATAGATAATTTGACCAAAAATTATGGGTGGTGTAGTTTTATTCGCTTCAAAAGCAGAAAATTTCGGATTCAGCCACCGCCGCATTTAACTTGTTTCTCCACGCAGCGACCTTGTTTGTAAAAGTTTGCGTATTAAAAGTTAAAAGGTTTAGAGATGGTTACATTAACAATAAAAATAGTCTGATAAAAAAAAGTAGCCTCCTCAACTGTTGTAAATCCCTTGGCTTTAGACAGGTAAATTGATGAAAAAAATAAATTTGTATCCAATTCCAAACAATAATGCCGAAATTCATGAAAATTCCTTATTTTTAATTACCTATTCTAACAATTTCCCAACATACTCTGTCGTTGATGCATATTTCAATTATAGTATACTTTTTATCTTTATGAGCATATTTGATAGTATTATAAGTTGAGATCAATTATACATGCGGATCATGGCTGCAAATTTTTTCTTACAGCTTCTATAACTTCTATAACTGAAGAAAACCTTTTTTTAAAAGGTTTTCGTCGCACTACTACTCTTAGTCTAACTGTTTCACTTAAAGTATCATTTCGTCAGCCGCGAACCAATAATGTCCATTTTTTGTGTTTCCGAGAAAATCAAGTTTTAAAATTTAATTTGTAAAGACTTGCTGCCAGAATTTTCGACTAATTTTTTAAATATTTTGAAAAGTTGAATCATTCTTGAGACTAGATTTATTGAACACATACCCCATTGATTGTTGAATATTTATTGATAATAAACATAAAAAACATAAAATGTGGACATACAGCCTTTTGGTTCTTGGCTGAAGATTTAATAACAATTAAAACGATTAAATTACTGACCCAAAAGAAAAAGTGTTATCATTTCGAACATTAGACCAACAAAATACAACATTTCAGTTAAATGTAATAGGAATTAATTATAATTCACCATTAGTTTTACTTTTCTCTAAATTTTTCAAAATTTTGCTGCTTACCGGTTAGTTTGAAACAGTTGACATTCAAATTATCCGAAAAAAAATATCTAGAAAAAATAATTTTATTAAGTCCTGATAAAATTAAGATAGTTTGAAAAACATTCGTCCTTTTATATTTCTACTTTTAAATTATTCTTTTTTAAGATAAACAACTGTGCATTATAAATTGTAATTTTTAGGTAATTAAAAACTCGAAAACAGATGTAAGCCACACAATGAGAGCCAACACAATGAGAGCCCATGCAATGAGAGTTATGATATGACCCGAGAAGTAAATTCAAAATTTAGAAATAATATCAACATCTAGAAATCTATAACCAACATCAACGCTTTGAAACAAAATCTTTAAAGAAAAACGTGCACTTTATGACTTAACACTTGCACTTATGATTTTACACAATCAATATTTGTTTTTATGAACTCATAAAGAGAACGTTTGGGCCGCTATTTACTTTCGATTGATTCGATGTTCTAATGACTCGATTGTAGATTAAAGTAAAATATTCAGCACATTTAAATTCTATGCTTTTATTTTCATAAGACAGCATTATCCATTTGTTTTAGTCCACTCTTGCTGTGAAAACTATTTCATATTAGAATAAGAAATACAATAGAATAGGGACATCTAATTCGTGTAGAAAATAAAGTTAAACAAATCAAAATAAAAACTCTCCATGGACCAATAACTTTATAAAATACTTGAGTTTTATTTTACTAGATTTGATCAGTATGTAGAAAGAGATAACACGTGGTTCAAAAGTTACAGAACTTTGATTAAAGAACTGATCGGCAAAGGTGATAAAGACAGCTGTGCTGTTTACAAAACAAAAAAATAAAAAAATAAAGTGCAGATGTTCATAAAAACGTAAAAGTTCTACTAAAGAGAAAATAGATTTTATTTCTTTTTTAAATAAAGCAATAAAAGATACAATTGAAGAAATTAAATCATAATATATATATATATATATATATATATATTCATTATACATGTAGATAAATATAATTCACCGACTTTCGTTAAAGCTAATACCGTAGGTGCAAGATAGACTCGCTAAAACACCGCGATCTGGCTTACTAAAATACTTACCACGACCGGTAATATCGAACAAAGATTTGTTATAAATAGATTTTAACGCATTTAATTTAAATATTTGTATATACCGCTACAAAATGCTGTTTTTATTGCAGGTAATTATAATAATTATGTTCAACTAATGGATCAGCAAAAACTGGTTTATTTATGTAGCTCGGTTAAATGTACAATCAAATCACTGCTAACTCAAAGACTTTCGTCGAGCTATTTTATAAGAATTAACTCAGTAACTGAATCTGAGTTCGTTAAAGATTCGCTTTCTGTATTACAATCAAACGGTTTTGTTTTCGTTTTGAGTAAAAAAACTATCAGGAGTACGTATTGCTTAAACCTGCTTGGAATGGCAGTTTCTTATGACGTCCCTATCATTGCTGTTAGAAAAATGGGATATGCAAAAGATAGAGCGACGTTTAGACGACTTCAAGAAGAAATCGTCGACAGATCAAGACAGAATGTTGTGGAGTCCAATAGTCTTCAAGTAGTAACAACGCTTGAAAAAGTGTTATGCACGCTATACGAACATTCTTTAGCTTATCACAAAAACGTGGCAGAACACTTTATTGAAAAACTCTGTGAAATGATAGCCAATTTTCCCATATGCCAATATAAAAGAATAAAAGAAAAGATCTGCAGTCGAAAAATTAACACCGAGAAATGTAAAAACAATACAAGTTTTTCTAAATTCAAAGTAGAGCAAGAAACACACTCAAGTTTAGCTTATAGTAAAAATAAGGAACAACAGAGTCCAAAAAAAAAACTAGAAAGCCCAAAAAAAAAAGAAAAAAATATTGACTTGGTGGTAACAAAACAAAATGCAGGCAACAAGGAAGAATGCGTGTTGAATAAGAGACCAATTCGAAGACATTCAAGCCTTCCTCAAATTAAAACAAATTATTTAGTATCTGGACCAGGGGAACATCCTAGCATTTATATATACCCACCATTAGTTTCACAAGACCAATTGTATGTAAAAGGATCTTGCACTTCTGATGAATTGGACATACACATATCAAGAAGATGCTCATCAATCGATCTAAGCACTATTTAAAGCATATTCAAAGCGTTTTGAAAAGCAAACTAAAATAGTTAGATTAACAATTTTTTAAGTCTAGAAAAAAATTTATTAGGATATTTACTAGAAGAAAAAATTATTTTTATAACTCAACGATTTGACTTATACTTTTAACACTGTTAATCTCAATAACACAAACAAATGTAATGCTAAGCAATTTAAAATAATACAAAAATAGAAAATAATATTAATACTATATAATAAATTTAAATAAAAAAAAAGAGAAGAGAAAACTGAATAACTCAACAGATTATAAATATATCACTTCAAAACGAACAGCTAAATTGTGCAAGTGTTTGCTTTAACAAACTTTTATTTTATCAGTTAACCTTATCTTTAATAGAGAGTCCACCAGTATCATAAACAATTCCTTTTCCACACCAAGCAATTGTCTTGGTTGCTCCAGCAGGTGTATGACTTAAAATCACAAGAGCAGGCTGGTGAACAGCTGCTTTACCTACCCCATACAAACCTAAGATACAAATTTTAACGAACTACTTAAATATGTAAATGCTATATAATAAAACTTTATAATAAAAAAAGGTCGAGGCATGTGGGCGCTCGAAAACATTAAAATCATTAATTACCTCCAAAACCTTTTTCATCAAGTTCTTTCCCTTGTATAACAGTAGGTAAAATACCAATTTCTTTACCTACTTTGTTTACTTCCTAAAGAACAACAACAAAAAAATGTTATGCACAGATCGTAAAATTGCGTAAACAGATCGTAAATTTCACGAACGGTGCTATTTTTCGCTCTATTTGATATTTTGTTTTGCGTGATATTCAATTTTTCGTTCTATATGATAAAAAAAACACTGGTCTTAAAAAATTTTTGATTAATAAATTATTTTAGGGATCCCTCAAGACCCATGAACATATAATGAGTTCCTAATATTATAAAAAAAATCTTATAAAGTGTATCATATTGGATCTCAAATGAAGCAAAATAATATGAAAATTTCAAAAATGATAAATATATTAAATAAAAATTAATGCGAGATGTAACAGCATAAAAAATGAAGTTTATTAACTTTTTTTTTTTAGATTATTCACCTCCCCAAGGCCCGAGAGGGGCCACTACAGTCGAGGAGGCTACTCATTTTTTTGTGTTTTTTTGTGTGTTTTTTTAAGTTGTTAATCGTGGTGCAACCCTATCTCAAATCTTAAACTTTGAAACACGAACCTTGCCGAGCAAGGCCGCTGCGCGGAGAAACTAAGTTGAGCGCGGCACTTCCAGGGACGTGGTGGGAGTCGAACTCTGAACCTCTCGCTTACAAACTGAAAAGGAAAAAAGTGCATTTATACCAGGTTTTTTTTTTTTTTTTTTTTTTTAAGTTTTTAAGTTTGAAATTTTTATATGATTTCATTTCATTTGACACCCAAAATAATACACTTTATAAAAATTTTTTTTGATAATATTAGGAACTCGTTATACGTTCAAGGGTCTTGAGGTACCCCGAAAAACCTTTTTTTTTTTAAAAATGTATTACATATATATATATAAGTAATATATAGTCAGTCGATGTACTTTCACTCCACTGCACAATTCCCTATTTAAGTCAATTTCAAATATATATCATATATAATAAACATAACTGATTAAAAAATAAAAATAAAAACTCATCAATTGCCATCAGTGCAACAGCCCTATCCAGTTCAAGGAATGAGCAAAAAAATGCACTTTCGTGAAATGCGCAATTTCACGATCTATGCATAACATTTTTTCTTTAATTCATACACTTTATATGCTAACACAAGCGCAACGCATCACTTGTAAAAGTGGAAGAGGGAAGTGGAGGAGGGATAGGAACAATTAAGAATGTAAGTAAATTTAACTAAGAAACCTTTAAAATGATAAAGATGCTTTTAATTATTAACAATTATATTCTGTATAATAAAAGTCTATATATAAAAGTGTAAAAAGCTCCATAAATAATAAATTTTTAAAGTAATAAAGTGAAGAGTATTTCTTTGTAAAATCTATAAAAACTTTTATAACTCAAGTAAACAAGTTTTTAATTTCATTTTGTTCATACTTGGATGGAGATTTTTTTAAATGACACCATAAATGTTTATAACATATTTAGCTATTGTACTTTATAAATCTAGTTATAAGGTTTTATTATGGTAATCAGACATAATAGAGAAACATTTTTAATTATAGCATTTCAATCAAACACTTAATGACAGTGTTATTTTAGAGCCATGATTAAAGATATACTAATAAAACACACCACACGCAGTGAAAAATAGGCGGACAATGTCCCTTGTCCATCCAACTCCAAATGTGTCACCACTGTGCTAGCATAATTAAACATTGATTGTAATAAAAATACTTCTGAAAAATGAGTTCTAAATTTTATATAGTCGTATCTTTTGAGTGCCAAAATATATTTTGATAAAACTTGAAATATTTTTAAAAATTATGACATATTTCAGATGCGGTAATTTGAAAAATATATAATTTTCCTGACCAAAAAGTTACTGGGGGGATTTTTTATAGTACTTTAGCTCCAGTTTCAAATCATCAAAACCATCAAAAATGAAGAGTACCATAAACCAAAGTTTATCTTTTTTTAATTTACAAGCTGATTGCAAAATATCAGGACAAAATGTGATTTTCAAAGTAATTTTTCATCCTTTGAAGCTGAACAACATGGTCTTAGTAAGACTTGAATGCTGCTGTTGCATCTTCGTGGTCTTAGTAAGTTGAATTTAAATTCAGCTGTTGCATCTGCATGGTCTTAGTAAGTTGAATTTAAATTCAGCTGTTGCATCTTCATGTTCTTAGTAAGTTGAATTTAAATTCAGCTGTTGCATCTGCATGGCCTTAGTAAGTTGAATTTAAATTCAGCTGTTGCATCTGCATGGCCTTAGTAAGTTGAATTTAAATTCAGCTGTTGCATCTTCATGGTCTTAGTAAGCTGAATTTAAGTTCAGCTGTTGCATCTTCATGGTCTTAGTAAGCTGAATTTAAATTCAGCTGTTTCATCTTTAGATCTCAGTGTTGATGACTCTTGGCAAAGACATCAAAAAGACAAAAAAATTGCATGACCTTAGCACAAACTTACATACCAATGGACCAATCCTTTAATTTTTTTTTTATGTGCTTTTTTTTAGCAACTCTTTAATCAATCACCTTTCGCTTTGTTCTTTGTCATTCTTTTTCTTTCCAATATTGTACTCTTTTTGAAATTGTTTTTGATCAGATTGATCAATCTCTTTCTTCTTATCAGTCAACCAATATTGTTGCTTAAGTACCATTGACCCTACAGAAACGTTAAATAAACTTTCCTTTCACAATTCTTTTTGCGAAAAGCTAACTTTGTAACTTCAGATAACTTTTTCCCGAAAAACCTGATCAATTACTTTAAGTTCTTGATATGTGCTTTATCTCTGGTTTGGGTTGTTTGCCATGGTATGATTGCATTAAAGCTTTTCTCATAATCATTGTACTGTTTAACTTTAGATTTACCTGTCATACATTTTATCATACTTTCTACTTTGATTAAGTTGACTGGAATTCCTTTCTCAACGATTTTTAGGCTAATGTATTTCATCGCGCTGCTGAAAATCGTGCCCTAAATAATCTCCTTGATTCAGGAAAGTATAGTTAATAATTAGCTATTTTTTCTTTTTTATTCTTTTTTTTAACTTTATTTATACAAAAAGAACTCTCTTGGGAACAAACATCTTTTGACCATTTCAAGAAATTAATGTAAAAGGTCTGGCACTAAAGGTCCATTATTCCCAGATCACTAAACCTTTTATTCTTAAGTTAGATTTAAACATTCCAGCTCTCATACATGGTTCTTTTTAAATCTACCAAGAATAAGGCAGAACTAATTGCAAAATACATTACACTTAATTCATCTCTCAAAACTTATGACTGTGCTTTGTCATTTCAAAAAAGCAAGTTAATCCCTTGTTATAGATATAAATCACTCATAGTTAGAACCCAGGCTTCAATTGCTAAACTTATTTCTCACTAAGGCTTTTCTATAACTTGTGGTCTGGGTTTGACACTACAGTCAATTCTCAAAAATGCCCCCCACTAACATTCTGGTCAGAAAAATTTTTGTCAAAAAAGTTATTGAATCTGAAATAAGTCATAACTTTTAAAAATATTTCAAGTTTTATCAAAAAACATTTTGGTGCTCAAAAGAAACAACTATAAAATATTTAGAACTCTTTTTTTTTTAACTTTTTACAGTTTGAACGGCTAAAAAAACTGCAACTAATGAAAAATAATTTACGTTTGTTTTTTTATTCAATTTTTAATTCATTTTTAACTGTTTTTTTTTTCAACCTAACTGAAAAAAGTGGTTGAAAAAAAATTGAAAATCTTTTAAAAAAAAGTGTCAAGACTTTTATAAGATATTTTGGTTCCTCTATATAATGCATATATTTTAGAGCATATATAAATAAAAAACCAAAGCTAAAAAAGATAAAAAAAAAACCCTTTAGCTGTTGCCCAATCAGTCTATACTATTATTAGCTAGGTCTTTGAATTTTTAATTAACAAACATATAAGATCAACTTACTTTGTAACAATCAATACAAGTTTCAATTCTATTGTTCTGTTGCTGACTTTATGAACCATAAAAACAAAGGTTCTATAGTATATTAAATAAAAGTGATTAGACAAAGGTTCTATAGTGCATCAAATAAAAGTGGTGAGACAAAAGCTCTATAGTGCATTAAATAAAAATGGTGAGATCAAGTATATTGCTGCAGACATATCAAAAACCTATGCTAAGGCATGCTGGTCAAAACTGCAGTATTAAACTTTAAACTGCAGTATTAAAGTCACCATTTATAAACAACTATCTCTTTCCTTTTAAAGTAACTTTTGGGGTAGCATAAAAATCTATCCTTGGTTCTCTGTTGTTTTTTTACCTCCAAGGTGGTTCTATTTGTTAATTACACAACAACATACCCCAGTCTTGACAAAAGGTCACCACTTTTTGATTTCTTAGAACAAACAGCTAATCTTTTAAGGAATTTTGTTGTCTCCAGTCTTCATATTGTTTTGACTCACACAACTTTTGATTTTAAAAGTCTTCTGTCTTTAACTCTCTTCTTTGCTTTCTTTTCTCACCACAACAACAATTGTAAAAAATTTAAATCGATTTCTTGTAGTTTTAATTTAATTCAATCAATTAAAACTTGCTCTGTTGAAGCTTGTTAACCTCCCTCGCTCCATATAGTCTTTATGATACTTGTGAATGAATGGAAGAAGTCATTTTTCTAAATATTCATCAATATAGATCGATGAATTAATTGATACAGCCTTCGAAGTGCAAAACAATGGCTAGGACATACCACAGTGAGATATGGCTATTTAATGATTTTTTTGGAAATTTATCCTTTCCTATAAAACAAACACTTTTTGGGCATGTTTTTTTGTTGTTTGTGTAGTATCCAGAATTTCCAGTCATGTTGTTCCCTGAAAAACAAAAGTATTTTTTGTCATCAATGACCAATAGCAATTATGTGTTATGGAGTTGGTTAACTAGTTTCCTGCTTCTTTTCTTTGCTTTTAATTGTTATTCTGTGTATTTTGGAGTCTTTTCTCGTTTTCTATATTTAATATTCATTTTTTTTAACTGACGACCAATTGTCGATTGATTTACACCGAATTTAATACCTATTTTTCTCTGACTGACCCCTTTTCGATTGTTGACAAGTCTCGTTAATTCGGCTTTCTTTTCTCTAGTCCAGGATGTTGGACGACCAGGGTGCTTTTTACAGAAAAGAATTGAACAGTTTAAAGTCTTTTTAGGTTATCATACATTCTACTTCGAGCAAATCCTTCCTTTTTGAAATGATTTTCGATTTCTTTTTTTATATATTAGATTTATTTACAAAAGACATATTGAGTCGCTTTTGAAAAAATTCTTGTTCA
The DNA here is from genome assembly GCF_038396675.1 of Hydra vulgaris. Classification (NCBI taxonomy): domain Eukaryota; kingdom Metazoa; phylum Cnidaria; class Hydrozoa; order Anthoathecata; family Hydridae; genus Hydra; species Hydra vulgaris. The sequence goes on along the minus strand of NC_088934.1, from coordinate 14,121,943 downwards.
GCTGCATTTAACCTCATTTTTAATAATTGTGTTTCAAATAATAAAGTTTTTATTTTATTGTATGTTTATGCCTACGCATAAAACCATAAAAACAAATTATTATACTCAAATAATTAAATTCAGATTTGTCCAATAACTTCCGCATCACCAGTTATTAACTATTATTTTCAGCAAATTAATATTAAGTAGCCACATATTAAGTTTGGAGCAACATTCAGATATTTGCTTCAAATCAGCTAAATACTGCAAAATCCGTGTGTAAGACAAGGTAAGTGTCTTATTTTTGGGTAAAATATTTTTATTTCTCAATCTGCTTTTACCATATATGTTGCAGCATTGAAATGAAAGCTACCAAATTTTCTGTAGTATCTAAAACAAAGGCTGCAAATAATTAACTCCAAGCATTCCATTTAAACAGAAGACTAACTTTTCTATTTAACTATGAGAATTTTATAGATAATCAAATAAAAGAAAGAGCTCTAGTTTCTCAACCATAACAGGAAATGATTATTATTTCTTTAGATAATGAGTACAAGTGCATTTAAAAGATAGAGACTTGAGCAGTAATTCATTCATTTGACCACAATCTAGACAACAACAAAAATACATTAAAAAGACTTTTTGAGTAAATTAACAGCATATGCCAGTAATCATTATAACACATGTTTTTTATTTAGTCAACTCTGTAGCGGTGTTTTGATTGCCAATACATTCAACATTTTTTTGAATGTCATGGAACAAAGAAAGAAAAAAACATGGCTTGTACAAACTGGTATGTTAACCCAATTTATATTCAGCTCATATATGGTCACCACAAACATCACAAAGCAAAATTAATAGTAGGGGCCGTCCATAAAGTACGTACACTCATAAGGGGGAGGGGAGAGTCTTCAAAAAGCGTACGAAAACAAATAGGTTAGGGGAAGGAGGGGGGGGGGGGAAAAGGAATCAATTGAAAAGTACGTATTTCGATTTTCTCATTTATCACAATTTGCCAACATAAAAAGATGTATGGTAAAGGGAGTAGAGGGTATAGTTTCCCTCTATGCACACACATGTATGGGCGCCCTCAGGATTTTTTGATGTTCCAGATAGGACACTTTTACACATCGTGCAAACTCTAAACTTAAGTATGTTTATACCTATGCCAAATAAGGAGGCCTTGCAAAAAATTGGGATGGCAAAGGTCTGGGAACAAAAAGCCCTAAAACGCTTGCTCCCCCTCCCTATACATGAGGGCACTAAAGTAGTAAAATTTTCAACTATTCAATCTACTAAATTTAAATTTATTGACAGATTTTAATTTTTGTAGAAAAATATTGTAAATTACAAAAGTTATGACCATGCAAATTTTCCGACCCCCAAAATGAGGAGGGGGCGGGGGGCGGGGGTAGTGGTGTAAATTTTGCAAATTTGACAAAATTAAATTTAGTTTTAGATGGTAAAGTTGAAAATTTTACTACATATTGCCCTACATATGGACGGGGGGAGGGGAGCAAATGTTCCTTAAATTAGCAAAAGGGCACAAAATTTGCTGTATCGCCCCCTTTAATTAAGAGGTATGGGTAGCCTACCCTGGCACTGGGTTTTGGCCTTTGTTTTCAATATTACTGATCTCGCGTAAGACTCGTTTTTTACGGACTTACTAAAGAGGGGTGCCCGAAAAAACATCCGCCTTAAGTATAGTTTTTTTTAATTTGATTTGTTATTAAAACAAAAAAAGTACAATATGGATTATCCGGGAATCAAACTCCGATCTCCGCCATCGATGCACTACACATAACCTCTCAGCCTAGCACACACATTAATAACATGTAATTTAACTTTATTAAAATTAATATTTGTATATATATTTGAAGACGTTTTAAAAGTGCGCAATCAAAGGGCTTTGGGGTCGCATAAAGTATCTAAGGTACCTTCTCCACCTTTTTTCTTTTTCAATAAACTTTTTTATTGAAAAAAAAAGTTGGGGAGGGTATTTGAAAAACATACATACTTTCAAGGGAGGGGGGTGGAGACTTAAAAGTATGCATGGCAACAGGGGGAGGGGGTCAAATTTCAAAAATTTGGCATACGTACTTTATGGACGACCCCTAACTGCCACGATTAATTTACCTTTTTTAACAACCAGATTGCAAATACTTGCAATGCTTTTTATAACTTCAGATTTATTGCACAAAATCCTGCACATTACATTAGATTTATTGCACATTACATTAGATTTATTGCACAATAAATTGGTAATTATTCAACCTTTATGAATCAAATTCAGTTTGATTGCATAAATTAAACTGTAAAACAAAAACATTGCAATTATCGAGAACATTATAAAAATAATATTATAATTTATAAACTTTAAATATATAAATTAAACTACGCGAAAATTAAATAAAATTACAACCCAAATCAGACGAATGAAATGTAAATTCAAAGAAAATTTATTTTTTTAATGTACTTAGAGAGCAAATTATTAATAAATTAACAAAAAAGTTATAAATATCAAAAAATATTTAATAAAAAAATTTTTAAGTAAAAAAAATTAATCTTAATCTTGTCTTAATTTTTTATTAAAAATTAACAGTGGCGGTTAAAAATTAATCCTAATTTTTAACTGCCACTGTTATCTGTTAGGAAACCTAGAAATCTTAAAAGATTTCTCATCAACAAAATAATATCAATTAAACTTACATCAATAAAGGCATCGGTGTGCATTATATTACATGGCATATCAACAATTTTCGCAGCCAATCTTATTGAGTCGGATACATTCTGCAAAAGATGAATTTCATGATCTGAAAGTGGGTCACAATTATCTCCGAAAAAAATATATTCAATTACAAGTTGACTTTCATTTGTGGAGTTTTTTTTTTGGGTATATAGTGGAAATGCTCTTGAAACCGCAAGACCAAGCGCAAAAGCTGAAATACGCTCACAAACAATCTAAACAGGGAACATCAACATTTGAATACCTTTACATTATTAATTTATTTATGTTAAAATTATATTTATAAAAATTTTTACTAATTTTGAAATGAAATTTTGAAATTTTTTATTGGCAACATTTAAAAAAGAAAATTATTTAAAAAAGACTTTATTACAAAAACTCACCACAACAGATTCCTTTGTACTTTTTGCTAGCGAATTTTGTGCAATCAGTGTCAGCGCATGTGGAGACATTGGTGCATTATGACGACTAACAATGGATGGTAGCGAAGCAAGAATAAAGTTTTTAAACCAGAGGTCAACAATATCTGTAGGATGAGTTGAGAGTTTTTTAACACCCTTTGCAAAGTGCTAAAAATAAAAAAGTTAGAATTTTTTAAATCACTTTTTATAAGGTGCTAAATAGAAAAAAGTAGAGTTTATAAAACTTCTACAAACACACCTATTAAAAAACTTAAACTTTTTTAATGTTTAAAATTATTAAATTTTTTTGAGTCAGCAAAGTTCACAACAACATTAACCAAAACTATTTACCTGTGCGCTAACCACATCACCAAACTTAACCGAGAGTAAACCAATATTGTCTGATAAATTTTCTAAATGTTCTTTTTTTCCAACAACCAGAACAACTTCATTGTTTGGATCGCTATTAGAAATTCCTGATGCAAAACTGATGTTCACAACCATGACTTTTATTTTAGACACAAAAAAACAGCTTAGACACAACAATTATAACAAATTAGTAGTAATAATTATATTCAAATAATTGATAATTTTTAATTCAGAGAATATTATAAAAAAGAACAATCTGTTGTGCTTTTTATGATATCTGTTCTTTATAGCTTTTTATGACTAAACATTAAACTAAAACAACTTAACTGCCAAACAATAAAAAAGATCCAAGTGTAAAAAAATTAATATTTATAAAATATTAATGTATGTAAAGTACAAATTATAATGTAACAAATAAATAATATCAAATACAAAAAACGTATGTCAACTATAAATAGAAAACGGAAAAACCTTTTGTTTATTTTTTAATGAACTCCCTAATAACCATTTAACTTCTTTGTAATATGTTTAGCCATTTTTTTAAAACAGCAATTTGCTGTTTCAGGATTTAAAAATAAACAGATGTTTTGCTGGCTTTTAATGATTCGAAAACTTTTAGGTCAACTTTTTTCTTACAATAACTTTTAATGATTCAAAAATTTTTAGGTTAACTTTTTTCTTACTTTTTAATACTCTATATTTTACCTTTTATTGCCAATCTAAAAATGCAACTTTCAATATTTTCTTATTAGAAAGGACAATTTCATATTAATACAGAAGTTAGAACACACTAAAAATACTCCTTTCAAATCCATAGTTGATGGCCTATTTGTCAACATCAAAGTGTAGATTTTTGTATTTTGGACAAAGTTTTTAAAGAGAGCAGTCATTGAAATAATTTCATCATTATTTACACTAAAAGATGAAATTGCAGAGTTCTTTTTGCAGCATAATAATTTCATAACATTTGTGTTCCGCATCTATTTGAATCTATTTACATACTTTACTTTATATTTTCACTTCAACTATTTCTTAAACTATTTCTGTAACTTCAATTTATATTTGTTTAAATTTATATTTTACCCATTTGTTTATATTTATACTTTACAGACAATACAATTACTTCAAATTTTTGCTTATTTCACTATTTATTAAAAAGTTTCTAAAGCACAAATTCTAATATTGTTTTACTACTCGTAAATGTTAAATATAAACTGCTCAGATTCTCAACAGCTAATTTTAAAGGGTTTATTGCATCTAGGATTTTTTTTAAGTTGTGTTTAATTTCTAAGCTAAGTTACATTATTGACTTAATCTAAACTTGCCTTAAACTCAAACTAAATCTGCGATCAATTGAGCCTAATTTGTGATCTATATAAAGACTTGACTTTGATTTAAAAAAAAAAATTTGAAAAGTTTACAGGTTGATATATTTGATGAGCTTGCAGGTATTCTTAAACAAATCTTTTTTCTTTTTAAATCAATTCAATTCCTACCAATTCAATTCAATTCAATCCCAAGTTGCAAGCAACCACTATTCAAGTTGAAGAGCAACAGAAGACTATAAATTATATGAGATAAAAAATGAAGATTTTGAAAATACCAAAGGAGTGTTTAAAGAAAAAAAACTAGATGAATAAAAGGATACATTTGCGCTGCAATATATGTCACACAAGACTATGCTTTGGTAGTTGAAGCAAGAAAAAATAGCTCCCTTGAGAAGCAAACATGGTAGCTTTTGTAGAACAGCGTTAAAAGTTTTAAAAGAATAAGACAGAGGCTCAAACTTGGCAGCTGATTACTTTTACAATGCATTTTTGGATCTTGCCTAGAGAAAGGGAGATTATTAGAAGAAAAAGAAAGGACATTATTAAAGAAAAAAAAAACAAACAATAAGACAGTAATATTGTGCATATATTAAAGAAATGGATTTATATAAGCAGGGAATAAAATCAGAAGTAAGAAAATGGCTTGTACAATAAAATAACCTTAGCAAATACTAACTTTGAAATGGATCGGATATGCAGTTTCCAGTAGCAAAAGATAATCTAAAAAGCCATAAAGCAGTGAACTGGATTAGATATTTGCCATTACTTAGATTGACAAAATTATTGTAATTACAATAATTAAGTTCAATTCTGTTTAATAGTGGTTTCTTACAATTTTGTAGGAAGTGAAATTGGTTTTGAAAAAAAAAGAAAAAGGATTTATAAGATAACAATTGCAAGCTCATCTTTAACATCAACCTGTCAACCGCAAGTGATAAACAACTGAATTTCGCTTTGGTTAAAACTCAAAAGCCGCTAGAAGCCCCAAGCTGTAAGAAAAAAAAGATAACATTTAATTTTGGCTGCTTGTTCTTACCAATCAAAAAGATGATTTTTCATCAAGACTGGACTATATAGTATCATCAGCTAATACCAATTTAGTAGCCATTTCGGAGGTAATATTGTCATAAGGATCATTAACAAAATATAGTATCATCAGCAAATACCAATTTAGTAGCCATTTCGGAGGTAATATTGTCATAAGGATCATTAACAAAAATGAAAAGCAATGAAACCAAGAATGGAATCTTGCAGCACCTCAGTGGTTTTTAAAAATCAAGGAGAACATGGTCCATCAAAGGCAACTTAAATATGACATTAAAAAAGAATGATTTAATAATTTTGAAAAAATTCTCAGATATGTTTAGAGGCCTTAAGGCAAAGACCAGTATTAAAGACTATATCAAAAAGTGAAGATAGATCAAGAGCAATAGATATTGACTCACAGCCTCTGTTCAATGCACAAGATAATTTCTTTTCTTCAGTTCAATTATTGATTCCTGAAGAAGACTTTTCTAAGACAGGAATGCAAACACAAGATGAAAGATAGTTTAAATAAGAAAAGTCTTACAACAGAAGCAATTGTGATTACACTGTCTAATAATAAATTATTTTTAACTAATTCTTGAAAAATGATGGACAATAAACAAAGTAGACCTGAACTAAATGAAATTTAAGAAAATTTTTTTATTACCAAACAGTTAAAAATAAAATAAGTTATGCATTCATAGGTTTATGAACACTTTGTATGATTTAGTCTAAACAACAACTTACTCTTTTAAATGTTTGGTTACTGTTGATTTATTTTGGTTCATTCAAACATTTTGATTAATTCACAGATGACAAAACAGTAAACATAATACTATCCACAAAGCTTAGTAAAAAGAACATGTTATGTAACAGGTTATAACAGGTTACAGCACATGGTACACCTGTTAGTTAATTTAGGTTAATTTTGGCTAATTTAAAATCATTTTTAAATCATTAAAAAAAAGAAAACCCTTTGATTGATTCATAGAAAATAAAATTCTAAACAAAATGCTGCTTTGTAGAAGGTTATGAAATTGGATATAGTATGCTTTGTAGAGGATATTTACAAGTTACGAGGTTACCAGGTACGAGGTAAACTTTTCAAGGCTTTAGCTATTAATAAAAAATATGAAACTGAAAAAAAGTAATTTATAATGAAAGCTACAAAAAATTAAAAAGTCTTGTTATTTTCATTCTTGAATTTTTCTATATTATTCTTTTCTTTTTATTCATTTGTTTAACTTTTAAAGTAAAACTAAAAGAACAAAAACTAAACCACTAAGTTCATTCAATTTTTACAGATGTAAAAATCAGCTTAAAATAAAAAAAATTAAATATGAAGAGATTTTTATGAAGAGTCCCAACCAACATCCCAATTTAACCAAGTACATAAATCTGATTTATTTAACCAAGTACATAAATCTATTGTTAAATAAATCTATTGTTGATTTGTATTCATTTTAATCACTAGAACTTCAGAATTTTATTTAAAACAATTCTTAAAAACTGACGGATTAATTGATCAAAGTCTTTTCAAAAAGACACCCAAAAGTCTTAGTCGTTATCAGAATCTATCGAATATCTTCTACGATTAATCTAAAAAAAAATAACAATAAGAACACAGTACAACTATGAAAATGTGAAATAGCTATGACACAAACGACCATGAAACAAATAACCATGACACAAACAACCATGACAAAAACAACCATGACACTTAAATGACTAACTCATAAAAATCTTTCTAATATTACAAAAAATCCATACCATTTTATTGCTTTTAAAATATTACTGATAATATAAATAATAAGTAAAACTAAGATTAATCTACTGACTAACATAAATAGGTTAATATCAATTATATATAAATAACAAATAAATAGAACATTCATTTAAATATGAAATACATTCACATGAAAATGACATACCACTACTTTGCTTTCCTTTGTCATTTGCTGGTTAATTCTTTCCAATATATTCACCAATGACTGTTCATTTAACTTAAAAAATATCAAATTTTAAAGTAAATATATAAAATTTAAAAGGATCTTTAAATTTCAACTCTAAATGAATATAGATGAAATGAGATTAGTAACGGTTGATATTACTTAAGTTTCATAACTTAAATTATTTTGAAATATATATGTAAGTCTTTAAGTATATACAAATATATATTGCTACTTTATTTTTTGACTAATTTACTCCCAACAAATCTGCAAGCAACCGCAATATAAGCCGGGAGTTACAGAAAAAAAAAGTAAAGTTAAATTAGAAGAAAGCCGTTGACAGAAGACTTAAGAATCTGTAGATTGTACGATTCAGAAAAACATGAAGATGGAAGAGAACTCCAAAAGAAAAAAACTAGGCGAACAAAAGTTTTTGAAGCTTGCAGGAAAAGATACAGTAAAATGTGATTTTGCTGAATGAGGAGTCAAGCAAAAAAGAATTTTGGTTGAAGTAACTAGGACATCATAGCTTGTTTGAGCAGCAACTATGGTAGTATTTGAAGAAAAGAAAAAGAGATACAACCTTAAGACGATGGGATTGAGTCTCAAGCTTGCTAGTGCACATCCAACTACATTTACAATATGATTTTGGACCTTGTCTAGAAAAGAAAGGGCATCATTAGAAATACCAGCCCAAATGTGATAACAGAATTTCATACAAAGTGAATAAGAGGTTTATAGACATAAAGAATGGAATCAGGGGTAAAATAATGACGAGCATAATAATAAGGTAAACTTAGCAAAAATCACTTTGCAATGGATTGTATAAGGTTCCCATGAGAGGTCAGTACAAAAAGATAACCCAAGAAAACATAAAGTAAAGGACTGAGTAAGAGAGTTATTCATCAATATTGGAATATCAACAACATTTAAATAATTATTTGCAGTGTTTGGATTAAAATTCACCAGTCACTCCGAGCCTCAAGATAAAGCAGAAAATTACACTCAAGATAAGCTGCCTATTCTAAAAAATCAAAAGGTGATGATTCTTTGTCAAGAATGGAATATATAGCTCTGTTATTAACAAATAGGACCACTTCTATACAACATGTAGGATTGTCAGGAAGTTAATTAAAACAGATGGAAAACAATATAGGACCAAGAATAAAACCTTGTGGCAGCCCAGAAATTATAAAAAATGAAAAAGAGTGTTACCCCATATGATAGCCATATGAAATATGCCAAAATAAGAAGTTAATGGAGAAGTCCGGCCTAACATGCCAGACTCTATTGAGAGCTTTTTATATGTCAAGAGCTTACTGTTAAAACAGTTAAAAGCTGTAGAACAATACAATCAAAAGCCCCAAGGGATTATCAGAGATTTGTTAGACTCAAGATGAGATATTAGAAACGTGTTAATTAAAAAATCCAAGACCTTGCTAATAATGGAGAAAAGATTTAACAATAATTGAAGGGGTCAGAGTTTGGCTGGAATGTTGAGTGAACAACAAACTGTAGATATGTTTAAGTGAGAAATAACTTGAACAACAGAAGCAGGAAATTTTGGATGTCTAACAATGGATTAACATTATTCTCAGGGATGACAAGAAGAGGGTGACATTTTCAGAAAGATATTAGAAGTCTTTAGATTCAACAGATGAATTAGAGGAAAAGTTCTATGCAAAAATTGCTGCCTTATTCTTGGGAGAGGTAACAAGATCAGACCATAGATAAGAGATGAAATATTTGACTTACCTTTGTTAATGATACTGTTAAAGATTTACCAAAAGTCTCTAGAACCCAACTTCTGAAATAAGATAAGAGATTTAGTAAACTGGGAATAATGGAGCATCAGACAGCACCTTTTTACATTTTTACACTTTATTACATTTTACATCTTGCAATAACAAAAAGATGTTTGTTCTTAAAAGAGTTATTTATTTGAAATAGATGAAAAAAATAATTATGATTAGTTATAACAGATGCACAAGGTGAAAATTATGGAGTAGAACAAGGCTTGACTTAAAATCGATGAGGAATAAATGTTTTCATGGCTGCCTGAATAAAGAGGATTTTATAGAAGGCAATAAAAATAAAGTGAAGAGACAAAAGACATCAGCCTAAGAGTCATTACAAAAAGAATCACAAATCTGAGTCAGCCATAAGGTATGTAAAGGTAGTATGAAGTGTGATGATACAGTCTGAAGAACAGGTACAAGTTAAAAGTTTTAGAGTATCTATTTTAAGATAATAGCCATCAATGTTGAGATGAAACATGAAACAGCTGAATTCAAATTAGTCTCACGAGTAGAGCAAGTAGGTCTTGTGAATTTTGGTAAGATTCAACAGATAATAAGTTACTTTGAAGACCTTAAATATTTGTAAAAAACAGATTAAAATAATTAGGTGGTGAGAATGCTTTTTGTTTAGTATTTTTAGGTGCTATAGTCGTGTTTTATGATTCTTTTTTTATTATTATTATGTAAATTCACCTGCCAAAGGTCGAGAAGACCATTACAGTAGAGGAGGCTACTTAGTTGTGGTTACAAACCTCTTTCAACTCTATAACTTCAAAACACGAACCTTGACGAACAAGCTAAGTTTAATAAAGAACTTGATAAAGAAATTATTAAAGTTTAACTTAATAAATAACTTGACTCATTTATAGATAGTGCATGACACCACTAGCATCAAGCTATGCAGTTGCCTCAGTTCCACTAATCAACCAATCAACATATTAACCAAATATTGTAACCAGGGCTCCTTATGTGGCCTCAACAATGCACACAAAAAGCACTGAGAGCAACACTATCCATGAGTAACATGGCACTGTTAATATTTTGATATTTTACAGCTGTTGATAGGATCAGTCTCTCTAAGAGCTACCACAGAGTTTAGGCAGTTTGTTTTCAGAATTATTAAATTGAGTTTTAGAGTTATACACTCAATGGAAGATAACAGAAAGAGTTACTCAGCCATTAAAAGAAGACACAAGCAAAAATCCATTGGTAGAGTCAAGAAGATCCAGCGTTTATCATTCTAGACAATTTAGACATCCTAGAATTTTTTGCTTCTTGTATAACTTTTAAAATTTTTAGAATTTTTCGCTTCTTATATAATTTTAATATATTTTTTATTATATTCTGTGTTTATTTTTTCCTGTATACATATTTTTTAATTAATCGATAACTTTATAATAAAATAAAAATAAAACTAAAAAATTAACCTTTCCACTAATTTGACCAGTTCTTGCCATTTGAATAATCATATTTTCTACCATTTTAGCTTTTTCAGGTTTAACTAATGCTATACTGTTTACTAAAGATTTACATAAAACAATCATAAATATAAAAGCAAGAAATACAAAGAATTTACAATACAAAAACAAAGATTAATAACGTTCTTAAAAATAGTTGTTAAAATGAGGAACTCGACTCAGCTGAACTTTATAAACAATTTTACATAATTACTCTTTTACTATTTATATAAGGAGCACAGAAATACTTTTAGTTATTAATTTTTTTTTGTCAAATTATGTGATTAATAAAATGTGTTTTAGTTATGCGTTTTAGTCAATTTTCTCTTACCTTTTGTATTTTAGTCGAGTTTCTCTTATATAGTTTATCTTACTTGTGGGTAAGGGTATGAGAAACTTGTAAACTTTGCAGACCTTGTAACAAAATTTTTCTATATAACATAAAAATAAAGCACATATGAAATATCATAAATGTAATTTTACATAGCTTTAATATTTATACTGTTTAACAATAAATTGTGTGATTGCATATTTTTAAATACTACATTGTAATTAGATTTAATTTTCAAATTGTGTTAGAATGCATTAAAACAATATAACAATAAATTGCAAATGAAATCCAAGTTTAATATATGAAAAATATCATAGCATTTTTTTTTTTTTTAATGCATTCATATATAACTAAATGTTTTGTTTGTTTTGATATTTGTGAGCATGTCACTTTTATATTTCATGTTTATGTTTTTGTATACATTTTTTATTGGACAAATAACAAGTTAGAATTTCTAGAAATTATTCTTAACTATAAAAACTATTATCTTTCATTTTACAACAACTATAAAATAGGTGTTGTAAAATGAGAGAAAACTTGTTGTACTTGTTTAAACATGTTTTAATTAGTGTTTGTTTAAAAATGTTTTAATTAGAGTTTGAAGTGTTGAAAAAGAAAAGGCAACTTTTGGTTGCTAAATAAAGTTTTTACTAAATTAATTAAATTAATTTTTAAATCTATTAAAAATTAAGTAAAAATCTTATTTAGGTGTTTCAAAAAATGTATTGCAAAAAACGCAAAAAATGTATTGCAAAAAACACAAAAATTTAAAATCTAAAAATATACGCAATAAATAAAAAATACAATTTGAATGGAACTGCTTGTTTAAGTAACCTTGTAATCAAAAGTAATCAAAAAAATTGTAAAAAAAGCAGACAACTATCTTTATCATAAAGTGATTTTCTATTGTTAATTTTTAATTAATACTACCCTGCAAACAAATCTAATGTGCCATATGTTGCATTAAATGATATTGAGTTTTACTTTGTGAGATAGTAATAAAGTGATTGTACTACTTAAGTAACATAATTCTTGTAGTCACATGTTTCTTACATGTGATTTGCTTTTACATGATAGTGTTTTTTAAAAAAGCTGTCAGCTAATTTTAAAAATAAGCTTAAAAAAATCCTTTGCTTCTGCTTAACTAATTTTTGATTTTAAATTGATGCTCTTACAAAGACTAACAAAAATTCATTGAACTATGAAATTTATTGAAATATGAAAAACTTGTGATAATAATTGACTTTGAAACTTTGAAAAAATATTTGTTCAAAAGACTATTATTTTTAAATTATTATAATTAAGAAAATTTTAAGCACTACATTCTTTAAAATATTATTGCAACCAGACCTCACATTTGCTTGATATGGAGTTACTTTTTTAATTTTTGAATTATTTTTTTTACATTTTTAAAACAGTTGATTAAAAGCACCTTTTTAAAACAGGTTATAATAAGCATCTTTGTAACCAATGATGTGGAGTCCTATAAGGACTTTAAATTTCTGTTTTATTTCTGGTCTCTGGTGTCCAAATGCTCAAAAAATATTGGGTGACATGATTTGCAATAAGAAAAAATTCATGAAATTTAAGGCCTGAAGTGCCTTGCCAGCATTATACACAAGGACTTCAAAAATTGATTGTTTCTTTAATCTAAAAGTCTTAATTTTTTTTTCAAAAAATGGCCCATAAACTTTCTTAAATTTTTTGAGCTCCTGGATACCAAAAACCAGAAAGAAATAATCTATTTGTGACTTTCAAATCCAAAGTCCTTTTTGCAACTCTGCATTAATGTTTGTAACAATAAAATTAAAAAAAATTAAAAAACACAATTTGAAACTAAGCAATAATAAACAGAGATCCAAAAATGTAAAATGAACATAAACAGTAACTTCGAATTAAATTAAACTTTAAGGTTTTTAACTAAATTATTAGTTATAATTAGTTATAAAAGACTAGTTATTAAGTTAGTTATAATAGTTTAAACCTTTTTTCACATAAATTTAATGAAATTTTCAAATAAAAAAAAGTTAAATTAAAAACCTGGTTTTTAGCAAAAAAAGTACTTCAATCCAAATTCAAACCTTATTTCAAAATGTGATTAAAATGATTTAACAATGACAATATGCTTTCTAAATAAACGTCTTGTAAACCATATCAAATTACAACAAAATATTCAGACAGGTAACTAAAGAATTTAGCATTACACATACATAAAACAAGCATTTCATATACAAAATCCATATAGTATAATGCTTTAAAACAATGCCTGCCTTGGATGGTAATCTTCCTAGTGGTAATGTCAAAAAAATACTCAGTTCTGGTCTGCAAAGTTTAAAACGAGGAAGGGCATCTGGATGTAATAAATTACTTCAACTTTTCTAAAATGTCATATTTAGACAAGAAAATGGTATTAGAAATAGAAACCCCTCCAAACCTCACAAGTGTGGAATCATAAACAGTAAACATTTTCAAAACTTTAAATAGATCTAGTAAAAATATTGGACTATATAAAAGCTTTTTTACAAAAACCAAAATATTAGATCCCATCTTAATAAGTGATAAAAAAATTTAAAGATAAATTTAAAAAATTACTTACATCTGGCTCTAGCACCTTGGTCTAACAATTGAGTGAGCATAGCATTTTTCATTTCCAACTCTCTGTCAGAGTTATATATATATATATATATATATATATATATATATATATATATATATATATATATATATATATATATATATATATATATATATATATATATATATATATATATATATATATATATATATATATATATATATATATATATATATATATATAATTGATTTTTTGATGAGATTAAATAAAAATAACTACATGATTTTTACTACTAAAAGTTTCATGCGTTTAGCAATCATCAGGTAAAAAATACATTGTTTTTTTCGTTAAAAAATATACTCTTGCTAAATATATGCTAACAGCAAAATTAAACTTACTTCGGACTAGGGAACCCGGCAAATTGGCTGTTTTACCGGGTACCTGGTATCTGCCATTTGTTGCAGTATCTGGCACCGGGAATTTTCTTTTTTATCTTAAATTGATTTTTCTTTTAGTTTCTACCAATAAACTTCAACCAATAAACTTCTTGATATAATTCTAAGAGCGTTATGTAGTCGATAACCACAAAGTTCTATTAACTTAAAACCTCACTTAAAATATTTTTAAATATATTTTTGCAAAAAAATTTATACGAATACAAAAACTGTAACGCTAAATAAAATAATTTGAGAATAGGAATAAAATGAATGGGGGTAAAAAATATTTAATAGCTTCTTTTTATTCTGTTAGAACACAAGATAATTTTTCTTCTTTCGAATGCTGATAGCGCTTTTTATTTGTATCAAGCACAAATCATAAAAGTAGAGATATAAGGTAAACATTTTACATATTTTTTATATTTTAATTTCGAGCGTATTATTAAAAAAATTATCGTTTTATATAAAATAATCGAAAACGTATGATATCAAACGCACTTTCATTATCTTTATAGAAATTTTATTTGAAACACGAACCTTGACAAACAAGACCGCTGTGCAGAAAAACAAGTTGAGGGCTACTTAATTGTGGTTATAACCCTCTCTCAACCCTCTCTCATCTCCGAAACACGAACCTTGACGAACAAGGCCGCTGCGGGGAGAAACAAATTGAGCGGGGTACTACCAGGGACGTGGTGGGAATCGAACTCGGAACCTCTCCCTTATGAAGCGAGCGCTTTACCACTACACCACTACCGTATTTGATAATTTACTTTAAGTTTTAATTTTAATTTTAAGTATTTAACATTAAGTTTTGCTTGATTTTTGAACATTCAACTTCTGCAGTCAAAAAATTGTTTCAAGCATCAACTAAACTCCTGATGACACATTTTGTACCTAACTCTCTATTACATTCTGCTTTGCAAACTTTATAAAGAGTTTTGTAAAGTAAGTAGATGTTTACATGATAAGATAGTGCATTATCTGACTTGATTTTCTTGTTTAAAAAATATCTGAAATATTTTTTAAACAAGAAAATCATTTTTAACTTTGGCCAAAAACAGCATCAGCAAGACAGAGTACATCAACAAGGGTTTGCTCACATTTATATACAGTAGTAAAATATAATTTTTTTCTTATTTTCATGATTTTCATTGAAGAAGACATCAACATGTAAAGACAATCTTTTTTTTCCAAAATACTCTTTTTGGTCTTCACAGAATTCAGTTGGCAAAATTTTCTGAAAAAAATCTTTTAGCCAAAATCCAGTTTCCTTATCAAGTTGCTCAAAAGATAGTATTACAAATGATTATCCAAAGGGTGTTACTGATGTAGAAATCATTAATGATTGCTTAAAAGAATACAAAAATGATTGTTCAGAGGGAATTGGTTGAGTAGAAATCATTACAGTCATTAACACTGTTAATGACTGTAATATTTTTCTCATAGCTTTTTTTCATTTGCAAAACCATCGCAATGAATAATTTATTTTTAAATAAGTTTAAAATTAGCTATAATGGATTAGCACTTTTTTTTTTGCGATTTGATTTTTTTGTGTTAATTTGAACCCTGATATATATATATATATATATATATATATATATATATATATATATATATATATATATATATATATATATATATATATATATATATATATATATATATATATATATATATATATATATATATGGGTTCAAATTAACAAAAATATTAAATCAGGGTGCAAATCATGTGACATTTAAAAAGTGTGTGAAAAGTAATGTGACAACAGGGATTATTTTAAGATTTTTAAATAACTTTTTGTGTTTATTATATAATTTATTATTAAGATATAAAGTAATACATTTACATATACAATAAGTAACACTTCCTAATCCAATTTTACACTAACAATAGGTAATACATAATGCAATTGTTATTACCTTTTCATGGCTTCTTGTTGCTGTTGATCACCATTTGGTACCTTCATAAAAAAATTAAAAAATTTATTAAAAATACATTAAGAAAATAAGCATTTTTCACATTAAACTTGATTCTAAACTAAATTGAAAGATCTGAATTCTTAGCTCTTCAACTTTTTAACTCTAGATTTTCTTGGTTGATATCTAAGATCTTTATTTATATATTATACACAATTTTTTATTTTATTTTAGGTATTTATATGTCAGTCAATATGTGTACTGAAGCCCTTATAGTTTGACATTTGTGTCAAACTGTAAAACACAAATAGTAATTTTTACTACAAATTACCGTTTGTGGTAAAAAACAACTTAACAACTTTGTCTTTAAAAGTGACAAAATCAAGTAAAAACCATTAAACTTAATTGAGGAAACTGATTAAAATTTTATCCTTTTTAGAAAACCACAAAAACCGAACTTAATAGATTTGAATTTTTTTTTTTTTTTTTTGATAAAAATAAAACCATTCTGAATGTTTTTTATTATATTTTGGCACTGTTTACATACACCAACTGACAAATAAGTAGAACATGCGAGGAGTGCTGCTACATTGACTCAATTAGTCAACTGACTAATCAAAAAACAATCTTTAATTAAAACTTTTTGTAATTTAAATTATTAAAATATTAAAATATTGCCTTAAAATTTATTCAATATCCTGTTTTAGTTTATATTTATCTTTACATACTCACCTCCCCAAGGTAAACTGATCCACATAAACTAAGAAACTTTTTCAAATTTTAAAATATTTTTCATTACTTTCTTAATATAAACTTGGAAAAAAATTTGTCTTACGGAAAAAAAACCCTTTATAACAAGGTTAACAGTATAAAAGAATAAAAAGGAGGTAATCCACTGTTATTCAGGGTGGTAACCCTCTTTTAACTAAAGAAGCAAAACAACTTGGTCTAAGGATTAAACAGCACTTAATGCAATCATACAAGAAAGTCTGAGGTCAGGTCATCATTTAGACATGTCCAAGAAACATTATGAATGGATCAAATGTTTCCCAAAATCATTTAAGTTCCTAAACCATGAAAATAAAACCCTAAAAAATAAAATTTAAGACCTTTAATGAAAAATCAAATGTGGAAAATGGAAATCACTGAAAAATTTGTTTAGCGACATAATATCAGGTAAAAACAATGATACCATTGTAACTATTTACTCTGTTTTTGCACTTGAAAAAAAAAAGAGAAAAATGCCAATAACATTATAACTAGTGGATTGCCAATGCCGACGACAACTGATGAAAATGTAAGTAACAATGAGGATCTAAGTAATATAATGAAGAAGTAGAAATTGGCACTCTAATTATTTATACAATAAATTATTAATCTAACTAGCAAAATAAGACAGACAAAACGATTAAAAAAAAGAAAACCTGACAGCGTAACTACTAACATAGTTAACAGAAAAATCATTAAGAGCAAAAGCACCACTAGTTATTGCTGAACAAGTGGACCAAGAAGCTGAGAAAGAATTTCCCTGAAAAGATTGAAGAACTCAACTAATTATAGTAATCTTCGTCTAAATGAAAAACAGCAATCGAAAGAACAAATGAAGAATAAAGTTCTATCAACAAAATCTTTATCAAGAACTAGACTGATCAGTTTTGCCAACAGTACTACTAAAGCAGCACTATCGACACCAACATCTTGGACAACTACAAGCACCAATTAGTTCTGATGAAGTTACCAACTACAAGTGTACCAATTAGTTCTGCCAAAGTTACTACTATAGTAACACCATTGACAATAATGACTTGGACAACTAGTAAAACTAGTAATGGTTTAACTAACAATGGTAAGGCTCTTTCTATATTAAGCTGTTACTTTACAAACGCCACATCCCTGAATTCTGATAAACTAGCAGAACTATCTGCACTTGCTTCATCCAATAACATTCATTAATTTTTGTAAAATATAAATTAAAGAAAACTAGCAAAAAAGCACAAAATAAACTTGAACCCAACCTTGCTTATAATTTAAAAAATCTTAAGCGCCTGTTCATGTATATCATATTAAAGTTAGTATTTGCTCCTTACTAAACTGCTCTGGTCCAATAACAACTGACAAATTTGAACAAAAAGTTCAAATGCGCATTCAATTTAGCATCTATTCCAATACTACGCAAAACTTTTAGCAAAACTAACAATAAAATTGGAAATACTAGAGTTAATACTAATTGAATCAAGCAACTTATTAGACAAATGAATTCAAATAAAATGCAAGAACCTAATAATATCCATCCACTAGTCACACAGCTGTCCATTCCAATCGGCAAAACCTTTAGTTATACTATTTCAGCATTGACTTTACTAAAGGGTAGTTCCTACTTCATGGAAAATAGTAAACATTACCCAGCCTGTGAAATCTAGATTGGCATTAGGCAAAGCTAATGCAAAAGCCAATCTATCTTATTTTACTACAACATACAACTGTCGAACTGAATCTGTAAAATCTGCAAAAATATATGTAAAAAATATATAATATTTGTTAAATGTGAATTCAAAATTTATTGTAACTATTTACTTTTCAAGTAAGATGAGTTTTATTAAAAAAAAAAAAAATCTTAATGCATTTTTTCATTTTTTCTCAACTTTATTCAGAAAAAGCATGACAAGATCATTTAAAAGTTAATAAAACTTACTTTTTAGGTGTTTGTTGTTCTCATGCTTTTTTTGTCTAAATTTTAGTACAATTTTTGTTAAGTGTTTGTTAGGTTTTAAAATTTGACACTAATTTTTTATATTAGGTAAAACCATTCATTTACATGTTTACGGCTATTTGAGTAGGGTCAACCAGGGTAAAATGGGTAGTTTGGGTAAAATGGGTAGAGCAGTTTATTAATTTTATTACAAATGCACTATTAAAGTATTGAATTAAGTTTTAGTGTTTTATGATAGTGAAATCATTTTAATGAAAAAAATTGTAATCGGGAAATTTTGTTACTGCAATGCTTCTTTACAGGATGTGCTGCCATTTTGGTTTTGGTTTCCATGTGCTTTTACCAACAGGTAAAACATTGTCGTAAAAAATGATGTATTTAATATTCACAGTCACAAGTTACAGATTTATAAGCAGGAGAAATTCTTTTTTTTAGGTAATAGTAACAGGAATATGAAAAACTAAACCATTTTAAATATTAGTTAAAAAACCAGAATGGGGGAAAATGGATATAAAAAATACTAAGAAAAGCTAATGCCAACAGGTCAATTCAGTTCATTTGGGACTATTATGTAAGCTTTAGCTTTTTAGTGCCCCAATTTTATAAAATAGACTTATATATTTGTGGGTTTTATTTCAATTGTTAACAATGAAAGTTGACCACACATTAACAGTCACAGTGATATCTAGCAGCATTTATTATTATGTATTATGAATCAAATGCAGATCTGAATGGACATTAATTCATTTGTTCTGTATTTTTGCAGGTCTACAACAGTGTTTAACTGTTGCTGATTTGATTAAAAATGAAGAGTAATTATATCCTCAAACTTATATATCCTAATTAATATCCTCATTTGATATAAATGGTTAAGTGTTTCATTCAAGAAACAGGAAGACCTAATTCTTTCAAAGACAACTGCCCTAGTGAAAACTGGATTATTGGGTTTGAAAAGAGATGGAAAGAGAAACTTTCAAAAGGAAAGCCTGAACTCTTAATCAAAGCAAGGGCAGAATGGCTGACAGAAAGTGTTGTCAATGCCTTTTTTCAAATGTATGAAAATGATTTTTAACCTTGATAAAGCTGGCTTAGGGACAAACCCTTTGCTTGTAAAGTGTTTGTGTGTGTTTCATCATGTACTGCTTATCTAAAATGTGGAGGAAAAGCAAGTTATAGTGTTTTTTAATGTGTGTCTGCTTCAGGATGGTATCTGCCCCCAATTTACTGTATACAAAAGGCTACATCTGTATTATTCATGGACGTAAGGTACTTGTTATGTAACAACAAACTCCAGGTACTTATTATACAACAACAAAGTCTGGATGGATGGAAAACACAGTTTTTGATTGATGATTTAAACATTTCATTAAAAGCATTGAACATATCAAAAATATGTGCTGTTCATTTATGATGGCCATGGAGGTCACCTAACTTATGGTACAATAAAGCCCGCAAAGGCAAATACTATCATAATACTATGTATGCCACCTAACACAAGTCATGTTCTTTAGTCTCTGGACGTTGGGGTCTTTAAACCACAAGCTTGCGTGGAAGGATATTCTGAAGAGATGGTATAGAAAGAATCATCTATAGAAAGTAAGCAAAGAGTTTTTTCCTTGCCTTGTAAATCAACTCTATGACCAATTAACAGAGAAAAATGCAGTAAGTGCATTCAGAGGTAGCAGGCTCTATCCATTAAACAAAGAAGCAGTTCAACATTCAACATAGGATTGTTTCAGCTGTCAAGTCAGTGGAAAGCAATCAACAGCTAGTGGTTTCAGCTTCAAATGTTATAGACTCAAAAGCACACAGTCCTATGCTTCAAGTTTAACCAAGCGTTTCACTTTTAGAGACTCTGGACACATATGGACAGTAACATATCTATTGCAATTTCCTCTGTGTGCATTTTTTTTAGAGACTCTAGACACTAACAGTAACACATCTCATCTCCTTCTAAAGTGCAATTTTGAAAACTATTTCTCCAAGTTGTGCACAAAATAACATGGATTTAATTAGCAATTCTGGAAGAAAAAGGAAAAAAATGCAGGCAAAGGTTGGAAAAGTCTTAACAACAGAGGATTTTGCAACCAGGATGTTTAATGAGGACAAAGGCAGATTCGCAAAAAAATACAAAATAGCAGGTTTAAAGAATGCAGGTCAAACCAACAAACATAAGAGATAATGACAGAAGAGATTGAGAAAGTCCCTGAAGAAAATGACAACTTCAATGTAATTGCTGGGGATTGAATGCTGGCAGAGTATGTTGGTGAAAAGATTAACCATGAGTTCTACATACTTGTGATTGAAACCCTAGATGAAAGTTCTACAGACTTGTGATTGAAACCCTAGAAGAGTTCTACAGACATGTGATTGAAATCCTAGATAAAACTTGTACACTGTGAAGTTTCTGACAAAGTCACCAGTAGGGCCATCCTATGTTTTTCCTGAGAAGGATAACATTGACAACATAGTGAATAACAACATCTTGAAGAAATTGCCACAGCCTTCCTGCTATAGTTGTGAACAATACAAATTCCCTTAGCTAGATTGATTTATGAGATTTGTTTAATCAAGGAAGCTTAAGACTAAATGATTTTTGTGGATTATCCTCACTCAAATATATATATGAGCAGTATAAATGTACACTTTTCACACACAGTTTGATCACAAAAAGTGTAATTTTGTATAAGTTTGAATAAACTTTTAAAAAAGTTCAGTTGTTTTGAATTATTTTTATTTGAAACGTTTAAGTTTTACCATCAGAACCCCTTACCCATTTTACCCCATAGTATATCCACTTTACCCCACACCCTGGGGTAAAATAGTTATGTCATGGGGTAAAATGGGCATAAACCCTATCTATAAAATTGCGAAATAAAATATTTTCTGTAAATTGATTTTAATTCTTAATTAATTAAATGTAAAATTTTTGGAATAAAAATTCAGTTTAAATTAATCATAGTTCAACTAGTGCAACTGTATACAAAAACCATCTTAACTTTATTCCCATTTTACCCGAGTTGACTGTATTATTTAAGATTAGAAAGTTTATTACGAAAGTTTAGTCCTAGTATAATTACACTATGGTATATACATGTGGAGAAAAACAAATTATTTAAAAAACATACTAAGAAACATATTAAACCCATTTTTAAATTGAATATAAGAACACTTTAAACAAGTCCTAATACTTTTTTGGTTAGAATTCTAGCTCAAAACAAAGAGGTTAGAGGGGCCATGCGAGCTTTGGTCAGATAAACTATGTTGGTAAGGAAGTAGGTTTGAACTTCCTAGTTAAATGCTCCATTGCTGTGCTCAATGATTAAACTGCTAGGTCATCATAAAGCACCTTAAAAACCTATCAAAATAAAATATATATATATATATATATATAAAAAAATAAGAATGTTGGAAAAAAATTTTCTCTAATAAAAAGTGGCCCCACAATACTTATTCTTAAAAATTAATTTTATTTGTTGTTTTCAACAGGTTTATAGCTGAAATTTGGGTTTTGGTTTTAAAAATTTGCCAAAAATTTTAACCAATTTAAGGCCTCAGTTTTACAAGTTTTATATCGTGTCTACATTATTATTGATGGTTCATTAACTAACATAAAAAACAAATTTAATTTTTTTTTCGGTTTTTTGTAGGGTATCACAAATAACAACATCAAAAAATATTTTTGATATTGTTATTTTTCTCTAAATGTTCTAAATACAAACATAATGATATGGAGCAAAAATTAACTCTTTTATAAATGTCTATGATAAGTTATTCTGAAATAAAAATGGTGCCAAAAGTGGAAAACCTTAAAATGGTATGTATTTAAACCCTTAAGACTAAATGTGGGCAGACTTTATATTATTTTTTGTTTAGCATCATTGGAAAGTTGCAAAAGGAATCTAGGAGGACAAGAAAAATTCTGCTTAATATTTAACATTATATTTAATTTTTTAACGCGAATATAAAGTACACTAATTAAAAAACATAATTTCAATCACATGTTTAAAATATCTTTGAATTTGGAACTAATGTCTGAAACAACAATGATGATAAACTGTAGTTTAACCTGTTACATAATTGATTGGATCTGGGATGATTGCAATAACATACTGCTCTGGTATCCAACAAGTATTCATGCTGCTAGGGCAGTAAAATGACTGAGCTATACCATGAGGACGCATAAAACCAATGAAAACATCTTCCTGCTCTCCTGAAATTTCCTAAAGGTTACCAATCCACCAATGCCATATATACATGTAGTATAGTTGACTTATTATTTTAACTTTAATAAATGTTTACAATAAATAGTGCATTGTCATTTAAAATTACAACTCTGACGCTAATTTGATTTTTATTTACTGGTACAATATTGTAATTGTTATGGGTACCTGCAACTATGTATTCAGAACTAAATCACTTCTCCTGATTGCCTTTTACACTGTCCATTTCATCACTGGAAACATAAATAAAAGTAATACCTGCCACACTTTCCTTACAAAAATCATATAAATTTCAGGAAGATAAAATTTGATTATTGATGGGCCATTAAAGACTGCAATGTGTTGCTAAACACTTCACAGTTCCTCCAACTCCATCACAGGAAGATTTTTCAAGACTAGTTGCAAAGAAGTTCCACGTAGAAACACATGAGCAGGAATTGCATTATGATGCATGTAATCACTTATAACATAATAACATTTATTTTGAATTACATCATTCAGTTTGTAATTAACAACAAAAGAGTGCACTATTGCTTGGCTGTTTTCCAGTAAAATCCTTGAATTGCAACTTGCACAAAAAAAAAAAGAATAATTTTCATAAAAATCCATCAAAACCATCAACTCATATGAATAAAGTTCTTTTTTTTTCAAGTTTCATGAGCTGATTCATGAGCTCATTCCTTAAAATCTACAGTTTTATTTGATTCATAGTCTTTTATTTGATTCATGGACATTTATCAAAACAGTGAATCATACATTCGCTTGATTCAATATTAAAAAATATGTTATTAATCAAGCATTTATATTCCAACATAACTGGGCTACTTGCAAGCATCAACTTAATGTTTTGGTGAATAGTGTACAAATACAATAAGTATCTGAAGAACTAACAGTTAAGCACCATTTTGGACATAACTGATAGAATCTAGAAAACCCAACCAATTCCATTTTTTTTCTTATACGCTGCAAAAATTTACTAATAGTAATTTATAAACTTTTGCATATGCACTTTTTCTGTAAATGAATGTATTTAACAACAAATTGGATTAATTTCTTTAAGTAAATTATAAGTTCAAATGATAATCAAACTCTGTTTCTCATTTTAAAGTTTTCAGCAAAAGTTAATTAAACCCTTTTTTCATAAAAAAATTATTAAATGACATCTGTTGAACAAAGTTCAAATGCTTATTGTATTTAAAATTTTGATGGGCTTCCATCAAAATTTTAAATACGATAAGCATTTGAACTTTGTTCAACAGACATGTTTGAATGTAAACAAATAATTCTTGTTCTCGTTTCTATATTTGTGAATTAATAAAAATATAAATAAAACTTTTGAATTTAGTTTAGAAAGACTATTCCATAGAATATAAATATAATTACTAAAATTAACTCTATACGGAAATAGTTATTTTACTGACCACAATATCGTTTGCAAAATATCAATTTGCAGACCTAACTTTCCACATATAACTTAAGTTTTTGCTTTAGCAAAAAAAAAACTGTGATAAAAAAGTTTTCACACACCTATCTTGCATATTTTAAAAATGCAATGACTTTTTATTCAGCAAAATAAGCATGATATAAACTTAATTATATCATTTAAAAAATATTGTACAAAAAGATTTTTTAAAGTAAGGAGTAATAAATAAAATACAGCATTTTGGAATAAAAGATTTTCATCCACTTTACAAAAATCAAATAAAATTGTTATGCAAACTCAATTTGTTAGTGTTTTAATAAATTGTGTTTCCATCATTAGCTTTTATTACCTCATGTAGTTTGTTTTTGATAGTACAAACTAATTTTTTGGTCATTTCTAGAGTGACTGAGCCCCACTCTTTCATAATTAATAATTCAAGTTGTGGCCAATTTCTCACATGGTGGGTACTAATTCATCTACCCAATTCATCCCACAGATTTTCGATAGGATTCAAATCTGGACATAGTGGGTTGTATGAATTTGCTTAGCTATTTAAATATTAGCCATTCTTTGACACATTTAACTGTATGTTTTGGATTGTTATCTTGCTAAAAATTAATGACCTAGTAAGTCACAATTTGTGGGCACTTTCTTCTAGATTATTTTTTAGAATGTATAAATACACATTTTGATCCATTATTTCCATGAAAACCAAGTTTCCTCCACCTCAATCACTCATACACCCCCACACTAAAACATTTCTTCCACCATGCTTCACCGAAGCATGTTGACTTGAACTTAACTTAAACTCAAGTTTTTTTTTTAATTTTATTTGGTTTTCTCTAAACTTTAACTCATCCATCTGATAAAAACACAATAAACTTTGACTCATCACCAAAAAGGACCGATTCCCAGAATGTTGTGGTTCATTAGTATAAACCTTTGCAAAATGTAATTGTTAAGTGTAATTGTTTGGGTTTGTTGACTTTGATGATGTAGGGCTTTTTCAATGGTACTCTATCATGGTATCCAGCTCTTCTTAAGGTTATTCTAACAGTTATAGGATGCAATTCACATTAATCATTTTACAGCATTCCAGCAAGTTTTGGAGCACTTATTTCAAGATTCTGGATAACTGTTCTCAAAATAGCTTGTCGATGTAATACTTGAATTTTATTTGGACATCCTGTACATGGCTAATCAGCAATTTTTCGGTGATTTCTTGATAATGAACTGCACAGTTGCACACGATTTCTTTATAATTTCTCATATATTTAGCTGTTATTTTCCCTCCTTTCATAGTCTAACAATAAGCATAGTTCATAATCTAACAATAAGTCTAATAAATAATTCCCTTTGCAACTCTCATTTTTAACAACTATTCTAATGAAAATAAAAAAATTGCGTAAAGAAAAATTGATACAAAAATGTTACCAAATCTACTTTATATTTTAAAAATGTTACTTCAATACTGATTTAAAAACAAATTAAGGTTGGAGTGCAGGGTGGATGAAAACTCTTTTGACCTAAAAACAGGCATTGTTTATTTTTAAATGCTGTATGTAATTTTCTATTCATAATTTTATAAAATCTTTTTTTAGGATACTTCTTGAACGGTTAACTGATATAATAGTTGAAATTATACTTATATTGTTGCTGAATAAGTTATCACGTCTGAAAAATGTACAGGATAGGTGGATGAAAACTTTTTTGACACTGTAATTTTTCAAAATTACATTAAGACCATTTAAAAAAATAGTCATATAGTTATTTATTTTCACAACAATGCTAATACAACCTTATTTGTTATATAATCATGCCAACTTGTATTTTCAAGGAGAAATGTGACTTGTAATTTGAATTTATATAGCTCCTTCATAAATAGTAATCTGGAGTCAATCTACACAAATTTAAAGTTGAAGCAAAGAGATGCAATTCACAAACTATTTTCACTTTAAATGCATATTATGCATCTAAAGTGAAAAATAATTTATGAATTGCATCTCTTTGCTTTAAAATCGAATTTAAGTAGGTTGACTTTTTCTTGATTCTTATAGGCAGCATATAAGAACAACAGTATATATGAAGAAAGAAAAAAAATTAATATACTATTTGTAATTGGATTTTTTAAATCTAAAAAAAAAATCAACTTTAATAATCTACAGCTATTAGCAAAATAGTTATTTTTTACTAATAAAAATAAAAACTTAAATATTAAGTAAATAAATATAGGAAATGGTAGAGTTTGTGTCAAATAAGACTATTTTTATTATTTTCTGTTAAGTAAGACTAAATAATTAGACACACCTGAGATTGCATTTGAGCAAGTCTTTGAGAACGAATAGCTTCTAACTCTGGATCATCGGCCATTGTATATTTATTAGTAGTTTCGTTAATAAAGATCTTCTTTTATTATTATTTTTTTAAAGGCAAAAATAATTTAATAATAAGTATTTATTAATAAATTATTTTTATTAATATATCAAATTCATTTTTTTGGTACAAATAATCATTTATTTCTCCGTGTGGTATGGATATCATATCCCTAAGAATATTGTATCGAGTGTTATTAAAAGTAATCATTTTTAACAATATAAAACAGCATAATATTGTATTACATTTTACTAGTAATATCATTAAAGACTACATTCTTTGGGATATTGCATATGATATGACATTTATTTGCATCCAAAAAAGAATTTAGTTGTTTTTTTTTATTACTTTTTACCTCCTAGAGGCCGCGGGCACCACTACAGGAGGTTAATTTTTTTTTAAATAAACTCTTTCTCCCCTTAAATCCAAAACACGAGTCCGGTGCGGTAAGAAACAATAAGAGCGCAGTACTACCAAGGCACACTTGCCCGAAAATGATAATAATTACTCCGAAAGCACCGGAAAAACCCTTTGGTGGGAACAATAAACAAACCTTCCTAATATGAAAATTCCAAAAATTGAAATCTTTTATTACCGTCCGAGAAACAAAAATTCACTTTGAAGTTTTCGGCATAGTCAAAAAAGTTGCAAAATGCTGGAAATGTAACATTTTTTATCTTTGTAATAAAAAACATAAAAATAAGTCAGAAATTGTATGTTGACTGCTTTGAGAATCATAATAAAACAATTTTTGCTTTTCTGAACATTTTATTCTCAATAAATACAAGGTTATTTTTTCTTATGTAATCAAAAATTTCTTCACAGCACTTTCCACATATTAAATTCAAAAAACAAAGAGTGCATTCCTTTAATTTTAATCAGAATTTTAAATTCAAAATGATGATTTTCTTTAAAAATTTCAACAGGTTTTCAAGAGGAGCCAATGCTTTCACAAGTTCTTGCTGTTGAAACCAACAAGACAATTTTGTAGGTTTCGCAAATATTCTGGATGGTCTATTGGCCTCTTGTATCTTTCTCTATGTGTCCTAAAGTTGTGATGCAATACCTCTGTGGCCTGCTCACTGTACTTGCCAAGAGATTCCTTCCTGCGATCATTTACTTCCTTGACATGAAAGAAAACGGCGTGGACTTTAGGGGTCACATTTGCTTTTGGCAAATAAAGTAAGGAATTTTTGAACTGTGTGATTTTTTCAGCATAGTTACTCTGCAACTGATTTCCAAAACAAGAGGACACAACTGCATCAAACTTTCTGAGTGTATTAATCCATAGAATAACGGAATGCTAAGTCTTCTTCAGCAAGTCTTTGAAGAAGATCAACATGTTTCAAAAGTTTTCGGCGCTCAATGCCAGCAAATTGGCCTCCATGAAATGGCTGAAGCTTGATGTGAAGTGCTTTTGACCATTCATCAGCTTTATCCCAGGTTTCTTTCAGTGTTTTAAACAAATGGTTCACCACACCAAATAAAAGATAAAGTTCCACGATCTTGTCAAGAACAAAAGTAGAGTCATGCACATCTAAGAGTGGATCATGAACAACATTTTGAAACTGCTTGGCCTTCTTGTGGTCCAGACCTGAATCTTGAAATGAAGCTAAGCACTTTCTTATTGAGCATAAAGTGCGGAGTTTTCCACATTGTGACAAGTTACGGTGATCCGCATCACACCAAGTACATGGATGAGAGCTGGCATTGGATTAAAGCCCGCAAACAAGGTTTGCTAACTTCATGTCACAGGACAAAGAAAAATCAACTCCACTTTGACAAATGAAAAACAAGTTGCTTTTGAGGTTATCATTATTTTCAGGAACATCCTCAGCAACTGCAACGAGAAGTTGGCGCTTACCTCCACTGTCTCTGAGTGTTTGAATAACACAGCCTTTTTGCCTGGTGGTGAAATGAATGAAAGTCTTGATTCTTCTTCTTGAATGCCAGGACTGACTTTAAGGAAACCACCTCCAACATTGATGCCCAACTTCACCAAGCAGTCACCTTGAACATGACATTGCAACAAGACATCATTCAGTAGCTCGGACAGATTTTTGCAGTGAAACACAAGTTGTTTTCTGGACTGCTGCTTGTCATTTGAAATGGATATGTATGTGTGTGAGAAGTGGTCTGCCAATTGCTTTCCAATGTCAAGAAACTTTTCTTTAAATCTTGGCTTGACAACTTTTGTAATTGTGACTTGGTTTAATGTAGATGCAAGTTTTTTGATGTTGTTGCTTGACAGTCCAGTGTTGTTTTGTATGCAGACAAGATCTTGAGCTCGTAGAAGTGGCACATCACCAAACAGTCTCTTGGGGTTTGAAGGACCTTTAGGAAAGAAATTTGAAAAACAACAACTTGAGACACTTAAAAAGCAGTGGCCTTATTAAAATGCAAAACATTTTATGTAGTACTTTTACTGTTGAAGTATTAAGCAAGATTCCCTTTACCTGGTGTAATTGGCATGGGACGGCCTCCAGCACTTTGCGCAATTCTGACAATTCCATGAGGTGAGGACTGTTTTGCTGAGATAACAGTCGATGCAATCTGTTTGCTGGCTTTTGGATTCTTTGAAGCAAGTTCTTTAAGATTTTCTCTGAAGGTGTATTGATTGCACTGATGTGACACTCCTCTTGTAACAAGTGTGAGACAGTCTGAACATTTTCTTTGATTTTGTGAAGCTCCTGAAGATTCTGATTTGTCCAAAGGGTGCTTTTTAAATGACCAATTCGACAAATAATGCAATCACAAGGCTGACCAGGTGTCTCTGGTCTAACCAGGACTTCTGTGAAATCATAAAGTTTTGGGAGAGCCTCATTTTCACCTTTGCACTTTTTTTCCTAAAAGAACCCTGCAGGTATTGCATATTCCTCTTGGAACTTGTGAGTTAGAAAAGTCAAGTGTGAATGAAACTGATTTCTTGATATGTTCAATCAAAAAACTTGTCAATTCTTGAGTACATTTGTTCAAGCATAAGAAACAATCTGTTTTCCTACAGCCATCATGTTTTTTAACAGAATTTGGCATTTTTGCTTTGAAGTTAAAAAAAAGTTGTCATGCAGAATTTAACACTTGACAAAAACTGCTTTTTTCCTGAAATAATAAAAACTTGTTTAGAATTAAATATTACTCACTAGGGCTTTGTAATAATAACAAAATGTTTTTAATACAATTTCTGGCTTATTTTTTAATTTTTATTCCAAAGATACACATACCATTTTGCAAACTTTTTTGACTTGGCCGAAAACTTCAAATTGAATTTTTTTTCTCGGACGGTCATAAAAGATTTCAATTTTTGGATTTTTCTTATCAGGAAGGGTTTTTCTAAAGGGTTTTTCGGTGCTTTTTGGAGTAATTATTTTCATTTTCGGACAAGTGTGAAGGGCATGGTAGTGCAAAGGGAAAATAACTCTTGTTCATTTAATTTGTATTTATTTATTAAATATGAATATTATTTATCAACATTAACATTAGGGTTATTCATTTTGAGAGTATATTTGAAACTGAAGTATATACGCAATTAAAGTTGGAGCAAATGTGCTAAGATTTCTCAAAAAAATTTTTATGTCAATCAGATGACTTTTAAATCGACCTCAAGACCAAAGTTTTCAAGAAATTGTCCTTCAAAGATGGAAAATTGAATGTAATTAGGGTGTTTTAGGGCAATTTATGTATATAATTTTTCAAGTCATTTGTTTACTATATTATAAAAGGGGGAAGAAAATATGTAAAAAACATGATGTCACACCCTTTTAAAATATTACTATATTTTAAAAGGGTGTGACATCATGTTTTTTACATATTTTCGGTAGGAGGAGGAGGACCAAAATTCTATACTTTTTGTTTAACCAATTACTCTTAATTGAATTTTTTAGAAAAGTTCAATATACAATTCAGTTTTTGCTATTTTTTTGTGGTTGACAATCTACTTCAATTTTTAACTTTTTAAAAATATTAAAAACTTGAAAACTAGAAATCTTTGCAGTGTATAAAGTTACGCAACTTTATGTTAAAATTTATGCAATTTAAATTTTGATTGGATAACTTTGAATAAAAATGAATGGAAGTTGCGTTAAAACAAAAATAAGTCTTATCTAGAGTAAAAATTTGTTTTGATTTACTTTGCTAGAAAATACTTTGCTATTAATCTTGTTAACTGAATTTAGATACCGATTAAAATGAAAAATATTTCAACAAGAATTAACAAACTAATAAATTAATAAATCATAAAAAAGTAAGCAAATAAATCATAATTAATAAACTTCTTGAGAAACCTCCCAGTTATAGACGATTTTTATCATACAAAATCGCCTTTACTCTGGACTGTTTTTGTACTTGTCTTCAATTAAGTCAACAATAAATTATATTTCGAATATTTTCATTATATAAGATTGACTGTTCAGTAGTCATAGAGACAGTTTGTATATATGCATCAAAGAAACTTGGATAATTGTATCATTCTTGTATATAGTTTAGCAATATTTAGTTATCTTTCTTGAACAGAAAATAAAAAAGTATTATGGGTTTGGAAAAAAGGTACAGTAATGGAATAACTGATGCATTATCTTTTTAACCACGTTTTTGCAATTTATAAAATAATTTCAAATAACATTGAACTTACACGTCAGCGTGGAATTGCAATCGGCTTCGGAAATACCGTCGATTACAAAAATTCCTCGTGGTAATATACTTAAATATCCCAAACCATTATGAAGTCAAGATTTAGGTAATTTTAAAATATTTCAGGAAATATGTTTTAAAATTTAAAAATATAAATACAGTTGAAACCAGTGACAGAAACAACTGATACGAAGCGGGTTAGCAAAAAAGAACTGCAAGCTTCATATTAGGCGTCAAGAGATATATCTTAGCTTGTTTGAAATTACAAAGTAGCCCATTTACTTTCGAATCAAATGCCAATAAATATATTGAAAACAGAAAGATATGTTAAATGTTAAAAAACGATTGATGAATAGGATGTTTATTTTAGCAATAATCAAAAAATAGTAAATTATCGCAGCAAAGATCCACTTTATTTAAAATCATAATTATTGATAAAAGTACAAAAAAACGTTGTCTTATATCTACAGAAAAATAAACTAATAATTTAAAGTTTCTACTTAGTTTGGAAAGTCCTCACAACAATCCACAATCATCTACGATGACTTTTTTTTAGTCATTAAGGTGCTCCAAGAAGGATTAAGAGTCTTATCACTAAGCACCGTAGAAGAGCAATTTAACTAGAAGGTTTACACATCCATCCTTACCAATGTCGCTTATCTGGTTAGAGCTAATATTGAACCTAAGACCTCTTGATTCTGAGAAAGAACACAAATCACTGCATCATGGTTTTAATGAAGTTATTTTATAGGGGAAAAGGGGCACATTAGGACACTTTTTTAAAAAGATATTACAGATTTCGTACTGTTTGACAAAAAATTAAATTTTTTGCTGAAAAAGTTAATTTAGGTATTCGTTCTTCAAAAAAAAGCAAAGTCGAGCTAGTTCAAATAAATTATGGTTGTTTTTTTTTCTTAAAATCGAAGCTACCAATAGTCCAAAACTACCCCACTAGAGGGGGTAGTTTAGGACAATGTTGGGGCAGTTTAGGAAATATAATAAAAAGACAAGAAATGTTTCTTAAAACCTAATTTTTTTGTTTAGCAGTAATTATTAACAATAACAGAATCAACAGAATTATTAGGAGTAACATAATTATTCTTATAAAGATCTCAAACCATTAATGAGTTTTTTTGTATATTCAAATAAACTAAAATGAAAATGTTATTCAATCACATATCACTCTTATTAATAAAAAGATAATAAAAAAAACAAAAATTTTGAATATAAAATGGATGAAGATAAACAAAGAATTTTTCTTTTTGTTCGAATTGAGAGAATTCATAACATTAAACCAAGTTTAAATGTAGAAAAACCAAGTTTAAATGTAGAAAAATCAAATTTGAATATTATACCAGAACTTCTTGAAATGGTTCCTGCATTGTTTGGCATAGAAAGTTCAGCTAAGACTTCTGCAATTGGCACCGACCACTTATTTTGTTTATCAGGAAAGTAAAATATATTAAATCCTAATTTTTTCTTCAACAAATTAACAACCAAAATGTTTCCATTTATTTCTTCAATTCTGCAAACAAAAGCTAACGTTGCATTGTTAACTGTTGAAGCACATTGGACTAAACAAAAATCTCCATGATTTAATGCTTCTGTTTTCAATTTTTCTGTGTCTACAACAGGCTTGTCTTTAAAATCTAAACTTGTTTTATTTTGCAAACAAGAATTACTTTTATTGTGCATACAGGTAGAGCTAGAGACTGTTGCATTAATTTTTTATTTTTTTTGGGGGGGGGGGTTGGTATGCTTGTTAAATATTTTCTGTTTTGTGTAAGTTATAGATTCTGTTTTTGGTGGTCTTTCTGGTGTGTCTGTTAAAATTCTTGATCTTCCTTTTTTTTTGCCTCTTGATGTTTTCTTTCTTGGAGGTGCTTTTGGGTATTGTCTAATCATTTCAAGAGATCAAGCTGGTGCAGATGGCTGTGACGGCTCATCAGTTGAGTTTTTATATGCATTAAGTGACTCATTATTTGGCACAGTAGCTTCAAATGTTTTTACTATAGAATGATCACAAACATTTAAAGTTTTAAAATCTATGTAGCTTTTTTTAATACTGTCATTATTACTAGATTAATAAGAGATGTAATTAAGGATTTGGTTTGTTACCTCTGAACAGTCAAAATCTTCGTTTGTGAATGCATTTCTTGAAAAAGGAAAAATACCATATTTTTTGAACCCTGCAGTAGTATTATTTTGTGTAAATGAGCTGTTATATGCAGGGGTTACTATACTGGCTAAATCACGAATTGTTATAGTTCTTCCTGGGTGATTTAACAACCATTCATTTTGAGATACAAAATGTTTTTGTTTAAAAGGACCCAATACTGAAACATCAAGAGGTTGAAGTCAATGTGTACAGTGTGGTCGGAATGTAAGTAAAACAATTCCATTTTCTCTGCAAAAGTTGATAGCATTAATAGTACAATGGCTTTCGTGGTTATCTAGTAATAACAAAATCTTGTTTTCTTTATTGCACTTTGAATGGAGGTTTAAATGTTTGAGCACTCGTATAAAAAGTTCTCCTTTCATCCATCCACTACTAGGGTTGTTAGCAAATCCAACACAACCATTAGGTCCTCTTGTTAGCATACGCTCTTGAAATCTTGCTCTAGGATAAATAAAAACTGGTGGTATAGTGTTTCCGACTGCATTTAATAATAGCACACATAGTTACAAGCTGCCCTCTTTCAGCACACATAGTTACAAGATGCCCTCTTTCAACTGAGTCGTTTTGACCAACTTGCTTTTGACCACGCTGAGCTATGACATTTGGTGCCTGCACAACAGTCATGACACTTGTTTCGTCTATGTTAAATATGCGTCCTGGAGAATATTTTGACTTACAGAGTACTCTCTCTAAGTTAAGTTGAAATTCATTCACATTTTGTTGGTTAAAACTTGTTGCTCTTGATAGACTTGTATTTTCTGGTTTGCGCAGAGAAAGCTTTTTGTGTCTTATCATAAATCCTTTTATCCATTCAATGCCAGCAATTTTATTTTGGCTCCATAGTTCAGGACATTTTTTCAAAGCTTGGTAAAAGTTAAACCATAATTTATTTTCGATGATTTCAGCATATAATTTTCTAACATAGCTTTTTCTGCATTAGTAAATACTTGATTCACAGAATATTTGTTTGAAAAGTTATCACTTTTCGATTTTCTATTATTTCTGAGCATTTTTATTCTGTAAGCTAACGCACTTTTAGAGAACCCAAATACACCTGCAACTTCTCTTAACTTCATTGTTTATTCAAAAACATGTTTAACTGCAGTTTTTAAATTTTCCTCGTTTATAAATCTTTCACATTTTTTTTTATAATTGCGCACCATTTTTAAACTTAATATAATTTTATTTGAAGATAAGTTTGTTATGATCCGCGCAACACGTCCTAATGTGCCCCGTGAAAATTCCACAATTTTCATGTAAAGAATTTATGCTTTATCGTTGAATTTTTTTATTTACGTCGCAGAAGATATACCTTTCACAGAAAATGAAAAAAAAAATTCCTTAGGTGGAGTAAATTTCTTTGTAAATCCTTACACTTGAAAATTAAAAAAATTAGAAAAAATATCAAAAACCACAAAACGTTTGTAGAAAAGCTACCTGACTGCCTTTGTGAAATCCTATGACGCTTACGTGTGAAAGTATATTCAGTCGACTAATATATTTAACTTTGTTGAAGAATTGTTATTTTTTGGATTATTCGCATTGTCCTAAAGTACCCTGTCCTAAACTGCCCCCTTCTCCCCTATTTTCACTTGTAATTGTTACAAATTGTTCCTTATATGGAGTAATTTCATGTATAATGCCTAAATTTTTGTTGTATTTATAACTACACATAGTGATAACGTATTTTATTGACGAAACCAAAAAAAAATTTTCCACGGATTCTACTTTGATAATGATTTAATTTAGTTTAACAATTGATTATTTTGTCAAAATAACAACTTTGGGTGATCCATAAATGATGTCAGTAAATATAGGGGGGGGGGGGGAGGAGTTAGTGCTAGAAAGTTTGACACTAATTGACAATGGGGATGGGGTGTTGAGGCCAAAAAGATGTAAATTTAAATAATTTTTTTAGTTTTAATGAGCAGATTTTAACGGTATTTACATCTACTAAATGGTATAGAAATGATGCTTTGTTTGTAGGAAAATTAATATTAAATGCGGTGGATTTTATATTATATTTTATTAAATTATTTATAATATAATATTATAAATTAATATAATAAGTTTCCCTGAGACATTAAATAAATAACAACTACTAACGTAAAATAAAAATTACTATCGTTTTATTAATATATTACAATTTGACTGCGAATCAAATTATGTTAGAAATATTAACTCTTTGTATATAAAGTTCACAATCGTTATTCGCTCCCTAGCGAATCATAAAATGTGGTTAAAAGTAAACTCATAAAAGTAAACTCATAAATTTGTCATTTTTTGAAATTACATTGCCGTTATTTCAAATACGAAACTTTAGTTACTCTCTAGTTGATTGTAAAACGTGATACAATGCAACCACATAAAGTCTATTGAAAATTCGAAACGCTAATTTCTCCATAGCGGGTTGAAAAAACTCTTTTAAAAAGTTTGCCCTAACGATGAGCAAAATCATTATTCTGATTGTGATGTAAACAATACTAATAAATCAATATTAAAATATGGATAAAACCGCATTACTTAACTTATTGATGGTTTCGTATGGAAATGTTCATCCCAATAAAAAAAAGGCTAATATCCAGAAAGAAGTCCATAGTATATGGAATTCATTAAAAGAAGAGAAACTGGTGCATAAGGATCTTGAATCAAAAGTAATATATTTAATCAATTTATTTAATGAAAAGGCAATGAAGTTCAAGAGCAAGCAATTATCATTTTGGGCCAATACTCCAAAACAGTCTGCCCCCACGTATACTCCACTTGAATTTGACAATAATTCCTCACAGTTTGTTGAGCCCACTAATGAGCGATCCATAGGCGTAGAGTTTTAGTTTTCCCGGATGGGGCATAAACTATTTTGTAGGAGTTAAAAATCTATAATAAGAAATAAAAAGTTTTTTCAATGGGCATAAAAATATAATTTATTTTCTCAAGTAAAATGTGTTCATGCGTATGGAGGCACGCATCATAAACTCATCGATCAAATGATCAAGATCAAGAGTGTAGGCAATATCGCGATGGCAATTTAAAATAGCGAGATGATTCAATCGCTCCTGAGAAATTGTGGAACGCAAATAAGTCTTTAGCCTACAAAGACAAGAAAAAGAGCGCTCACACGTACATGAGGTGACAGGCATACTTAATAAAATTTTTACCAGCTTCACAAACTCGGGAATCAGTGGAATTAATTGAGAAAGGACACCATCGTGGTCTACAAGCTCATTCAAAACTGATTCAAAATCAATTAGTTGAATATTCTTGAATTTTTCATGATCCACAAATATGTCGCGGTGGAGTTGTAGTATTCTATAATCTTCAAAGTCATCTTTGTAAAAAGCCTCAATGAATCCAACTTCCAAGCACTGACCAATGAGAAATTTTTCTACATTTGCTAAATGGTCAGTGGTCTCAGTCGGTTCGAAACGGGTCGCAAGTCCAGTTATAACACAATCCAGAGATGCATAGAAAAGCTGGCGGTAGTGGTCCTCTGGAGTCGTAGCAAAGTATGGAACTCCACTTCCAGTAAATTTTGATGTAATTTTACGTTTCCGTGGCATTTCTGGTTTGTCAAGTAAACTACATTCTGCTGCTAAAACGGCTGCATCCCATAAGACTTTGAAGCGAGTATCACCCTGGGCTTCTTTTAATACCTCCTTAAGCGTGTTGATAGTATTTCTTGCTTTGCAAAAATTAAGCTGCATGCCTAAAATGATTTTCAATAAACGTTTAACATTATAACTTGCTTAAAATAATATATTAAAAAAAAACACTATTTAGTAAAACAATATTTACCTTGGAGTGCTGTATTAGCATCCTCGATTATCGTGAAGATCATGCGCAAAATTTCCAATTTGAAAAATGTGTCAAACTTAAAAAAAGATTCTAGATAACCCGCTGCTTCTGACTTATTTTTTGCTGAATTATCAGAATGATTTTTAAAATCCTTTAACCAGTTGATAATGGCGGAATAGTTACTCGTAATAGATATAATGGACGGTTTTCTAAGGATCCATCGAGTGGGGCAAAACGGCCGCAGTGATATTCCGCTTTCTACATCCTCTACATTTCGAAATTTATTGAAACATGCCAATCGTTTCGGAGATCCACGGGCAAATGCAATGAATGATTGCACTAAATTCATAATGTTCCTGATCTCTATTTGATTTTCAACAGAATCTTGTGCTACCAAGTTGAGATTATGAGCGCGGCAGTGCACGTAAATTGCCCGCTCTTTTTTTTCCCCTCATTTAAGTCTGCAATCCATAAATGCTTCCAGACATGTTAGACGATCCGTCAAAACATTGGCCCCGACAATTTTGAATCAGCAGGCTAAATCGACACAAAACGTCTATCAAACAGTTTAACAAAGTTGCGCTCTTGATGTTCTCGGTTTGGTAAAATCCCATAAAAAGCAATTTAAAATTTTTCATTAACACGCCGAATGCAGATCGAAACTTTTTCTTTCGCGGACATATCCGTTGTTTCATCGGCCATCAAACTATAGAATTGTGATTCCCTTATACTTTCGCATAGCTTACGAAGCGTTGCATGAGCAAAGTCTTGTAGGATTTCGTTTTCGATTTCATGCGAGAGCCACTTTTGCTTTTCAGGACGATTCAGCCATTTCCTCAGTTCTAGAGAATCGTCTGCTCGTAGTTTGAGTAGCATGCGAAAGTTTGAATTATTTTCAACCTTTCCACGAATGGCAAGGCCTTGCGTTCCCTAATACATTAAGAAGAAACATTTAGTTATCCTGTAAATAAGTTTAATGATTAATAGTTAATCTAAATTTTTATTAAACAAAATTGAGGAGTTACCAAATAAAGAAGTGTTGTAAATATTTTTGATAAAGCCGTACGATTATCCATCATTTCTTTATTTTGGTGATGATTAAGCTGTTGGATAACGGTCGATTCCAGTGTTGCTGAGGCGATCATACTAACAGACGCCCAATGGAGTTCAGATCGCTCGTGAGAACCAAAAATTTGTAAGGCTTTCTTCCAATTAGAAAATCCATTTAAAATAAAAGCTTCGTACGAATCTTTTTCTCTTGAACTACGAGGTAAAGGCATTTTCATTTGGGTAGCTTTAATGCAGGTAGAACAAAAAACTTTTTCTTTCTCGCAGTCATATAAGACCCATTTATATTTTTCATTCCAGCTTTGTTTAAATTTTCTTCCCTTTTTTGATGGAAAAGATGACTGTTTTGAACAATAAGGTCTAGGCTCCTCTGTAAAAGACGGCGACTCAACAGCAGCGGTTGAATCAGTTGCATCATCTGACTGAAAAAATAATAAACTTTCATAAGTATTATCTTGAAAGTTATTAGCATTTTGAGATTCAGAAAATAATGCAACTGTTTCAATTTGATTCTCTTTTTTTGAAAAGTATTCACTAATCTTTTTCATTCTACAACATCGTACAACTTATTACTTAAAAGTCAATGTACTGTTGAACAATTAAAAAATTTCTTCAAAAACTTATATTTTATTAATTCAAATGATTTTTAATTCAAAACTTTTAAATAATTAATACAAATATTACTGCCAAAGTTATCAAAGAAAAAAAATACAAAACGAACGTATAACTCACACAACTTTTTAGTTTATGTAGTTCCGTTAATTTGCTTTTTGTTATGTTTTTATCCATCTCAAACTCCCTTGAGACTCATCAGAAGCGTGGAATTTCTGAAATTCGAAAAATAATATAAACTTTTAAAAGCTTGAAAATCACCATAGGTAATTGCGGAAATATTACAATCGTTTTTAAATTGTTATATTTGTTAATCTTTAAGTATATTATGGTTTTTATTTTTTAAATATTTTTGAAAGCTTGGTGAATTTTCCCGGGTGGGGCAAAGCCCCAGCGATAAACTTCCGGATGGGGCTCGAGCCCCCGAGCCCAAGCGCGTTCTACGCCTATGGAGCGATCTGTTATTGATGATCGAAAAAGTGCATTAACTTTGAGTACGTTGACCACGAAAAATCAAAAAAATGCAAGAACAGTGGCTCAAGATCGACTCAATTCTGAGATTACAGCTTTAAATTGTGAAGTTGCTGGACTGAAGACTAGAAAGAGAAGTGGATTAGTTGCTGAAGCTAAAAAGGATGATTTGAAAAAGAAAAAGAAGAAACTAGCTCATCTATGTAAAGAACTGGCCAAAAAAAAAGTATGATCAAGCTCAACAGAAGAAAACTAGAGAACTGAAAAAAGCTAGAATGGAGGAAATCTGCTTGGAGTATCCAGAAGTCAAAGAAAAACTAAAAATCAGAAAGAAACAGGTTTCTTTCTGATTTTTAGTTTCTTGATTTTTAGGTTGATCTTCATTACAAGTAAATCAACCTCTTCTTTTGAAGACGATTATGGATATTGCTCTCCATGTTATTTATTACAAGGTTTTCTTATGAGGATATCTAACGTTTGACGTGAATCTGTATTGTTTAC
Organism: Hydra vulgaris; assembly: GCF_038396675.1. Lineage (NCBI taxonomy): Eukaryota > Metazoa > Cnidaria > Hydrozoa > Anthoathecata > Hydridae > Hydra > Hydra vulgaris. Next base: position 14,081,643 of record NC_088934.1, on the reverse strand, counting down.
TTTGTTAAAAAAATATATATTAGCGTGAAGTCATCAGTACCAAATAAGGGCCCAAATTTGACAATTTAAGCACATTCAGAAAGGCACGTAAAGTTTTTCTCAATTAAAACATTACCCTAAAATTATTTAATTGGTTTTTGTAATGTCCACTTCATTTCTAAGAAAAAATTACACGTAGCGTCCAGACTAATATTAGTTTCTACCTTCGGGTAGAATAACATACCTCTATTATACCTTTTTATTTTAGTGTGTAAAATTAATTAAGATAAATAATTTGATAACACTGTACAGTGTTGTACATACACCTGTATATATATATATATATATATATATATATATATATATATATATATATATATATATATATATATATATATATATATATATATATATATATATATATATATATATATATTAGGGTGCATCCAACGCCCCATACATTCAAAAATTGATCTGTCCCTATTCTTAAAACTTTCTATTGGTTCTCACAAGACACCCTGTTAAATTATTTCAAAATTGAATGAGATTTAGGGGGACCACCTCAAGTCTGAAACTTGCAACAAGACCCTAAACAGAAGGAAAAAAAGTTTTTCAAAAGTATGTCATGTTGGGTCTCAAAAGAAGCAAAAATTTATAAAAATTTCAAAAATAACAAAATTTTACACAAGAATTATTATTCTAAGTTTTATTGCATAAAAATTATTATTTTTTAACAAAAAATTAAAAAAAACCTTTTTTTTCATGTTTTTGTCACAAAAATATTTTCAAGGTATTTTTAACAACAAAATGATAACTATTTTTGAAATTTTTATAAAGTTTCGCTTCTTTTGAGACCCAACATGACATACTTTTGAAAAACTTTTTTTCTTTCTGTTTAGGGTCTTGTTGCAAGTTTCAGACTTGAGGTGGCCCCCCTAAATCTCATTCAATTTTGAAAAATTTAACAGGGTGTCTTGTGAGAACCAATAGAAAGTTTTAAGAATAGGGACAGATCAATTTTTGAATGTATGGGGCGTTGGATGCACCCTAATATATATATATATATATATATATATATATATATATATATATATATATATATGTATATAAATATATGTATATATATATATATATGTATATATATACATAATATGTATATGTATATAAATATATGTATATAAATATACATATATAAATATATATATATATATATATATATATATATATATATATATATATTTATATATATATATATATAGAGAGGTTTTGTGTGTATATATGTGTGTGTATATTTTTTTTCTCTTTTAATGTTTAAAAACTTTTTTTTAAATCCTTTTTACAAACTCTCTGCTTTGATTTTGTTTTTTACTATTTACTATAATGCATTTTTATACTATATTGTAAGCAGTACTTTTTTTGTGTGAAATATATTGATTGGTTGAGTTTTCATCGCATTGATAAAAGTTATAGCAACACTTGTGTTATAAAAGTTTATTTTTGTAATACATATTTTATAGTACTATAATGTAAATGTTTTCAATTTTTATTTGATTATTTTAATATTTCTTGTTTGTTTGTTTTATGTTTCGAAGGATAATTTTAGCTTTTTGTTCAAAGCAATTTTAACATGGTATATATATATATATATATATATATATATATATATATATATATATATATATATATATACATATATATATATATATATATATATATATATATATATATATATATATATATATATATATATATATTTATATATATATATATACAAAACATGGTGGACAAAACATGGTGGACAAACTCAAATTTAGAACAAAAGTTGATCAAAAACTAAAATAAACTAGTAAAACAATTGTACATATTAATTTTTAAATAGTTTATTATGTTCTTAACAAAATTTAAAACGTTTGAATTATACTAAAAATCACAAAAAAAATTTATAACACATTTTTCTCAACAAACTAAATTTTTCCTTGGACAAAACAAGGTGGACAAATCAAAACGATGCTTTTTTTATAAGATTTCAATGCCTTTATTTAATTTACCGTATTCTTTAGTTTTCACTTTTATCATAACATTACTCTAAAATAATAAAATAGATTTTGGAACGTCTGACCAATTATTTTTTCAATTTAATTAAAAATAGATTTAACTCGTGATATATGGCGTATATTGCAATTTAAAATGGCTTACGACAAATTAGGAAGTGTTTTACGTGAAAATATTATAAAAGATTTTAAAAGTGGAAAACGTCAAGCTGAAATTTGTAGAAAATATAATATAGCTAAATCGACTGTAAGCAAAACTATCAAATCATTTGGATTTCGTGAATGCTATAAAACAAACCATCAGGGCGGACGTCCGAGAAAAACATCACAAAGGCTAGATCGAATAATTGTTAAAAAGCTTAAAAAAGATCCATTTTTGTCATTCACAAAATTAACCAAAAAACTTCAACTACAAATTTCTAATCGCACTGTGCGACGATGAGCTAACGAAGCAAAGTTGTTTTCTCGAATGCCTGACAAGAAACCACTAACTTCTTTTAAAAATAGAAAGCTAAGACTTGCGTTTGCCAACGCACACCAAAATCGGACTGTAGACCAGTGGAAAAACATACTTTTTAGTGATGAATCAAAGTATAACCTTTTTGGAAGCGACGTCAAGAAGCGAGTCTTGAGACAAAAGAACACCAGATTCAATACTAAGTATACCAATAAGAGTGTTAAGCATGGAACGCCTGCTATGTTTTGAGTTGTTTCTCAGCACTAGGAACTGGTTCTATTCATAAAATTAATGGGATTATGGACCGTTTTGTTTACAAAGATATAATGGAAGATGTCATGTTACCACATGCTGAATAGGAAATGCCCCTAAAATGGATTTTTTTTAACAGGACAATGATCCAAACATACGTCAAAAATTGTAAAACAATGGTTCAAGGACAAGAGTATCACCATAATGGAGTGGCCTGCACAAAGCCCTGACTTAAATCCCATAGAGAATTTCTAGGAAACATTCGACAATAAGATTGAGCGTGCAAATGTGAAGGCCAGTGAGGAATTATTTGAACAAATTGAGAAGGACTGGCAAGAGACTGATATGAGAATTGTTGACTCATTAATTGAGTCTATGCCTCAAAGAATGAAAGCAGTAATTAAAAGTAAAAGAAGTCCTACCAAATATTAAGTTAATTTTTGAAGTTTTTCAAAAAAATAATAAGTTAATTTTTGAAATTTTTTGAATTTTCAGTCAATTTTTTGAATGTCCACCTTGTTTTGTCCAAAGAAAAATGTAGTTTGTGAGGGAAAATGTGTTATAAAACTTTTTTAGTGATTTTTAGTATGATTCAAAAGTTTTAAACTTTGTTAACAACATAATAAACTACATAAAAAATAATTTGTTCAATTGTTTTACTAGTATTTTTTAGTTTTTGATCAACTTTTGTTCTAAATTTGAGTTTGTCCACCATGTTTTGTCCGATACTGTATATATATATATATATATATATATATATATATATATATATATATATATATATATATATATATATATATATATATATATATATATATATATATATATATATATATATATATATATATATATGTATATATATATAACAACAATAATCTGATTAATCACCTTGCAGTTTTAGATAAAGAAAATAAAAATAACTTGAAAAGTAACTTGAAAAATTGGGTCTCAATTGCGAAGAGTGAATTAGTTTAAGTCAGAGTTTCAAGCTATAAGGGTAATTGTTATCTTAAATAAGGATGTTGGAAAAAAATGTTATAGAAAAGAAAATATAGAAAAAAGAAAATAATGCTATCTTCTTTAGAATGTCACAAAGGAGAAAGGAGATTGATACTAAAATCTAATAAAGAGTGCGACTCCAAATTGGTTAATATTATATTTAGAAAAATAATTGTAAGCAAAAATATAATCAGAAGGGTTTATCATTTCAAACCCAGGAGTGATGCACTAAGCAGCCCTGTTTCAGTAGAATTAACCAATAACGTCAACCGAGTAGAAGTTTCGAACGCTGCTATAAAGGTTAAGACATTGAATAATTTTCAAAAAGTATACGTTTATATGGAATAAGCTAAGGTCAATCGGAAACAAAAGAAAAACTAGTTTCCAACGAAAACAAATGCAACAGAAAACTTGCTATAGAATGAACTATCAACAAGCCCTTTTGATGTGATATTTAAGGAATTAGAGTCTGCAAAATCTGCATGAAGTAAATTGACCAGAAAATACCGTCATCTGTCTTGCTGGTAAACTAGTGCAGCATTGTTAAACAACAAGCTTAATGTATTACTAATTGATATTGATGTTAAGCAACCAAATATGTAGTTATATATGAAACATGGTGAAGTGAATCATCAACGACAAGTATTCTGAGGATATAAGATTAAGTTCTCGTATGGATGATCTTACTACTATACAAATACTTGCGCGAGCAAGAGCACTTATAATCGAAGAACGAAACGATGGAATGAATGAAAACTTTGCTGCTGCTGCAACAAAATAACGTGCTGAGCCAAGGTTGCTTGAAGATCAAACGCAACCAATTTTCTATAAATGTAAACTCCCCAATCATTTTGCAAGAGATTGTTATCTACGAAAAAGTAGTAATCGAAACAAGTCGGGTCGAAGACGGGAACCAAGCGATATTTTGTATTACTCGTGTCAAGAAAAAGGACACATATCTAGAATGTGTCCAAAAAACGTGCCAAGGGAGAAGATGTTTGCGCCAGATCTCTCCCTAAACAATCAATAATGGCGTTACCTACTATACGTTTGGACATTAATGGCGTTCTTCGGGATGTGTTGATCGACTCAAGATGTACCTGCTGCATCATTTATAAAAAATATACGCCCAAAATTACGAAGAAATTAGTGAGCGTGGTAACTGTAAATGGAGAACAACAACAGTGCGAAGGCGTTATCCGAACTCGAATTGTCACACCAAATGGAAATGAAGTTTTTGTGGAAGCACTTGTAGTTGAGTTCAAACCACTTTGTTATTGTTTTTTGATGGGTACGGTTGGAATAATGGCTTTTGGTGGAGATCAATATCTGCAACTCGTGATGTTTGCTTTATGGGAAAAAACGAATCATGTTTACTTGGGCTAAGAAGTGATATTCCAAAAGATGTCAGTAATTTGAATATAATGGCTCGAGATTTCACAGCTTTGTTTGAGAAACAATATCGAGAATGGATAATTGCATGGAAATGAAATAATAATTCTCAACCTGACCCTCTTGCAAACAAGATTGCTGAATACAGTATCGCTGTTGGCATAAAACACAATTACGAAAAAGAAATTGAAGAGTGGATAGAAAAAAAATGGCTGCAAAAGTACGATTTGTTGAAACACGGTCCAATAAAGGGTTTGGTTCCTCTAATGGCAGTGGTGCAGCGAAACAAACAAAAAGTACAACCAGTATTAGACTTCAGGGAGCTGAACACGTTTTTTGAAGTATTCACTGCGAACACAGATGCGTGTGCTGATAAACTTCGAGACTGGAGACGATTTGTAGTAAATGTTTCAGTAATTGATTTATCTTCAGCTTACATGCAACTAAAAATCGATGAGAAACTCTGAGTTTACCAAACTGTTGTATTCCGTGGACAAAGATTCTGTTTAACACGTTTGGGATTCGGACTAAACGTTGCGCCAGCCATAATGAAAGCGGTATTGACAAAGTGCTATCGCAAGATGAAACAATCTGGAAAGGAACGTCATCATGCATCAATGATATTTTAGTTAATGAAGATATACCTGTTCTTCGCGTACTTGATCATTTGGAAATTTATGGGCTTCATTGAAAACCGGTAGTCCGCGTATCCGATGGAGCAAGAGTTTTTGGTTTACAAGTCGGAATGGAAAACAAAAAGTTGTCTTGGAAAAGAGATAACAATTTTGGTAAAATTCTGAATACGCTAACAAGACGTAACATTTTATCTTTGTGCGGAAGAATGACAGGAAATCTTTCAGTTCGTAGTTGGTTGCGTGTAGCCTCGTTGTATGTTAAAAGAACAGCAAACGTCCTGACAAAAACGTGGGAAGAAAAAACAAAATGCAATTTTCTGGAAAAAATGCTGAATGATATGGTTAAAATAATACGGAATGAAGATCCTGGTAAGAGAATTTGGAGTGTTTATAGTAACGAGACAACAATTTGGGTAGATGCTAGTTCAATAGCATTAGGCGTGGTTGTCGAAGTTGATGGCAATATAATCGAAGACGCTTGTTTGTTAAGAAAAGATGATACAACACATATAAACATGTCCGAACCTGATGCAGTAATTAAAGGACTAAACATGGGCCTTAACTGGAATATGGAAGTTTTACACATCTGCACCGATTCGAAAGCGGTATTCCATTGGGTTACCGAGTGATTGGTATAACATTAGTCCAAAAGATGGTTGTAAGTCTTCTACTGCATCTGCAAATATGTTATGTCAATAAGAAATTAAAGTAAGAGAAATTGATAACAACAAGAACGCACATGATTCTCTTAAGAAGATACCAATAAATTCAAACTTGGCGATAAATTATGGGTTAAACCTCCGGATAACCAATGCGACTCTCAATATAAGATCGGAATAGTTACAGAGATAATCTCGGAGCAAACGGGAGAAGTGGACAAAATGTGTCGACAAGTAAGAGTTAACAACAATTCAAATGAAGATCTTGGACAAGTAAGAGGTGACAATGATTTAAAAGAGGAACCAGCAGATGACGAAGAATTATATACGTTTTATACGTTGTGCTGCCTGGAGTTTTATACGTTGTGCTGCCTGGAGAAAAAACAAACAAGACACCAGTGTTACAAAGAAGCACGCGGAAAGGAGGGCTCCTGAGCGTTTTAGTCCTTGAGACGAGATGGTCGTTATGACCAAGGGGAAGTGTAAAGTGTAATTTTGTTTAATTGCTTTAAAGCTAACAATTTGCAAAACAAAATTTTTGTCGTAAATGAAGGTAAACCAGCTTTTACATGTACATATCTCATTTAAAAACTATATAAGTTACTTTAAATTTTGAACTATTTTAATAGTATAAGGATAGACTTTTTCTTTTTTTTTTTCATTAAAGTTTCCTGAATTTTCCAAAGCTACAAGAGATGTCAAGTAAAAGATTGTGAATGCATTTTAAGCTTGGTTAAATTTTAACAAAATTATATATATTTTTAATTTAAATACAAATTTTAGGTTTCTCAAGGTATAAGGAAGAGGACAAGGCTATAAGACAAACCTTCTAAGACTGACGCTACCTCAGAACTAGACTTTAGTTCCACAGATACTAATACTGATTCTGATTCGGAAATTAAACCCAAAGTTTGGCATCATAGAAGAGCAGGTAGTAGTAACATTACTGCAAAAGTTCCTAAGAGTATTTTGGATGAAAATGTATCAATCGTAGCTACAGCAAATTACATCTCTCCCAATGGTGTAAATGGTGCAATTCTTAAAAATTGAGGAGTTAATATTGCAAAATGCAAAGCCAGCCTTTCAACAACATTAAGGAAAGTTAAAAAACTGCCAAGGATACTGCAAAAGTTGCTTAGCTAGATATAAAGAAGCCCGTGGAGAAAACCCGTTACCACTGTATATATTATTTTGACGGTAAGACCTTGTTTGAAATAAATCAGGAAAAAAATCTGAATAATGAAAGATATTAGCTGTGTTTGTTAAAATTGAGAGAGTGTCACAACTTCTTGGAGTACTTGTTTTGAAGTTTTCTTTAGGTACGTATATAGGAATCATAAAAATACCAGAAGAATATGACCTCATTTCAAAAAGTATGTGGAGTGTACTTTAATACAACTTCAATTAATACTGGTTCTAAAAAAGGATCATTTATGAGGATCGCAAGAGAGGTAGACAAATACCTTCTTTTACTACCACGTAGGCATTATACCACTAAGCTTAGAATAATGAATTTCCGCAAAGTAGTGATAAAAGAGAATAGCCTAGGCCATGAAAATCCCTTATTCGTAAAGTTCATGCATATGTTTGAGGACCCTAAATTCGAATAAGACAAAAATAACCTTACTTCTTATGGTTGGAATACCGGGAGGAAGCAAAAGTCTCCGCTCCCTATCCAACCCCATTGCAAAGACTGGTTACATAATAACAGAATTTAATAAAAACTTTTAAAACAGGTTCAATTTTTCAAGCTATCCATCTAAATGAGCTATAAGTATAAATATATTTTATTTGCTGAATTCATAACCTTTTGAGTAACATAAATGTTTCATTTTTTTCCTTCTTTGAATATCGTTTTAACCAAGCTTATGTAAAAGAACGATGACTCACCTTTTTAAAATGAAAGTATAGATAACAAATGACTTGAAAAAAAACAAAAAAAAGTGTAACCTTTTTATTTGGGTTGCCCTAAAACACCCTAAAAATACCCTACTTTTCCTTTTTTGAAGTACAATTTCTTGACAACTTTTGCCTTGAGGGAGACTAAAATTTGTCTGATTGACCTGAAAGAATTTTTACAAAGTTTTAGCACATTTGCTCCAAATTTAGTTGGGTATGTTCTTCGTTTTCAAGAATTACCTCAAAATTAGGACTCCTAATGAACATATAAAAAAACTATATTGAATACACTTTGCTTATATGCTCATGTTTGTAGCAACAAATTATTGATTAAAAGTTTAATATAAATATGCTATATACTAAATATACTTAATATATGCAAACTATTTACATCATAAATATAAATATAGTTAATTTATGTAAACTATTTACATCATTTGCAATTTAATATTGGCGCCAAATGCATAAAAATAAATAATAACAGTTCATTCTTTACATACAGCAAAATGAAAAAAAGTTAAATAAGGATTATCCAACATATCATATATACAACAAGTATATAATCTGAAGATTTTCTGATGAGTCTTTATTGATGAAACACAGTGTTAAATGAAAAAAAATTTTTGTTAAGTGATTTTCTACTAATTTATAATTGATCTGATTTTTTAAAAACATTAAGCATTCTATTTTGCAGAATACATTTTAAAGTTGTTTAAATATATATATATATATATATATATATATATATATATATATATATATATATATATATATATATATATATATATATATATATATATATATATATATATATATATATATATATATATATATATATACCTGTTGTATATATTTATATTTATGATGTAAATAGTTTGCATATATTTGGTATATTTAGTATATAGCATATTTATATAAAATTTTTAAATTTTCTTGAATTTCTTGTGACGCCCTCGAAATTGACAAAGTTGTGTCAGTTGCATTCAGTCACTAATCTTGCTTTGTGGCATGTTGCGTTGACTTGGTAATATAAAATCAGGAGCTCAGTAAATTTAATTTAAATTGCATTTGAAAGTTACAAGCAATGCATTTTAAATGTAGTAAAGTAATATAATAAAAAAGTCTATAAAGCCCTAAATCACATTTATAGTTTAAAAAATTGAAAATTATTGAAATAATACATTTTAGGGGAAAAGATTATTTGTTATATCTTATAAGATATAAGTAGAAACTAGTAAATTTTTGGTGTTTATTTATTGTAATAATGTTTAACTTAGTACTAAAAGTTAATAAATTTAACTCATTGCACAATTTTAAAGTTCTGATTTTTTTTTACCTTTTTCAGATTATGGCCAGGAGCAGAAGTTTAACAACTTCGAAGTGTATTATGGTGGTGGTAAGGCCCAAAGAAAATCAGTCATACCGAAAAGTAGCACAACTTATGCAAATTAACCTAACAACGGTCCAAGATGTTACAAAAATCACCGGGTGAATACAGTTGAAGATTGACCACGTCAAGGTCGTCTAAAAAAAACTACCAAAAAGGAAGATAGAATCCTGGTTTGTTTTTTCCCAGAAAGTTGGCGCTTAATGCCATCAGACATCAAGGTGGCATACGGAAAAAGATAATGGCGTCAAATTTGCAGTAACGACAATAAGGAAACGGCTGCTAAAAGCTGGCTTACAATATTGCATTGCAAAAAAAAGTTTTTTTTTATGGAGCGCCAAAAGTTCTTTAAGTCTTTTGCGGAGCTAATTGGGCAATTTTAAGGTGCCATCAGGAGAAAAAAGTAAGCTAGAGTGCATCGTACTAACAGTCAAGCATGGTTATGGGTCAATGAGAATGTTGGGTTGTATGTCCAGACATGGAGTTGTACATCTCTACAAGTTTGTAAACTCCATGAATCAATATCAGTACATTAAAGTATTGAAAAAAGATATGATGCCGTCATCAAAAAGTTTTTTAGCGTAAATCCTGATTTTATATCACCAAGTCAACGCAACATGCCACAAAGCAAGATTAGTGACTGAATGCCTTGAAGAGTCGGACATACCAGTGTAGCCCCCACAGAGTCCTGATATAAATCCTATACAGCATTTATAGGAAATTTTATTTCGCAAGATACTTGAAACAAAACCTGGTTCCAAAAATGAGCTTTTGGCAAACCTATAGAAGCCTTGGAGAAAAATTGCACCACCTATGATGCAACAGGCCAAAAATGAGTATTATCCAAAGACGAACTTTAAGCAAATCTATAGAAACCCTGAAGAAAAATTGCACCACCTATGGTAAAACAGACCAAAAAAGAGTATTAGGTCCAAGTTCTACGACAAGCAATCGAAGTTATTAATCTCTCGTCTATGCTTGAAATATATTGAAAAGTTATATAAATTTAGATTAATAATTATAAATTCTTTAATTGAACAATTATTATATAATAATGCTACCAAAATCTATTTTTAAAAATTAAAAAGTCTCATATTTTACATATTATTTAAACTTAGAGGAATATCATTCTGCAAATTGGACAAAAAATTGGGATCAATACCCGTTGTAAATTTTCCTGGGTCTAACTATTAGCAAAGTTCAATCCTTATTTGTTCAACAGTTCATTGTTTATGGTATTTTAGGAAAGGGAATTATTTTGCACCTATCTAAAACATTTGGGAAGAATTCATACACTTGATAGTCCGCAAAAGCTGCGAAATTTACAAGTAATATGATTATACCTAAAACAATGTGGTTTAAAGTATAATTTTTATTTACTCCAATCATAACTTTTTAGTTTGCAAAATCGAGTTTGCAAATATATTTTTTCCATTATTGTTGGTTCTAATCACAATGCGTCGCTTATCGACCAATTCAAATTTGTTCTGAGCAACATTTTGACGATATGGAGAACAAGTTATGCGGTTCTTTTCCTTCACTCCCATGCATCATCTTGCGTTTTCATTTAAATTGAAATTATTTTGGAATGGTTTTAATTTAATAAATAGTAATTATTAATAGTTTAATAAATATAGTAATAATGTTTGAATAAAAGTATAAATAAAGATATAATAATAATAATATTTAATGAATAAATACTCAAGCTACAACGCGAGTAATATGTCTGAAATCTACACTTTTTATGCTGCCTAATTTTTGAACCTTGTGGGAGTGAATGCCAGGAAATCTAACAGGGAACTGTAGGATTTTCTGTCTTCAGCTTTCTTTAAGAAATTTTTAACTTCTTTTTTTAAGCAATTTATCAATGGAATGTGAAATTAAAAGAAGCAGTGAAAAGTACATTATTTCTCTAATCCTGTTTTTGCTATAG